>NC_134282.1:55121588-55465671 GCF_949628215.1 Phalacrocorax aristotelis
GGCTTCCCTGCGCTTCAGCACGAACACAGCCCGAACTCAGGGTTCTCCCAGCAGGGAACTGTCTAAAACCCTGCCACAGCATCCCTCCTCCTGGAAACCAGCAGCAGCGTCCCTCCTGCCCAGGTCCCAGGAGAGGGGATAGAGCAGCCTGAGCACAGAGGGGTGCAGAGGAAAGAGGGGCCGGGACGGAGCAGCACGATCGGGAACCGCGGGCATCTCTGGGGACAGAGCTGCGAGGGCCGAGGTGCAAAGCACGGTGGCAGGCGCAGGGTGGGTGCTCTGCGCTGCCTCCGGCCCAGCCAGTTTCTCCCACAGACAGCCTGGCCCCTCCTCGCTGCCCTCCCCAGCACCGCCTGGAAGCAAAGAGCAAATGGCACGGCCCTGTCCCAGCCTCGCTCAGGGATGTCGCTCTGGAACACCAGCTGCCACATTGCAGCGTCCCCTGGCCGCAGGGTGCAAGGGGGGATCCACACTGCGGGGTGGCCGGGGGCGCAGGACAGACAGACGATGCCGTGGGTCAGCCGAGCCCCCTGCTCTGGGGTGCTGCTTCACCCTGAGAAGAGGCATCGCCTCCCTCCAGCACCCTCTGCAAGGCAGGGGTTTTGGAAAAGCAGAGTGGCTCCAGGCCCCCATGGGTGAGCCGGCCCCAGGAGCCGTCCCGGCCAGCAGGAATTAACAGCCTGTTGCAAAATCCTCTCCTGGCCAGGGGGAAGGGGGTTGCGAAAGCGGCTCCTGGGGAGCAAACACCAACCGGGCTTCTCTGCTGCAGCTCAAGGGCCCGTGAAGAGGCTGCGGGAGGGTGGGTGCACTCTGAGGGTGGGTGTAGGCTGCGGGGCACACCCTGCCAGAGCACAGGGTGCTGCTGACAGCAAACACTGGGTGGGCGAGTGGCTCTGGTGGCACTCAGCAGCACCGGTGCCGCGATGCAGGAGGGCTCCGAGCACCCTGGAGGGCACCCCGGGCAAGGGTTCAGCTCAGGTCACAACGCACACCCCCAGCTCGCGAGGAGGGGGCCGGGGAAGCCACAGCCCCCATCACCCCAGTGTGCGCCCCAATCACCAGGGCTCCCTCGCGTCCCCACTGTGCCTCTGACCACAGGTCGCTGCTGCTCAGACTGAGAGGCAGACCGAAACCCTCTGGTTTCCTTTGCCTTCTCTCCTTCAAAGGAAGTTTCCAGCACCCGTGGCTGCAGACAAAAGCTTAAAAAAAAAACCCAAGAGAGCTCAGCCACTCCAGAACCCGGCCCGCAGACCCAGGGGACAGAGCCACTGTTGTTTCAGGTGCATCAGGCCAATTTAAAGTGGCTCTTGGGTTTTTCCGGGAGCAGACTTTGGGGTTTTTTTTTTGTTGTTTAATGCAGGAAGGTGGCAAATGCACTGCAGCCACCCTGATGGTTTTAAATCCATTGCACGTTCCCAGGGCTCCGCTCCCGGTGGAGCGGCGCTGACGCCAGCTGCACCAACGCCCGTCCCTTGGCACCAGGGCACAGCAGCTCTGGCGCAGGTTGGGGGACACAGAGGACATGGAGGCAACCCAGGGGGTTCTCCTGCATCCCCCGGGCAGGCGCTGGCAGCAGCAGGCGCGTCTCCCTGCCCACTCCAGCCATCCTGCTGGCAGTGCAGGAGGACTAAACACCCGGTGGGCTGGATTAGCGTCGCCTCTGCCTGTAACAGATCCAGCTGTGCTCACAGCTGGCCCCATCCCCAGAAAACCTTCCCCTGCTTTGAAGCCGTAGGACCGGGCAGCGGGCTTGGAGAACCGCTCTCCACCGAGCCAGCTGCGCCAGAGCGCGGGGACCTTTAGCTGTTCCCCTACCACCACGCCGAGCTACCAGGCAGAGTGACAAAGGGAAAGGGTATTCACCATCTGTACGACCTCCTCCAGGGTTATCTGATTGTCTCCTGGATCCTCCTGCGTCAAGGTCCTACAGCGTGAAAAGACAGCGTTACTTCAGCTCGGAAAGCATCACACCTGCACAACTCGGATGGGGCTGCAGCACGACTGTGGTTTTTCACAGATTAAACACTCGGCGCACGTAAGAACGCTTGGTAAGTCTCATTTCCCATTTCAAAGAGAAAAAAACCCTTAACCAAGGCCACCGCTGGCCCCACATGCAGGGACAAAGGTGGGGGTCACACCTCGCCTGTGGCCCCTGATCAGGTCCCGATGTGCTGGGGAGGCCAATGCACCCAGCGCCGCCCATCCTCCTCCTCAGCACCTCCCAAGCCCCGGGCACAGCCCCTCCCGGAGACCTCGCACCCACGTTCATCCTGGGGGGGCAGCGGGAAGCGGCCTTGGAGACCCTGGCACATCGCCCAGGAAAAGCAACCTCCCACCCACGGCCCTTCACCTTATGATGTTGGCGGCTGCCTTCCTCTCCTGGGTCAGGAGTTCGGGATCGTGGATAACCTCCTCCAGAAAGCCGATCACTCTGAACTTCAGCTCCTCATTGGTTTCAAAGTCCTGCCAAAGCCGGCACAGTCACCGTGTTAACGTGATATAATGTGAGTGGCATCAGTTCCCAGCGGCTCCGCTCCTGGCCCGTTTAAGCCCGGCCAGGACCGACGGCCATGGGGTGCCAGCGTGGGCGGCTGCTCGGCCGCGGGCAGGGGCTGCCTCTCCCCTGGGAAACCCCAGCCCGCAGCACCCAGCAAACGGGAGCCAGCCAGGACGGCACCAGGCCCCTCTCGTACCATCGCAGCGGCATCACCCAGCCTGGGAGGGGCGTGGGGGCTTCCCAGTGCCAACCAGTATGGCACCGCTCCCAGCACCCCCAGCAACCAGTGACCGAGAGGAACAGGGGCAGCAAGGAAAGCCACCCGGTGTCCTAACACTGACCCCAGCCTGAAACCCCTGAACAGGAATCAAACCCAGCTGCTCCACTTCCACTAAGCCCAGCTGGGGGTGACTGTGGATCCCGGCTCCCCTCCTTTGCACTCCGAATATGCAAACACTGCAATCCATGCCTGGCCCCCCGCTCCGCGCCAGGGGCTCCCAGCTCCCCTGCTTTGCAGTTTTCATCTCCTCCCCATGTCCACTCATTTGCTTAATTAAAAAAGAAGTGCCAAATTGTCTTTCCAGCTGGAGCCTGGCTGAGCCTCCTGGCATGCAGCCGAATTCATGCCGGCGGGGAGGGAGGGCCCCCGCAGCACCCGCCCCTCAAGTGGCCCCCCACCACCACCCACCTGTGAGTGTTTGGAGACCCAGTGCCGCAGCACATTGAGGACCCGGTTGGTGGCCGCTCTCCGGATCACGAACTCCTTGTCTCCGTTCCGCTGGTCCGTCGGAAAGCCTGAAACTGCCAGCGACCCCTTAGCACAGCTACAGCTCCGTCGGGAATCGCCAACGGGTATTTTTGGGACTGCTGCAAGGAGCAGCCCCATATTCCCAAGCATCCCTAAGCTGCCTCTTCAACGCTAGCACCGGGGAGGCTCGGGGCAGCGGGGTGCTCAGCCACAGGCACAAAGCGTTCAGCTGCCTGCAACGCGCACGTTCCTCGGGCAGCCCCCGCACCCACGGACCACAGCCCGGAGCGGGTAGGAGCTGGGCTGCGGGTGCTCTGGGCTCCCCCCACAGGGGCTGCCTCCCAGCCGAGGGCAACCCAGCCAAGTACAGAAGAAACAGGCACCCTGAAAATGCATCCCCACGCTCCCGGAAGCCCGGGGCAGGGTACCTGCGCTGGCGAGGGACATCCTGCGGTACTTCTCCTTGGTGGGGGTCCCCTCGTTGGCTCCTGCCGTGGCGATGGCGAACGCAGAGGCGGCAGACAGGGCGCTGCGGGTGCTGTCGAGCTCCCGGCAGGACGTCATGACTATGCCGTTGTTGTAAGAAAACAACGAGAAATCTGGGGGCGGGGAGAAGAAAGCCAACGCCACTCTGGCCTCTGCCGCAGCCCCAGCCAGGGACCCTCCCGCAGCCCTGGCCCCCCTCGCCAGCCCCCTGGGAACGAGGCTCATGGAGGTGGGGGGTGCGGACGGCCAGCGCGGGGCTGCTCCCCATGGAGAGCTGGCTTCCACACCGCCGGGGCTCGGGCAAAGGAGGTGGGCAGCTTTGCATGCCACCACACTGTAGGAACTTATCCCACACAGCTTTAGCAGGAATTAAGCCAACAGGGTGCTACAGACAGTGTTAAGATAGCTATAGGGGAGACTCGAGCAGATAAATCAGTGCTTGATGCTGGGCCAGCCTCACGCCTTGAGCAGTGTGACTAAGATAGCTATAGGGGAGACTCGAGCAGATAAATCAGTGCTTGATGCTGGGCCAGCCTCACGCCTTGAGCAGTGTGACTCGCTCCCAACATGCCAGATCGGCCCCAGGAGGGGAGATCTGAAAGGGGTGAGAAGACCCGGTAACATGCGCAGACCAGGTCAGTGATACAGGCCAGAGAGTTCAGCTTTTCCCTGTCCTCTTGTAGAAAAATAAAGGGTAAAGTCCTGCTCCTTCTCACATCTGCTTCAGTTTTACGCCTGCACCTCTAGCAGCTCTGCAGGGCCAGGCTCAAGGGCGGCGCGCAGCCCCGAGTGACCCCCGAGCGGGACAGCTCTTGGCTCACTTGTTACCTGATGAATTTTTGCACTTGACAGATTTAGGAGTCGTCGGAGATTTTGTTGGGGAAGTTTCAGCTTCTGCTTCATCGCTCTGGTTGGGATCTGTGTCCGACTCTTCCCTGACAGACACCTCTGAGCCTGGGAGGAACAGGGAACCCAGTTACCGTCACTGCTGGGCACGTGCTCGGTGCAGCCACATTTTAGCTCTTCCAGATTTTCCTCAAATCTGGATCATTCCAGCTGGGCACACAGTGACCAAGTACACGAGACACGGAGTCCTGGAATTACTTTGGGGTTTTTTGGGCGTGGGTTTTTTTCTTACTCAGCTTTCAGGGAGCACACGAGCCACAGGACGCAGGAGTTCTCTGTGCTGTGCATGGTGCATGTGTTGCCAGCTTGGAGGCTCTGCCTGGGGCTGGCAATGGTCAGCCGCGCCGCAGGCGAACCCCAGCCCATGCACCCCACGCGGAGCTATGGGGTGGGATGCGGTACCTCCTTCCCAGGCCACAGTCATGCCTCCTGCCCGGCATCCCGGGAAATCACCCAGCGAAGGGCTGCAGGAGGAGCTGGGGCAACCTGTCCCCTCGCCCTCGGCTACCCCACAGCCCAGCTTCGCCCCTCGTGGAGCCCCGGCTTGGGCACCAGGGCACAGAAGGTGCTCACACAACCCACAGCGAGGCTCAGGATAATGGCAAGGTGCAAACAGGGATGCTGCAGCCTGTTCCTGCTTTCGTTAAAGTCAGGGAAAGTGCTAGCAGTGCCAGAGTCGTGCACACAGCCCTGCTTGCACAGGGGTCCGGCTCCAGAGCAGCCGCCGTGCCGCCGGTGGGTCCCGGCTTGGGGTGCGGAGCGTGACCGCGGTGCGGGCGGGCAGCGCAGCTCAGCCTGCAGCCACTAACGCCACGGCGAGTGCTCAGGTCAGAGGGTCCCTGGGGTCTTCATGGCCGAACGGCTCCTGCAGGGCTACGGCAGGGGGATCCTTGCCCGCCACTGCTGTGCCGTGCTCAAAGCGTGCTGGGGGCACGTCGGCACAGGGGGGCAGAGGGATGCTCAGTGGGGTGAGGACCGGTGGCCTTTGCGGTGTTTTACACACCTTGGGACAGCTCTCTTCCCCCAACACCCTCACCGCATCACCAGGAGCACCGCCGCCACCACGACTGCCACTGCTCTCCCCGGGACATGTAGGGCTGGGCTAGGCTGCTGCAAAGACCCCAGGCACGGTGTGCCCGACCCCCAGCACGTGCCCATGTACCCCCCGCAGAGCACCCACCAAAACTGCCCCCTCCCTGCTGGCTACCTCGGCTGGACGCCCACCTGCCTGCAAACCCACAGCGACTTACTCTGCTTGCTCGGCAGAGACTCCTCTTGCTTTTCTGAGGCTGCTTCTCCTTCGTCAGAGATTTTGTTGGGATAGTTACTGGACACGTACAGTTTGTTTATGTCCAGGGTGGTCTTACTGAAGGGAGCCATGGAGGAGTACATGCTTGCATAGCCGTTGGAGGAGCAGCTCAGAGCAGCCAGGTCCAGCGCCTTCCCTCCTGTGATGATGGGGATGTTGAGGGAGAGCTTCCTCCGCCGGCTGGGGGACGAGGACTTGGTGATGGAGAGGGGGGGAGGCGAGGAGAACTTGCGGTTGGCTCTGGGTGACTTGGGGGGCTCGCCGTACAGCAGCTTGTTGTTCTGGCTGTTTGCAAACAGGAGCTCCAGCGACCTTGGCAGAGAGACAGGGTAAGGCTGAACCCACACCCTCTGTCTGAGAGGTTGTGGAGATCCCCGCCGGCAGCTCCAGCAGCGCTGGGTCTCCGGAGCATCCCCCTGGGCACGGCAGAGCCAGCGCGAGCCCCTGACGCCCCGCTCCCAACGCTCAGCCCCCCCAGGAGCAGGGGCACCCGCAGAGCTCGGGTTTATCTGCTTCCCCAGTTTGCGGGTGTCACAGCTCGTGGGGACCCGGTGAAACAGCCCTGGAGCGGCACCAGGGCCAGGCAGGTCTGGGGAGCAGAGAACTGACTCGGGCAGAAGAGGGGACGGGGGAGCAATGCTGCAGCCCCCCATAAACTCTGCCAGTCCTTTAGGGGCAGGCCGGGTCCCCGGCACAGGCACCGCAGCGACGCCGCGCGCAGCCTCACCGTGCGGGGATGGCACTGATCGGCTTCTTGTAGATCGTGATGAGCTTGTCAAGGACGACCAGGGCGGTGGTGAAGACACGGTACGAATGCAGGAACGTGTTCAGAAAATCAATGCTCAGGAACCGCAGGTCTGTCAGCCTCTCCAGGAGCCGTTCCACGCTTGCATAGCGGATCTGCAGGACCTTGCAGGAATTCATCGTTTTACTGAACCTAATGTCAACATCATCACAATACAAGCTGGCATCAGACCTGCAGAGAAACAAGATATCTGTGGTTCCAGCCTGGAACAAAACCAGGAGCTGCTCTGCGCAAGCAGCTTCCCCCCGAGATGTGCGGGGACCACGGAAAGCGGTACAGGTCCTCGGCAGCGACGGAGCTTCGTTCGCACGGGGTGTCCCTACGTAAAACGCAGGCAGGAACACTCCCAGGGGAAGGCTAGGAAATCCGCGCCCCGGAACGGGGGGGAAACACCGCACAGTGCGGGCAAAAACTGTGGAACGACTGTCCCCGAGGGACGCCCACGAACCAAGGCCCTTCCCGGAGCACGACAGCAGGCCTGCAGCGGTGCGGGCAGGCGATGCGGTGGGGACACCCCCCCGCTGCCCCGTCCCACCAGCTGTGCTCAGCACCACAGAGCCTGCAGCCCTGCGCCCCTCTCCTCCAGGGGTCTCACCCTCCCACCCCTTTACTACTATTATTTTTCCTCTGAGCTCTCCCCTTCAACCTTCCCATCTCCCAGAGCACAGTCCCACACAGATCTCCTCTCCCAGCTAATTAGTGCTCCTAATCACCGTGCTGGGAACAGCACACCCAAGTGCCCGAGCACATGGGAAAGCCGCTGGGCTCCTGGGGCTTTCAGCAGCATTTGGCTGCCGTGGGAGCTGCGCCGTGGGGCCGGGCAGAGCCCGGTGCTCTCCACAGCACCCGGCTGCGGCGGCACTCACTTGATCATCTGGGGGACAGTGACCTTGGAGTTCTCCTCGAAGGCGTTCATCATGAGGCCGTTGCAGCGGATGTTGTCCACGCACTGGAAGAGACACGGGTGGGAGGTGGGAGAAGGCGGCGAGGGTTGCCCCACTGCCTGGCAGGCTTGGACATGCTCTACGAGAGCCCAAGCTTGGTCTTATCCAGACAAGACACATCCTTGCTAGCTGCCATCTACCGTGCATGACAGGAGAGCACGGCTGGGAGCGCGCAGCTGGGAAGGGAAAGAGCTTCTGCCTGAAAATCGGAGCTCTGTGATCACACTCCTGCATCCCTGTGCTGCGGGAGGCATCACCCAGAGCAGCTCCCCAGCTCTCCCGCTATGACCTGGCCCAGGCTAAAGGTGTGCTGGCAGACACAAAGGCGCGTCGCCACAAACTCGCTCTCATCCTGTACTGCTGTAACTGAACCCCCCTCCCAGCCTGCGCTGCTGGACGCACCCCCTGCAAGGAGCCGCTCTCCCTGGGCGCCCAAGGCTCGGTGGGCCCCCCATGCTGCTCGCACCAGCCCGAAGCAGCAAGACCTCAGCCCAGGGTGCACACCCAGCCGGGCACTACGGCCACAGCCCGAGGGCAGGCAGCAGAACTGCGGCCGCGCAGCCAACGCCAAGCGTTAATTCTGGTTGCCCAAAGCCACTGCCGCAGCCTGCGTGGGGCAGCCGAGCAGGAATCCCGCGGGGGCCACTTGTCCCTGGGACTCTGCCCTGACACCTCCTCCCTGCCGGCTCCTTCCTACCTGGCTGATGTCACTGGTCCACGCAGCCTTCTCCTGCCGGGACGAGGCCACGAGGATAACCGTAAAAGACGACGCATCCTTTGGCTCCACCACGATTTTGAAGTCAAGATGGTCGATGTCTTGCCCCGACGCTTTTGCTTTGGAATAGAAAAACCACACACAGTGATAGTGAAAAGGCTTCCTCGCCCCTCTCCCCTGCCCCGCCCCATAGGCTGCATTCAGGTTTTAAGGCGTTTGTTGCATTTTGCGGGTTGTCTGCGGTGAGGACGTGACAGGTTCGCTGGGCAAAGGCTCCGTGTTTGCAACGTGAGGTCGGCACACTGCGAGCGCCGGACGTCCTGGCTGCTGCGGCCCCGGCGGCACACGCCGGGGGAGAACCCAGCTCCGCAGCACGTTGGAAAACTCATAATGAGAACAAGAGAAAGGAGCCCGTGCTTTTTCACAAGCCCGCAGTTAAGCGGGCACGGCTGAGGACATCCAGCATCTTTGCCTTCTTCTGCCGCTAGAACCAAGCCAAGACGCTCGCCACCCACCTCAGGACGGACTGATTTGCATAAATGTGCATCTGTTTGCTTCACAATAAATAATTTACTTAATTAAATCCAGCCAGTAGATCATGACTTCCCCGAACCTATTCAGCATCTAAATTTGCTCCAACTCCGCTGCAGCTGGTTTATCCACACGGACGATGGCAGCAATGCTCATGAGGACACGAGCTGACCGCGCTGCCATCGGTCCCAGCCACGGAACACAGCAGCTGCCTCCAGCCGGGGACAACACTGCCGGGGCTGGCAGCAACCTCCCTCGTGCCACGGCTCTGGCATTAAGTGCGGCCTCCAGCAGGACCCGCACCCCCGGCACCTCCCCGGCCCCCGGGGTGCAGCTTTGCCCTCCCCGCCATGAGGTGACCGTGCCGCAGAACCTGAGACTGCCTGCGGTGCACGGTGGGAGACGGTCTGCGGTGCTGGTGGCGCCGGCAACCTCGGCAAAGAGGGGCCTGGAGTAGCTGCGACTTTGCTTTTTGAGGTGCCCCTGTCTGCTCAGCAACCAGATGCTCAAGCCAACCTCCCCACGCTGCACCCACGGGTGGGGGCCAAGCAGGGCCCCGGGCAGGGCACCTACCGTCCTCGTCGGTGCTCTCCTGCTCCTCCACCAGCGTGCAGTCGATGAGGGAGATCACGCCGTTCTGCAGGGGGGGAGTTGGGGCTCAGCGGCAGGATCCCCCCCGCCTTGGGTGGCTGAGGGCTGCCCCGGCCCCCCACCCCACATCACAGCCCACCGCCCCGGGGACGGTTTCGGCATGGCTGCGTGCAGCCCGCGGCCAGCGCGGCGTCTGCCTTCACTGGGAAAAAGCAGTTGCTGACTGCTGGGATATCGCGGTTTTCCTTGTCTAACCGATCAGCTAATTTGTTTATAAATTATTTAATACGAGCTTTAAATTAAATTTTCCAAAAGTCTGTTGTTGTAATAATCAACTCTTTGCCATGGACTGTAATTTTTCAAACTGATAATTCAATGCCAGTAATGAGCAATTTCTGTAAGATTCTTGCTCAATTAACTGCAAAGCTTCCACCAACAAAAGTGTGAGTCTTGGGAGCGGACTGGAGGCGACCGTGAGCATTATGTACCAACCTAGGCTATAATTTAACTTTCTCACTGAATAGATTGTCAAGGTTTCTGCTGCAAATCAGGATAACTTCTTTTATCGAGAACTTGCAGTTTCTCATCTTTGCCCATGACTCAGAGCTCCGCACATCACCGACAAGACGTCTGGACCACACGAAATAAATTCGCCTGCCCGCCGGCTCCCAACCCGGCACCCCCCGGGGAGGGCGGGTGGTCCCTGGCCCCCCAGTGTCACCAGGAGAGCCCGGCCAGCTCGGGCCGCAGCAGTGCCAGTCTCTGCCGTGCGTGAGCCCCCTCCCCAGCACCCCGGGGAGCAGCACCAGCTCCAAGCCCGGCAGCAGCCAGAGCCATCGCTGGGGGCTGCCGATCCCCCCCGCACCTTGGTCAGATGCAGCTTGCCTCCGGAGCCCCTGGTGCAGATGATCAAGTGCTTGGAGAAGAGGAAGCACTGCCGCTCGCCCTCCTTCCTCAGCGAGAGGGAGCCCAGCCGCCCCCGCGTGATCTTCCCTTTCTCCGACATCGGCACTTGGATGAGGGACCCTGTGGAGGGGAGAGACCCGTCCCTGGCATCGGCGTCAGGGGGGCTTCGAGGGCACGGTCCCGGGAGAGGGCCATCGCTGCGTGCCTGGAGCGGGGCAGCAGCGCGAGTCCTGGGCTGGGGCTGGGACCGGCCCCGTGAGCCCCCGGCTGTGCCGGGCACCGGCCACAGCCCCCAGCCCACCGTGCACCCACATCACGTGGGTGCTCCTCCGGGACCGAACGCGCCCGGGAGGCCAGGATGCGTCCCGCTGCATCTCTGGTGGTAGGAAATCAATAACGCCTAAAACGCACATCCTGCTCCGTGATGCGATACAATGCAGTGCCGAGACTGTCTGGAAATGAGGCGCTTTGGGCAGGGAAAATTCAGAAGTGGGTTATGTTTTTAAATGTCGCAGCTCACCAGACGGCGCTGCGGAGGGACGCGGTGAGGGGGGACGGGGGCTGCAGGGCTTCGCGTTAACCGGGGAGGGGAGGGGTGTCAGCACAAACACCGTACCTTGTCTGACAAAAGTCTGGCTGGTGTCCAGCAGAATTTCACACCCTTCAATAATCATCCTCTCTATCGCCAGATTTTTTCGAATATTTTCAGTCTCGCTCACTTCGTCATGCATTATCCTGAAGGAGGGAGAAGAAAATCTTGGAGCTTGGATGAGATTTGCACTTTTCCCAGCAGATCCCTTTTAACAGACTGGAAGGGCTGCACTAGGTAAGTCCCAAACAGAAGGAACACCGAGGGAATTACAGCAGTCATCCCTATCTATACAGCCCCGGGAGCTCAGGAGGTAACCTAAACGTCAGCCTGGACTGTACCTCCAGATGTGTAAATATCAAAACGTAAGTGCTTCTTTCTCAGAAATCACAAAATTTGGATTTAGTGATGGACAGATTGGCCCCATCACCAGCCCCTCCGACATCCCTGCAACTTGAGGAGTGGGAAAAGGGATGAAAACTCTTTATGGATCGCCTCGGGACCGAAGAGCGCTGGTGGGTTTGGTGCTGTCGCGATACACTGGCACGGGACACACGGACGCTTTGGTCCATGGCCTGCGGAGGGAGAGGATCGGAAACGGGGAATCGCGGCTGACTCCCGGGTGCTCGTTGCAGAGCCCTCGGAGACGCTCAGCCCCTTCCCGTGGGGCAGCCCCACCAGCACGGAGCAGCTCAGCCGCACCGGAGGACAGAGCCAGACCTTCAGAGCCGTCGCAGCCCTCCAAAACTCGTGTTTCATCATTAAGGAGCCCTGGAAAACATGGCCCCCGGCCAGAAGCAGCCGGGCTCCCGTCCCGCCGGCCCCAGGGACGGATCTGTACAGGAGGGCAGGAGACGGCACTGGAACGTCTCAGCCTTCGAAACGCAGAGGACGAGGGCAACGGGAGGGCAGCTCCTGGCTAAAACAGCGTGGGGCACCTTCGGCGCAGGGCGTTGCTTGCTGCCTGCGCCTGGGCAGCAGGCAGGGTGCGTGGGCAGCTCCCCACGCCGCCACCCACAGCACCCCCTGCACGAGCGGGCAGACCTCCCTGTGCCAACGGCTCACGAGGGGCTTCAGCCTTGTCAGGAACAGCCAACAGGCTCGAGTGAACCGAGGACTGAGCTTCTCCTGCGTCCCACGCCAGCGGGACAGCACAACCCCTCCATCACCACCTCCACCGGCTTCACCCTGCGGGTGCTGTACAAACACCCAGGCCAGCCCAGTCCCATCCTCTCCAAACCCTGTGGGTCAGGGTCTGCCTGCCCCAGCCCCTCTCCCCACCCAGCAGAATGGGAGCGCACCACACCGGCAGCCCGGCCCAGAGCCCCTCCGCCAGCCCGAACCGCCCGGGTTGAGAGCTGCCCCCGGTCCCGCAGCCCCGGCCTCCGGGACGGGCAGGGGCAGGCAGGGACGGGCAGCGGTGGGTCTGACCTGGACAGCTCTTCCAGCTTGGACTTGGCGTAATCGAGGCTGTTCCTCTCCACGTGCTCGTGGGGGGTGTGAGCCAGCAGCTCGTGCAGCGTCAGGATGTACCTGGGGATCTGCGGCACAACAGACCGGAGCGGGGAATCAGCCGTGGCAGCGCAAGGGGTGGGCAGGCTGGAGGGGGCACAGAGGGCTGTGGGTGCCCACCCGGCGCGGCTCCTGCAGCTGCCACGGCTGGGGACACTGTGCCTCAGACCCCCTGATCTGGGAGGTTATCAAAGCTTCAAAGCTCTTCATGCTAAAACTTAATGAAGAGGGGGAACGGCGTGGGGTTTTGCCCACGACTCTGCTGTGCCCCATCCACGTCCCAGCAGCACGGGGTAACTGGGGACTTGGCAGCTTCACCCAGAGAGTCCTCCTGCAGCACCGATGAGCCCAGCAACGGCCCGAGCCGGTCCCAGGAGCAGTGTGGGACCACGCAGGGTGCAGCCCCAGGCCACCTTTGCCCAAGCTTTGCCTCCCCGCCCATGAGGATGCCCATCCCATCCCGCACCACCAGCGCTGCGGTGGCATCCCCGGGGCCGATCCCAGTGCCAGCGGTCACCTGGAACATGGGGTAGGTCAGGAAGGTCTCCAGAGTCCTCTCCTCGCAGTCGGGCTTGGCCTCGTAGTGCTTCAGCAGCTTGTCGAAGTCCCGGTTCTGCTTGCAGTGCGCCAGGATCTGCAGGCTGTACTGGTGGTTCCTCACGAACTCCTGGTAGATGTTCAGCATGGGCAGCAGGATGTCGAACAAGTCGGCTGCGAGCAGAGAGGCGGTGGGTGTGCTGGTCCAGCCCATGCTCTGGGGCCCTGGCACAGCCCCCCCAGCTCACGACCCTCCTCGCCCCTGGGTCCCGCCCAGGGCACCCCGCCGGGCCTCGTGCTGCTTGTGCAAACCCCAGGTTTTAAGGCTTTTAAGGACACCCTGTAGAGCCTGCTGAGGGTCCCATCGGACGCAGCAATGCTGTTCAGCATCAGCTCTCCTGTGCATGGTCCAGCCCACCCCTCCACCGTCCGGCAGAACCAGGAACGCAGGAATTGGGTTTCCCCATCTTTTTGCTCAGGTCCTCGCCTCCGCGGCCGACATGACCAAGTGACGTGCCGTGCGTCGCGCTGCACTGCCGCCGCCGGTTAGCAGAACGCCTGTCCGGCGGCACTGGGAGGAGGAGCGCGGGCTCGGCTCCACCAGCGAGCAGGAAGGAAACGCGGCGAGGAGGCAACACGCACTCACCCAGCACGAGCGTCGGCCAGCTGGATATCCTTGCCTTCAGGCCTTGGTAAAAGATTTGGTGCAAAAACATGATTGTTTCACTGGAAGATAAACCAAGGGGTGAAACGGCAGATGAACAAGTGGCAAATATAAGTAATTAGATGAAATCACCAGCCCAGAGCGGGAGCAGGGGAGCCCTCAGACTGGCTGGGGAGGCGGCTGCACAAGGTGGGGTGCAGAGAGGATCCCCAGAGGCGCACAGGGAATGGTGGACGAGGGAGAGGACGTGCCCCCGTTCCCCAGCCCTGCCTGCGCACTCCTGCTGCCCACGGGGCCAGGCAGAGCAGGAATGGGCCAAAGCCTTTGCTGAGGCGGGCGCGATGCCGGGCAGAGCTGTGCCAAGCCGGGGCAGCCCCGCTCCTGCGGGCGGGCGATGCTCGGCAGCCCTTCGAGACACCCGCCTGCCTCCCTGCCCTGACAGCTGCCCACCCAGGGCGCCCCTGCCCTCCCCAGCCTTGCAGGACAGGGTGCTCCTGGCTGGAGCTCCAAGCAAGGCCCGGGTCCTCCGCTGATCATTCTCCAAGAGACCCCCACGGCGAGGGACCTCCTTCAGAGGCTGCGCCTGCCCCTCCATACCACCTCCCCTGAGAGCTGCATCCTCCCCGCTCCGCTCGTCATTACCTATGGGCTGGTATTGATGCCAAAGGACACCATCCTCCCCACTGCCAGAGCCAGGACCTCGTGCAGATGGGCTCCTGGCAGCCCCGACCCGCTACAGAGGCCCTGGAGCATCACCCCCCACGGCACCTCCTCGTGCCAGTGCCAGGCACTCAGCAGGCTGCTGGTACCCGTGTCCCACGGGGGCAGTGAGCTTCCATCGATGCCTTTGGGAGCCAGGCTGCAGGCTCCCGCGGCGCCTGCTGGCACCGAGCACCCCAACACCCACTCCCGGGGGAGGGCAGTGGGCTGCGGACACCGACGCCTGCCTGGAGGCTGCTGGCCCCAGCGGCGTGCCGCAGAGCTCTTGGAGTCGGCGCTCACCTGTTGAGGAATATGCTGCTGACGTCGTCGTGCGTGATGGGAGGCTTCTTGGAGCTGGCCGCCATCCGCAGCGGCCGCAGGAAGTTGTTGACGAGGATGTGGAGCTGCTGGACGTACTCGGCCTCCGCCTCCAGCATGCTGAAGACCACCTGGTTCCTCTTGCGCATGCTGTCGGCGTGGGGGGACCTGATGTAGTCCTGGATGATTGTCTTCCACTTCCTCCGGCACAGCCAGCCCCGCAGAAAGCTCTGCACCTGCCGAGGGAGCAGCGGGCACGTTAGGGTCCGGGCTGACGAGCCGGGCCGGCACCCCGCGCTCGGCACGGTGCAGGGGCCGTGGCTCTGCACTGAGGCGTCCCCGGCTCTGAGCTGAGGCGTGCACGATGGTGCCTGTTACTGGTGCTGCTCTGAATCCTTCCGGCTGGGAAATGAGCAATAACTCATTTAAATGCACTTTGTTATTGCAGACAATGCCCTCTTTTCCCTTTCAGAGAGATGCATGGAAGACCCCTACGAGAAGCAAAGCTTCCGTGTTAACTCCTGACCTCCCCTGGCACAGCCACGACACCGGGCACTTCCCTGCCAGAAGGACTGTGTGGGTTTGGAGACTCCCAGCCCGCTGGGTGCTTGGCCCTACCCAGCACCCCGCAACCGCCCGGTGAACTGGGGCACCAAAGCCAGCACCCGCCTGTGCACCCAAACACGCAGCGCTTATTAAGACACCTAGAAAAGCTTCCAACCCTCATGTAAATGAGCATCGCGGCACATCCCGGTCCGTGCCAGCGCTCCATCCGTACGGGCGGCCGCTGCCCGCCGCCCCAAGCCCACAGGGTTCAACCCCACGTCCCCTGCATGGGGCAGCGGGTGCCCAAGGCCGGCGGAGGCCTTCCTGGGGGTTGGGCGAGGGCAGGACCCGCTCCCTGAGCAGCAAGAGTGCCGGTCCCCCTCCACGGCACCGCAGGGAGGCCGAGGCACCTCCGCGCTTGCCGGGCTCGGGGAGCCAGTGGGAGCGGGTGCGTGGCAAGCAGCATCTGCTGGTGAGCGCAGCTTGCTCTCCCCGGGAGTGCCTTAGTCGGAGCAGATTTCCTCATGGGGTCTGTTGCTCCCTGCAGGGACTCTGCTGGGGCGGTGGCTTGTTCTTTGCAAAAATAAAAGACGTAACCGCAGCCACGGGAGGAGCGAGGTGTAAGGGGTGCTGTTTGTGCGCGAGCCGGCACGGGCAGGGATGCCTCGTTCACCCAGGGAACGCAGGGAGCGCCCCGCGGAGCAAGCACAACCAGCACAAGGGTTTCCAGTTGTGCAAAACACATTTTCCTCCCGGGGAAACCCCATTAGCAGAGGCAGCTCCTCAGATAGCTCCGCCAGCCCCACGCCGAGCACGCCCGCCATGCCGCCATGAGTGCCGGGCCCCCGCCGAGCGCCGGCTCCGGCCCCCGCACCGCTCACCCACCTTCTTGATTTTCTTGATGTCGCTGTCGTCGTCGCTGGGCGCGCTGGTCTGGCCGGCCTGGATGCGCTCGTGGTCCTTGAGCAGGGAGGCGATCTGCGGGCACAGGGGGGGCGTGAGCGGCTGCGCCGCCCCGGCACCTCCCGGGAGCCAAGGGCAAACCCCGCTGCCGCGCAGCCCCGGGGAACGGCACACGCCTCCAGCTTCACTGCGGGTACAGGGACACATTGTGCTGATTCTGTCTTAGGGGGAGATCAGTAGACGGAGCAGATACAGAAACCCTGCAGAGCTGTCAGGGTGCTGACAACTCCCCGGCATCCCCAGCGCCCTCCGAACATGCCGCAGAGGCAGGGACCTGCAAACCCTGCCGGGAACCCGATGCAAACCACATCCTTCTTTCCTCAGAAAGCCTTCCCAGGCGAATCGTTAAAAAATGAGCTGGAGAGAAAATGGCAGAAAAATCTCAAGTCATTTGCACCCTAAAACTTGCAGACGGGGACAAGCTCTCAGCCAGTCACAGCCTTCCAACACAAACTGGACCGAATCTCATTAGCTTCAAGCATTTGAATTTTTACTGTTTCTCGCCTGCACTTTTTCTCACTCTTCTGCTCATCGCCGTGCCCCTGCCCCCACGGCCGCAAGCGTTTACAAAGCTACAGGAGAGGGTAGGAAAACAGAAAATGAAAATTGGGGAAAATGTGATTTGGATTTTGATTTTATAAAAAGTAATAAAAATAAGAAAACAACTTTCGAAGAGTACTTTCCAAACAGTTTTGGAGAGAAAGGAGCTGAGATCTTTTTCGGTCGGAGACTGCGCTTCCCAGTGACGCTGGGAACTGACAGCAGCTGCCACCGCAACACCCGCCGAGCGCGTGTTGGCTGTTCGGTGCCTGGGCTGTTAGGAAGGAAAGCAAAGAGGAGACGAGAGGAGACGGCTGCCGGGGAGGAGGACGGGGCAGAAGCTGCTTCTCTTGCACGGTCACAGCCCAGGAAGAGGAGATGACTTCCACAAAATCCGAACTGTAACAGAGTGTTTTCCTGCCACGAGAAGCTAAAAAATGCGGTGGGTCACTGGGGTCACCGTGCCTGACAAAGCTCAACAGCCGCCTCTCGGCATCGAGCTCTCCCAGAGAGCCCCGACCCTCCCAGCGCTCGATGTGGAGGCACGTCCCCAAAGCTTCTCGCTGCCAGGCGCCAGGAGGGGCGCGCGGGGCTGGCCCCTGGCGCGGGGCTGGGGACGGGCCCGACCCAGCCGGCCCCGCTTTGCCGCTGGTGCCACCCGGCCGCGGCTCGGAGGGGCTCGGCTGGAGGCACCGGGGCTGCCCCGGCCCCCGCTGCGGCCACGGGCTCACAGGCACTGATTCAGCTCCTACACAGCTCTACCAGTTTCACCCCATTTTATTACATGGGATTAGATTTTAGAAGAGATTTTAGAGATTTTCTTTTCCTCTCCCTCCACTTTCCTATGGAGCCTCAAGTCACCAAACATCCCCTGCGCTTTGAAGTGTTTGAGAGCGCCGAAGCCATTCCCACACCGACTCTGGGTGCGTCTCAGCCGGGACCCATGGAGCAGGTTTGCCAGTGCCATGGTTTTATTTACATTTTTTTCTTTTTTTAAATTGAGTGAGCAAAATTTGCACATTAAAGTAGAAGCTGATTATCTGATCTCTGCTTCAAAGCACATGGAAGAGTTAAAAAAACCCCAAACCAATGCAAGGTAAAATCAAATGTACCTGGGCACAGGGGACGGGCTGCAGCTCTGCCCAGCGTTGCTGATCCCAACCCCTCAGCTAATTTCAGGGTTCACAACGCATCTCCCACCTCCCTCAACCGAAAGCTCATCGGGATGCTCATCACCCTGCGGCTGCTGCTTGCCTCCCCGGCCTCTTACGCCGGCCACGCTGCCAGGGGAGCGGAGCTCGCTCCGACTCGGAGGCTGGACCGGACCGAGGGACCTCCCAGCCAGCGCCAGGCCGGGGCCCCAGGAGAAACCCCGCACTGAGCGGCTGCCGCGGGCTGCAGCCGGAGTGGTTTTGGGGCTGAGCCTGTTCTGTTGGAGAGCACAAATTCAGCGGTGCCAAAACGGCTCCTGGGAAAGGCTTGCAGCTCCCCCGGCCCCCAAGACTAAAAGCAGCCTTCAGCATACCCCGACTCATGGTCAGGGATTGCTATTATCCTGCACTTTTTTAACTCAAAAATTCAAAATTTAAGGAAAAGGCCACCATAAGGATGTGCCAACCCACTCCTGCCCCCGCTGCCTCTCCAGCTGCCTCCGTCATGGCAGTTTTGAGATTTTGACTGACTCAGGGTGGATGTCTCAGCCCAGCAGGCAGCAGGACCAGCTCCCAGCTGCCTCCGCCACGAAGCCACTGCCCGACACTCCCTCCAGACAGGAGGAGGGGGCTGGCAGCGCCAGCCACGCCGCACCACCGACGCCAGCACCCCGCAGCAGCCGAAACCCAACGGCGTGAGGGTCCCCGGGGCCAGCTGCAGCCCTGCACCGTGGGCAGCCGGGCAGCACGGGGCATCCCCACGCCTCCGAGCATCCCCTTCCCCAGGTCCCTTAGAAACACGAGCTTCCCTTGGCACCGTCTGCTGAGTCATTTTGCATTTTGATGCTTCGTCTGCTGTAACCCACGTCGTGTCACCCTTCCCACGATGCAATGCCCCAAACTACTGAACAGCAAACTGCTGTGAGAGCCTCTGGGGCAAGCTTGGGGCAACAGGTTTTATGGGCTGCTCTCACTGAAGAGATGCTCCCTTCCTAGCGAAGTGTCCATTTTGTTTAGAGCACCATGCACGTTAGTTCCCTGACGTACTCAGGTATGCAGCTTGGCGCTGGCACCGGTCCCCTCCCGAGGCCACAGACCCCTCTTCCCTTTTTCGGCTACTCGTCTAGCTGCGCACCGCCTGGCAGACGCTACCAGCAGGCACACAGCATGCAGAGGGGGTCTAATCAAGGTATCTAGGATTAAAATAAGGAAGGCGGAATGGTAAGATAGGGAGTCTCCATCGCTCCCCCAGTACCTACTCCTGAACCCAAGGCACCACCTCGCCAGCCCGTTCCCCAGCGCCCGTGGCTGGAGCGAACGCTTCCCTGCTGCGGCAGCATCCCGGGGCCGGGGACCGCACCGAGCCCCGCACGCGCGCCCTGCCAGGGCGGCACAGCCGCGGCCGCTCGCTGCACGGCTCCTGCAAGAAAAGCCTCCGATGAAGGCGATGCCCTTGCCCCTCTTTGCAAGAGAAGGGGCCAGCCTGACGTTAAAACAAGCACAAACACGCCGGCTGCGACGACCCCCAGTCCCTGCCAGTGCAGTGACGCCGCCCGCCCGCCCGCAGCCTGCGGGTCACTCTGGGGAGCAGCAGCGCATCCGCGGGGCGACGCTGGGCTCTTCACCTCGGCCTTCAGGCGCTCGATCTCGATCTCCCCGTCCTCGATCTGCTGGCGGAGTTGCTTGGCAACAGTCTTCTCCGTTTCCACAATCTGCAGGAGATGGAGGTACTTCTGCATCAGCGCCTCGTGCTCCGTCGCCAGGTTCCTGTAGCTGTGGGCAGACACGGCTGTGAGCACCCCTCCTCCCGCAGACCCACCGCCACGGCCCCCCCAGGACACGCACACAGAATTAGGTGTCTGCAGGCTGCGGTTTGCTGGGGGGGTTGTCTAGGCGCTGCTCTTGGCCCTACGGCTCAGGGTACCCGCAGGGGGAATGAACTGGGAGACGGCTCCCGCAGTGTGGGATGCTGCTACCCAGAACCGACCAACTTGGAGAGGACTCAAGTTCCCCACGAGGGTGCAAACAGAAAAGATAATGCAAATTTTAAGGAAATTATAGGAGACAAAAAGAAAACCCCCAAAACTCGTGGCCAAACCTCTCTCACACACCACATCCCAAAAGTTTAACGAGGAGGGCACTTGCGGCACAAGATCTTACAAACATCTGCTCTCACTAAGGCGCTGCAGCAGATGGTATTTCTCTGATCTCCTGCTTACAAGTCATCTGCCCCCCCGTCTCGCTCCCAGCCCGTCCCCCTCCTTTGCCGGACAGGCGGCTGTGCCGTGCCGGCTCCTGACCGCTCTCCCCTGAGCAACAAGCGGGCTGCGGGAGCATTCCCACGGCGCAGAAATGCAAGCCTGGAAAAACCTCTTTCTGACCATTTTTGCTATTCCAGATTAAACCCTTCCCAATGGTCTTTGACCTGGATGGCAAATCGGGCGCCCCTCTGGCACCAGGCTGGGACCGGCGGCACCAGGCTGGGACCGGCAGCACCAGCCCGCCAGGTCGGCCACTCTGCACGGACGGGCACAGGCAGGCACAGGGCTGGGTGGGACACGTCTGAATGCAGCCTCCTGAGCAGCACGAGGGTCCCCGACATGGGCTGGAGGCCAAAAGCGCTCTGCTCTGCCTGCCCGGCTCAATGGCTCCCTGCCCGCAGCTCTGCCCGCAGCCACCCTCGGGCACGGCTTCGCCTCCGACACCCCCCGTCCCCAGGTCTGCGCTGAGCGGAGGGCGATACCTGGCGTGAGCTATGGCTGCCACCCACTCGTCGCAGTCCTTGGCATCCTCGGTCCTCAGCTCCAGGGTCTTCTGGTTCTCATGGTTGAAATTAACAGTAAAGTAATGCTGTGGGAGCAAGCACAGGGTGAGGTTACCGCTCGCTCGCACAGGGCCATTAGAAAAGTACTTTACGATCCACCACAGGTTGCTTAATTTAGAAAAAAAAATACATTTTTGAAACACCAGGATCACGGCCGAGACGTGCTGCCCTCAGCGCTTGGGGAAAAGCCGCTCCTTGCCAGCGAGGCAGCGCAGCCGTGCCGCGGGTGAGGACGGGGCTGAGAGATGCTCCCCAAGGGGAAATCCCGCTGGGCAAACGCTGGGCTCCAGATAAACCTAAACCCACCGAGGTCCGGGAGGCTGCAGGCCTGAGCCTGCAGCAATCGCCCTGGGGACAACCCTCACGGGGGAAGGGGGCGGATGAGCAAGGGCGTTTAGCCGGACCGGGCACGGGCTGCCTGCACCCCTGCCGGCACGGGCAGCGAGCACCCTCGGGCACCAAAACACAGCCCCGCTGCTGCCTGGGGCTTGACGCTGAGCAGGGCCCCGGTCCCACGTGCTCGCGCCGGGAGGCTTTAATGGGCAACGGTGTGATAGGACTCAGCGCAGGACTATATTTAGCCTCCCTTGACATTTACAGTATTTGTGCTAATTGTGTGCGGTGGCAGCCCGCGTCGGCTGGGGTTTGTGCTGCTCCTGTGCTTTCCTGCAGTCTCCTAGGAAACAGGTACCACGCTGCAATGCCGGATACTGCCCGGAATAACTAGGCTAAAACGAAACCCTCTAGAAGAAGCTCATCCCGACATTATCCGCTCCTCCAGTAGATTTAACGAGGGATCTGAATTAACAGGTATCTTGGCAAAAAGAGACCCCAAACCCAACCTGCAGCAGCCACTTGCTCCCTGCCGCGAACCCCCTGCGCCCCAGGACGGCGGGCAGCAGCCGACTGCGACCGCAGACCCTGGCGCACCCTGAAAACGCAGACGGCACCGCACCGCAGGCAGGAGCTGGCGTGGGGACCTGCCCGACACGGCGCCGCGGGCAGGGATGGGCATGGAGTGCCACACCCGGGCAAGGCTGGCGCCCACCCAGGGCAGCCCAGTGCCAGCACCACCCCTGTGCTCAGTGCCAGGGTGCTGCTCACCTCCCCAGAACAGGGCTACGTCTGCACCCCCACCCCCAGCTCTCCCCTGTCCTCCCCGTCCCTGGGCGCCTTCACCTTCATCCCCTTCCCACCCCTAATCAGGCCCAGGGGTGTTAAGGAGAAGAACCTCCGGAGGGATGCTTTCAGTGAAACCGGGAAATAGGGAAGCTGAGGCACAGCCGGTCGCTGTTCCCGGGTGATGCTGGTGCAGGCAGCACGGACGGACAGACACCCAGCTCCCCCAGCCAGCACCATGCCCACTAGGGCTCCTGTCTTGCTGGGTGACAGCCTGAAAAAAACCCTCTGAGCTTCCTGAGCCCGTCCTGGTCCTGCAGAGGAGGAGAAGTGGGAGCCCAGGGACCCCGCGCTGCCCTGGGGCCATGCCAGAGCCCTCCTTCAGAAACAGCTCTTTCATCTTCGGGGGGGAACTGGTTGTTCCTGCGACCCTGTGAAGACGCCTCTCTTTTACTTCTGCCCAGGATCCTTTAGGTGCAATAACTTTTTATTGCTGATCCTGCAGACAAGTTTTCTCCTTCTCCGTGGTAAAACAAGCCATCGTCCGTCTCCCACCCCTTCCCCAACGCACCGTGGCCAGGCTGGCAAGAGCTCCGGGCAGCCGGGCTGGCAGCTCGCCTCTGTCTGCGGGACACGTCTGGAACTGCAGCAGCTCCACAGCCCTTCACTTCTCTTCCCCTTTCCTTCTCCTTCCCACCCCCAAAAGGCTTTTATTGGCAACAAGACATCTCTGATAGAAAATTCACCAGAAATTTTTGGTCTATGAAACTGTGTGGGTAGTTACGCCTCTCTGTGCCCACATCTCCTACATCCTTTCCCTTGCAAACAGCATTAAAAAGAGCTCGTCAGATTGGCAAGTCTGGAAATCCTCCCCCTTAAACACCGACTCGGGAACATCACCAGCCGTGCCAGGGCGCTGCCAAGCACTCGCTCCCCAGCCCCAGTGTCCCGGCCGTGGGGACGCGAGGGGGTGCGAAAGCCCTTTCTCAGCCCCGGTTCCCCCCGTGAGCGCCCAGTGCCGTGGGGAGAAACGGCCCCAACACCGCGGCACGCGCGTCCACCGCCCCACGCTCCGCCGACGCCAACAGCCGGAGCTCGGCTGAGTCCCCGTGGGACCAGAAACACGGGGAGACACCTCTGTGGCTCCCCCAAACCGGTCCCTGCGGGAGGGGATGGGATGGCGAGCCCCGGGCTGCCCTTCCCGGGCGCTGTGGGTCCCCTGGGGGAAGCGGGGCACCATGCAGCACCCATGTGTGCTCCCGGGGCGAGAGCACCCGCTCAGAGCCCTGCGCCCACAGGCAGGACCAGGCATCACGCCGGGGTAGAGCGCCCGCATCTTACCCAGGGCCCTCTGCAACAGCAGCATCTCGCACAGCTTCAGGGCTTGTCGGATTTTGAAATAAGGGGTGTCAGAGCCCGCGGCAGGGACCCCAGGCAGGCGCCCACCCTGCCTCTCCCCCCTGCTTCGCCCACAAGGCACCTCCCCGACACACCAGCACCAAAAGCGTTTTGTCAGGCGGCTTCTGGCTCGTCTAATTTAAGCCCAGAAACTCCTGAAGGATTTGCAAATAGCAATTTCAACGCTGTCAGCAGCGGAGCTGGGCGACGTGGGGCCGAAGGCTTCCCACCGCGGCCGGGGGCAGCCCCGGCAGCCGCTGCAGGGCTGTGGCCGGGACGGTTCGGTCCCGACCGCTGCTCCACGTAGAGTTAAAAGCTGGTTCCTGCGAGCACACGCGCCGCAGCTCCCCGTGTCACTCTGATTTATCCCCATACAATACCCAGGAAGTGCAGTGCGCTTGAAAGGAGGAAGTTATTTTATATTTGAATAATAAAACTCCCACCACCTTTTATCTCTGCCTAAATTATGATCCTTCTCTGTTATCGCAGCGACACATCAAACTTGACAGCCCGGGCGCGTTTCCAGCAGCACTCCCTGTGCTGGGGGCCGAGGCTGGGTGGCAGGACGGCCCTGGCCAGGCAGCGGGACAGACTCACAGACAGGACCAGCCGCCCACCAGCACCAGGCAGGGAGCAGGGAGCCACAGGATCGGCCCCTGCCTCCAGCATCACCCCATGCCCAGCTTCCCCAGGGCAGTTAGAGCCGCTGGGCCACCCCTGCCTCGAAAGACCCGCAGCTTGAGTTTGCTGCTTCTCACACCCATCTTTTGCTCATTTGAAGACCCCATTAATTCACAGGTACTGACACCCCTTCCTCAAACCACCTCTCGCTTTGCCTCCTGACACACTAAGCAGATGTAATTCCTTAAGTCCCTCATTATGGGGCATTTTCCAGCCTCCCCCATTTCCGCGGCGCCTTCTGAGCACCTGCTGCGGGATGGCAGCCCCTGGCACAGTGGGATGCGCGGCCCCCAGCCCCCAGCACCGTGGGATGCGTGGCCCCAGGCCCCCAGCACAGCAGGATGTGCAGCCCCTGGCCCCCAGCACAGTGCGATGCACGGACCACGGACCCCAGCACAGTGCGATGCGCAGCCCCCCGGCCCCCGGCACAGTGGGGGCTTTATTTCAGGAAACCCCAGGGGGACGCAGCAGTTCTGCCTGAAAGAATGATGTGGGAACGTTTCAGGTCCTGCCTGCTGCAGGGAAGGGTGGGTGCTGAATACCATGAGGGGTGGGGGGGGCAGCAACCAAAGCCCCTGATGGGCAGAGACCCCCTGGCTTGATGAGACACAGCCTGTGATGCCAGAGACCCCCGGAGCCTCTCCTCTCTCCCACCCTAACTCAAGCTTATGGCAAACCAAGCACTCGGCACCCCATCACCCCGCAGGGCTCGGGGGCTGCTCCAGCCCCAGAGCTTTTCACCGGGGAAGACACAGCCCATCCCCAGCAGCCGGCAGGAGCCCAGTCCTGCAGACCCCAAACCACCACAGCTCACAGGGTGATGGCTGCAAGCATTTTTCAGCAGAGGCAAACAACATCTTTTGCTTCAGCCTCAGAAACTCCAACATTTCACAGTAATTCGGCTGGCGGCAGCCACCGGCATGGAGGATTTCAGCTCCGGCAGGCAGTTTGGCAAAGTCCCTTGCCTGGACACCGAGTGCTGTCATGAGAGGTGTTGGGCACCTGCAGCTGAGAGATGCCGGCAGGAGAGGGCCAGGCAATGCCTGCACAGGCAGGGGCTGCTCCCCCAGGGACCCCAGACCCCTGCCAGCAGCTCAAAGACCATGTCCAGGGGTTCTTCCTGGGGTGCCCTGGCCAGCGTGGGCCTGGGGCTCTGCTCAAGGGTGACCCAGCTGGGAGGGGCCCAGCCCAGCACCCACCGCGGTGCAGGGCCCCTGAGCCCACTCCTGAAACTCCGCTCCCTCTGTCGCTTTTTTTGCAAAAAATTCCCCGCGCCAACTTGGCTATTTTTACTGAGAGGAGCGTACAATTGCAAAGTGCAGCTCGGGAGTTATTTCTGCTTCCAGAACCTCAACAAACGGCTTTGAATTAATGAAGGAGACTACCCGAGTGATTAATGTGCAGGGACTCTCTCCCCAGAAGTACCCTCCTGCGCATCTGGTGTCCCTGGGCTGGCACGGTTAGCACAGCGATGGCTCTGCCCTCCTGCCTTGCCCAGTGCTGGAAAAGCAGAACCTCCTACGTGTGCACCCCCAGATGTGGGTCCGGGCCGCCCTGGGACATGGGTGCCTGTGCACAGCAAGACATGGGTCACTGGTGACCCCAAGATGCGGGTCCCTGCACACCCAAAGACACGCTTTGCCTGCTCCCATGCCTGTGTCTGACGCCCGTTCCCACCCGCCGTGGCTGGGACACTCGGGCTCCTCCATCCTCCACATCTTCCATAAAAGCCAACGAGATGATTCGAGAGAGCACATTTGCCGTTGTGCTTTGAGGGTGCCCCTGCTGGGGTCTTGCTGGGACACAGATCCCTGTGTCCCACGGCCATGACAAGGTGCCACGCGGTGTTTCTGCAGGGCTCCACGTCTGCAGGGAGCTGGGCTGCACTACAACCCCCCGTGCCCCCGCTGCGCCCAACCTCCCCAACGCCGTCCCGCTCTGCCCACGCAGACCCGAGCGGTGCCCGGCATCGGCTCGGGGTCCGGCAGAGCTACGGTCTGCCACACCGGGACGTTGCTCCCGCCTCCCCTACCACAGCCACCAGCACACCAAGAGCTCCCGCACCCCGGGACACTGGGAGCAAAGGGCTGGTGCCACAGGACCCTTGGGCAGGCACCGGCACCGCAGCACCGGGGACGAAATAGCAAATTTTCTGGTTTGTTGGAGTAAAGCCAGAGAAGGGCAAGGCAGAGCCAGGCCCTCCATAAGCAAACCCGCCGCTGTTGGTCCAGCTAACCTCCTGAAGGGTTTTACTTTGCTTCTTGCCTTCTGTTAAGCAGACACACAAATAAATTCAAATAAGCTTTAAAATGATGCATTATTTCCAAAATAGAAAATCAACGTATTCCAGAATTTTTTTAAATTTGGAGCAGGATGTTTTCCAGCCTGAACAACTCGCCCGACCACTCTGGATGTCGCTGGGCACAGACAGCGCCAGGCTCTGCTGAAGGGGCCGGCGCGAGAGCGGGGGGACCAAGACAGAAACACCCCCGGCAACACCCCTGGCGCAGAAGCGGTGGCCCTCACCCTTTCCCACACAAAGCAGCTCTGTTGTGCCGTCACAGGGGCTGTTCCGCGCCGCGACAGATGCCCCCCGCTGCCCCTCTGCGGTGCGGACGCGTCCCCTCCATCCACCCATGGCAGATAGGTACGCGGCCGCCTGTTCAGGAAGCTGATGGTTATTGCAGCTGACATAAAGGGCACGGAGGAGAATTCTCCTGCTCTGGATGGATGAGTCTAAAAATCCACAGCCAGCAATGGCAGCTTTTAACTTCCCTGACCTACATAGCCTGTGCTCTGGGAAGACAGGACCTGGGACTGAGAGGAGATGGGGTGGCCGGGCAGCTCATTTGCTTGCTGGCAATAAGAAAAGAATCCCAGAAGCAGCAATTCAGGACAGACCATAAGGATGCTCACATGCAGGCACCAGAGCTGAGCATCAGCCGAGCTGGGCAGGCTTCACCCACAAGCGGGGCGCAGGCAGGCGACCCTCTGCAGCGGGAGGCATCACCCCATGTGAATCCCACCCTAAGACTCGTGCAGAAGTATTTGTAAAAAGAAAATAAAGGTCAGTTTTTCCCTCTCTGGCGCATTATCCAGCGATGCTGGCAGACGGGCACGGAGGCACCGGCGATGCCTGCGCGGTACATGCACCGCGAGCAGCCCCGCCGCTCGCAGCCTGGAAGCACAGCCTTGGCATCCCTCTATACAGTAATTAATGAAGAGACCACCGTTACACCAACGTCCTAACCCTGGGTATATCGGACATGCGTACCTCGGCCAGACTGTACATATGACTATCGCCATTGCTGTAATGAGTCTGCGCCTCCGTATTTGCAAGAAACCTGCAAATTGTGTATGTGCGGCTGAGAAAATGTAGCTGAGGCTGCTGAGACTGGGCTGGGGGAAGGTTTCTTTTCTCTCTCCTCCTGCTTCTTTAACAGATTCCATTAATCTGTTGGATGAGAATGTGCAAATGAAGGGGATGGACGGGCCTCACATTTAAAACACAAAAAACCAGCAGGATAATTTCCTAATTTATAAGTAGTTCAGGTTTAGGTTCACAAATTGTGATTTATATTTTTTAAAAAATCAGATTGCACGTAAATACATTTGGGTTTACGTGCTGCTGGTATGAGCTACCGCTGCATTCACTCACGCAGAAAGCCCAGATAAAAGTACAGAAGTTTAGGAAAAGACTTTTAATTTAAAGCTTATAAAAATCCAACAGGACAACAGGCCAGGGGTCATGGCAAAGACCAACATGAGCAAATCAAGGTGAATTAAGCTGGTGGGAAGAGCCAAACAGCTTAAGCCAAGAGATCTCTCAATCAGAAGTGTTCCATCCATTAAAAAAAATATATATTGAAAATTGTCCTTTTAAACTTTTTAATACCTTTTTTTTTTTTTTTCTCAGATTCTTTCGTTTTTCAGGTGAAAAAGCTCTCGGCCTTTTTGCTTTATCAGAAACCAACCTCTACCGACCCCCGGTCTTTGGCAGCCAAAATATTCCAACACCTATTCTCCTACTTCAGCTCCGAGTTTGGATGCACAAACCCACAAAGCATCCAACAACCGACAGCTTCTCCGACAGGACCCCCGCTGCCCCCGAGGAGGCTGCAGCTCGGGCGCCCGGCCGCGGACGTTGGAGGCTGGAGCTCAAGTCCCTGAGACATCGATGCTGAGCTTAACTCCGGATCTGGAAAACCTCGGGACGGTGTTCGACGCCTGCGCTGGGGCTCGGGACAGGCGAGTATTTACTGCGGAGCACGCGATACCCCACCGTAGCTGGACGCCGTCCCCAGCCTCGGGGCTGTGCAGGGACAGGCGCTTCGCACTCGTGACGACGTGCAAAAGGCACTGATTACGGTGGATCTCAGCCTTTCAGAAAATCATTTGTAACAATTAAAAAACCCACAGCCCTGACCACCGCTGGTGGAGGAGCAGGGTTAACATCCACACGTCGCTTGGTTCGCGAGCCCTGCAAACACCGGTTTGCCCAGCGCGGAGCGGCCCGGCTGCGGCCGGACCTTGGCGACGGCGACGAGCGCCGCGGCTCCCGCCGGCGCCCTGCCCAGCACCCCCCGCCAGCCCACGGCGTGTGAACTGCCGGCGGAGCAATTCGTTCCATGACCTTAGCTCCTTTGGTCACAGAACGTCTGTAAGAAGGCCATGTTGTCCCAAAACGGCCTTGTTTGGATTTGTATGACAAATTTGGGGAATAGTTTTTCATCCTATGACAAAGCCAGTTCCCGCAGAGGCAAGGTGTCCTGCGCTCAGACTCAGCTGTAATCGCTTCGTCGCGATCAGTCACACAGATCACACTACATTATCCTGTCCTTTGAATAAGCACCATGTGAATAATCAGGAAGACGGCAATCAGGCAGCAGCACGCCCAGACTCACACCCCGAAGGAAAACCAGACTTTTCTAGAAGATGAGGAGCGCGTTACCCTCCTGTGCAAAGCGTGCTCTGCACAGGCTCGGCTGCGGCTGGATGCATGGCTATCGCAGGATTCCCGCGCGGCCCGGGGACCCCTCGCCGTCTCCAGGCAGCCCCGTCGTACCATCCGGCACCTGCTGGTTTTGCTTCGCTGCCTTCGCGCTGGGCCCCGGTGGGCGGGCAGCCGCTCCGCACCCTGCGCGGAGCATCCTCGCCCCACCGCCCGCACCCCCGGAGGGGAGCGGAGGGTGCCCAGGCTGCGGGCAGCCCCGCTGGCCCCAGCAAGAAGCGGCTCTGCAGGCGGGACCTGTCCCCTCCTGCCACCGGGACCGGAGCGGCACCCTGCTCTGAGCCCTCCCTGCCCGCCCCAGCGCGGGGCCGTGGCCAAAGCTGCTCATGTGGCCTCTGCTGCTGCTCCCGCTCACGGCCCGTGGGCTGGGTTACCCAGGCCAGCTGAGCACTTAACCCAGGAGGGGAACCCGTCGTCTGCAGCTCCCCTGGCCATTGCTGGAAAGGGGCAGGGGGGCACACGCTGCTCACCATTGCCACGGGGCTGGGACAGCAGCACCCACCTGCATCTTGTGCTGGAGGAGCTCTGGGCAAATGCCCGGCTGCTCCTGAAGGGCCACCACCCCCCTCTTCATCAGAGGGACCGGCAGCGGGCGCTGGCCCAGTCCCACCCACAGAGCTGCATCCCCGGCCCACCCACAGCAGCCCTTCCGAGGGTACCGGGATCTCTGCCCAGGTGAAGCCCCATGCAGGGACAGGCACAGCTGGATCCCATGGCCCACGCTGCTGCACCCTCAGGGAGCTGCCCGAGCTCTCCTGCCACCAGGGACGGCTCCATCAGCACGGGCTGGGCTCGGCTTTTGGGGAGAAGGCACGTCCCACCCAGGGAGCTGGAGCTGCTGGGCTGGCAGCGGCTGCTGCAGGTACCTCCCTCCCGATGCCCCGCGAAGGCAGGCGTCCCCGAGGCACCCGAGCATCCCCCAGCTCCGCTCCCCTCCAGCTCTTCCAGTGTCCCAGGGACGGGTGCCACCAGACTGCGCTTTGTCTCTGCTTGGCACCTGCTACTCTTTGTGCTGCGGGTGCTGAGAAGAGACGTGGCTTCCTCATGCCCTCCTTAGCTGTGCAGGGAAGCGAGCGGGGCCGGAGCTGGACACACTCCAGGGAGATGGAAGACAAACTCCTTGCCTGACGTGCCGGTGGGAACCATTTCCACAAGCCATCTCCCATCCCGCTGGCAGAGCACAGCCACGCACGCCCACCCGCTGACCGCTCGTCCTCAGCTTTGCACCATGGTATGAAATTTTTCCTGGAGTCTCCCCTGCCCCCCGATAGCACGGACAGTAAACGTCACACCCATCCCTGGCAAACGCTTCAGAGATGGGGAAGAAAATCTCCAGCTACAGGCTGTGTGTTCACAAGAGCAGACCAGGCTTTGTGGGAAAAAAAGACTCATAGCTCCAGAGAGCTTCTGAGTTTCAAGTCAAGGGTTTTGCACAGTGCTGCCACTTGACTCAGCATCACGTTGGCTCTTGTCTGAGGTACGGAGGGCTGCTGGTTAAGAAAAAATTCACGGCATCAGGGTACGGGTCTGCAAATCCGACTCAAGGCTGGATCCACGGAGCAAACCCAGCCGGGATTCCCGCGGCCCGACTCTCGTGCCCTCACCCCACGCTGGGGCCTTCCCGGTCCCGAGCACACGGCTGCGAGGTCGGGGACAGATCAGCTCCGGACCTCTGCGCCGGGGTCTCACTTTGGCTGCGCCCCAGCACTTGCAGCCGCAGCTGGGGCACCTGCGTCCTGCCCGCCCTCCCCTGCAACGCAGCACGGACCGGGGGGGGTCTCTCACGGCCCCTTCCACCAAGAGGCAGGAGACGTGACCGCGTGGAAGCGCTTCCCAGCATCCTCACCCTCAGGGGACTGGGGACAGCAGGTCCCGGGGGGCGGCGTGGCCCAGATGCCACAGCAGAATAAAAGGGAGGGTCCCCCCGCCCCAGCACCGCCAGGCGGGCGCCCATCGCGCCCCGACACCGCCGCTCCCAGCAGCCCAAACGCCAGCCTCCCGGACCCAGCTGACCCTTCTTCTGGGCCACAGCCTGAAGCCCACCCAACAATAAAGTACCTTCCAAATCAAACTGGTTTGAAAAAAAATTCATTTCTGGAAAAATGTAATAAACATAGAAAAGAAAGTTTCCAGAGGCGTCCAAATCCCCTCTTTGGTGTTTCAGGTTTTCAAATAACTTTGCTCCTTTATTCCCATGTGCCCTGTATGCTAAAGACACTGCGTTCCCCGCAAAAAAAAAAATGCCCCACCAAAGCGAAATACATGAACTTTAAAAAAAGGGGGTTTTGAAAGACACGCCTTTTAAAATTTCTCCTTTGTGGAGAATTTGAAACCTTTCAGGCTTTACTCCAGTGAAGAAGGAGTCTAAACCTGGAACTCCTCTGCTGCAGGGAATACCATCCTCATAGCTCCAGCTGAAACTGCCTGGATAGATAAATACCCTCAGAAACAATTAATGGTGATCACGGGCAATGCTAGAAATTTCCTCGGCACCTTCCTTTCAAAGGAAGACCTGGCGACGCTGAACACAGCTCGGTGCCAGGTGAACTGGAAGAAAATGTTGTATCTGGTTTGCAGAACTCGGACACCTTCCTCTGAGAGACCTGCCGGCTTTGCGTGCCATTTGCTCGCTTTCGGCCTCCTGCACAGGCGATGCTGCAGATCTGCACCATAAATATTCTGCTGCTTATCTCGTCTGGTATGCCATTAATTAGTTTGCAAAGCAGTGGGCATTCAAGTGCTTGAGCGCTTTCATTTAAATTTGTCCTAATGAATTACACAAAATTACAAGCCAGACACTAAACCTTGGTAAATCGGTGCAGATCAGCGGCCTGGTAAATATTTGGTGTGGCAGGATCTCACTGCGCCCTGACAGCAGCCCCTCATTCACACTGAGGATAAATCTTCCAGGTGCATTCTGAAATGGAAAAGGGCTGTAACATCCTCCGCTTAATGTTTACCTGGAGGAAAATCCCTCCTGCACAAACACGAGGAGTCAGAACCTGGCGAGCAAGCTTGATTTAAACCTGGCTAGCAAGCTGGAGGGAAGCCGAACCAGGAACGCGCAACAACATCTATTACGCTGCTACTTAAGGGGACACAGCTGACAAACCAGGACACCAGCGTGACCCCCTTGCAGACACAGACCCCTCCTTGCTGCTACAGCCGGCCGTGCGGTGCACTGGAGGCAGCTCCAATGCAAGAGCCAGGACTGCGAGGAGGCACAGCTGTTGCAAAAAACCTGCATTTTGATCTGAACAGGGAAATATTCCCGTGATCCCTGCCGGGGGTGAAGAGATGTGCCACGGAGCGGTGGTGCTGCACTGCCTCGCTCTTGTGGCAGGGCTTTTTGGAGTGCAAAGTGTGCCATGATTAGCCAGAGGCAATTAAGGGGCTTCCTTCCCTCCAGCTGGCCCCTTGCCTCAGGTGGTGCCCAAGGGGCCGTCCCGCAGTCTGTCGGCTGCGCTCACCACCACCTCCCTGGGAGCCTGCTTAGGCAGAAATTATGCAAGACCTGCAGAGCTGGACCCAAAACGCACGGTGCCTCCTGCAAGCACCCAGCCTGGGCTGCCAGCGCCGGGAAAACCGCCCCTGCTCCTCCTTGCGAGGGGCTTCCCGGTGCCATCTGCGACACGGGCACCCAACTGGGCGTGCGGCTGCACTCCGCGCACAGCGGTCGAGGGGTGAATTCAACCGCAATGGGCTCCCGTCCACGTTCATGAGACTGGAGGTGATTTTGGAAGCTATGGCAGCGATGGGCAGGGATTTGCACCCCCAGGCTGGAAGCCAGTCCTTCCTTCCCCCCCCCCCCGGCACCGACCCCTTCCCTGCCGCTGCTCAGACGCACCCCGAGCTCCGGCAAACGGCACCGGACAAACAAGGCAGAGGTTGCCGGCATTGCATGCAGCGCTGCTCGGTGCCACCCTTGCTCACCTGGAAAAGGCGCAGCCAGGGGGGAGAAACCCACCCCTGGGGCCCGTCGGGGGGTGCCATCCCTGTGGCCAGGTCCCCACGCACTGACGGGGGGGGACCCCGATTCTCCCCGAGCCTCGCAACGCCTGTGCTGTTCCAGTGCGGTTCCACCCGCAGACATTAGCATCTGGCGGGGAGCGCTGCGGCCAAGTGCCAGCCCTGCGTGTGGCATGTGGGGCCCCCCCGCCCCGCGTCTCCCCACCGCCCGGGGAGGGGGTGCGCAGCACTTCCAGCCAGGCCTGTGCCGGGAGCATGAACTGCACGTGCGGGGAGCGGGAACGGGGTGAAACCGAGGCCCTGCGTCCCCCCCCGCACAGGGCATCCTGCACCCATCGCCCACGCTGCCCTCGCCGCGGGGCTGCCTGCGGGTTTGGCCCCTGGCACCCCGCAAACCCCGGGGGTGCCGACGGGGGGCTGCTCCAGCCTGCGAAACACCGAAGGCGAATGGCCGAGCCACAGCGTGGACGGAGCAACCCCACGGGAGCCCCGGGCCCCTCCGCGCCCCTGGGGCCGCTGCCCCAAGCCCCCGGCCGGGGCGAAGCGGGGGCCGGGCCGCGGACACGCGTGGGGCTCCGCTGCGCAAAGCGTGGCCCGCGGCCGCCGGGGGGCGCCCCACGCCGCAGCCCCGCCGCCAATTACCGGCGGCTAATTAGCCGCGATACGAGGGGGGGGCCCGGGCAGAGCCCGACACCCCCATAACGAACTCACCCGCTGCCCCGGCACAGCGACCCCCGGGAGCATCCCCCCTCCCCCGGCACAGGCCAGCCTCATCCCCCGCCCCGGTCACGCGTGGGGCAGGTCCCGGACGCCGGCGGGAGCGCCGGGAAACGGGGCTCCGTGCGCGCGGTGGGGGGCGCGGGGCCGAGACCCCCGCAGGGGCGGCCCCGGGGGCATCATCCCCCCTCCTACAGCGGCCGGAGCCGGGGGGGGGGGGGGGGGGGAGGGGGGGGCGTCGGCCGCGGGCCCCCCGTGGCGCCCACCTGCTTCTCCAGGGAGTCCTTGGCCGAGAGGGAGGGCTTGGGGGAGGGCGCCCGGTCGCAGACGCAGCCCTCGAGCAGGTAGAGCCCCGAGGGCCGGGAGCTGGAGTCGGTCTCGAAGTAGAAGAGCATGTTCTGCAGCAGCGCGAACCACTTGGTGTGCCATTTTGTGTTGTCGGAGCTCCGCTTGCTCAGGTAGCCCTTCCTGGCGCCGTCCTTCTTCGCCAGCAGCCCCAGGTAGGTGACGTGCCCGTCATTGAGCCGCATCCCCTTCTGCATCTTGTTGGGCACCGCCAGCTCCTCACATGGTCCCCGCCGGGCGGCCGGCGGGCGGGTCCCTGGCGAGCAGCCGCAGCCCCCGCGCCCGCATCAGCGGCGCCCGCTGCCCCCGGAGAGCCGGCGGCGGCTCATGCCGCGGCCGAGCCCCGCCGCCCTGCCCGCACCGCGCCGGCCTCCCGCGGCGCCGGCGGCGGCGGCTCTGCCCGGGGAGCGCCGCGTCCCGGAGCCGCGTCTCCCGCAGACGGGCGAGTCATGTGATGCCGGGGCCGCCGGCGGCACCGGGAGCCCGTCAGCGCCGAGCCGCGCCGAGCTAAGCCGCGCCTAAGCTGAGCCGAGCTGAGCCGGGCCGGGCCGGGCCGGGCCGCGCGGGGCTGGCCCTGGCCTGTCTCGGCTGCGGGGGCGGCAGCGCCGTGCACCCCCCGGGGCCGCCCCCCGGGACGCGGGATGCCGGGGGCGCCCGCCCCGTCCGCCGCCGCCAGCACGGCCACGGCTCCACACCGCGCGGGACCCCCGGGCACAGGGAGCCCCGGGACCCCAGGCTGAGAGGCACCCCGGGACACATGGGACCCCTGGGAACCCCAGGCCAAGAGGCACCCCTGAGAACAGGGGACCCCCAGGCTGAGAGGAACCCCTGGGCATATGGGGGCCCCAGGACCCCAGGCTGAGAGGCATATGGGGTCCCCAGGAGCCCAGGCCAAGAGGAACCCCCAGGTGCATGGGACCCCCAGGCCAAGAGGCACCCCTGGGCACATGGGACCTCCAGGCACAGCCAGGGCCCCAGGCCAAGAGGGACCACTGGAGCAGATGGAACCCCAGAACAGACAGGATCCCCAGGCACAGCGGGAACCCTGGGCCAAGAGGGACCCCCAGACCAGATGGGAGCCCTGGGTGAAGCCCCAGGCCAAAAGGGACCCTCAGGCCAGGAAGGACCTTGGAACAAATTTGAGCCCTGGGCAGAGAAGGACAGGGACCCCTGTGTGAAACGGGACCCCCAGGCCAAGTGTGGATCCCCAGTCTGAGATCAACCCTGGGCTGGCACAAGCCCTAGCTTGCCGTGAGTCCCAGACTGAGCAGGACCCCTAGGCCAGGTGGGACCCCCAGCCTGCGCTAGCTCAGCGTGGGGGTGTGCTCAGCTGGGCGCCCACCCCAGGCACCCACTCCAACTTCAGGTGCCAACTCCCCTGCTGTCCTGGGGAAGGCCCCCTCCCTGTCCAGCCCCCCTCCATGACCAGCCCCACGCATGTCGCTGACCACGGGACGTCCCCACTTGCAGCCTTCCCCTTGGCCGTGCAGGTCCCATGCACAGCCTGCGCCTGCCCACCCAGCAGCGCGGAGCCGACCCAGTCCCTGCAACCCCTAACACTGCGGTAGGGTGGTACCTCTGCGTGCAGAGGTGTCAGCACCCCCCGACACCGTCCTCTCCTTTCCCACCCTCCACCTCTCCTTAGGGCACCCTGGTAACTGCACAGCCGCTCCCAGATGTCACACGTGGGAGAGAAGAGGACCTGGTTTCTCCTATTTCTGTTTGTCTCACCCTTCAATCCCTCTCTTCCATCCTGGCCTTGTGTGCTGTGCTGAGCAGAACTGGGAAAACTGGGCGTCAGCAGCAGCTGGAGCCTGGGCAGGGCAGGGAGGGCCCTGGTGCTCCCCGAATCCCCAGGGGGTTCCCCGCAGCTGGGAGCACTGGGTGGGTCAGACACCACGGTGATGGCCACACGCGAGACCTGGGTTGGCTGCGAGGCGGCGCGTGAACCTGCTGCCTGCCCGCCTCGGTGGAGGAGCTGGCCCCAGGCAGGACCGAGCCCCTGCACACAGGGAGGCCATCAGGAAAACCGTGTTAATTAGCTTTGTTTCCACCGAAAATGCTGGCAGATCTCCAAGGAATTCAGTGAGGTCATGGGTTGCCATGGCAACAGGAGGGAACAGGCTGGAATTGGGAAGGGTGCTGGCATTTCCAGGATGGAGCTGCTTGGCCTGGGTGCTTGCTGGGACTGGGATGTGCTCGCATCGCTGCCCTGAGGGACACAGCCCAAGTGCCTGCCGGCTGCCGGATCGGTGCTGGGGGGGCGCAGAGCGGGCCCAGCCAGGCGTGGGAAGCAGGGCCACATGCTGCCCTCAGCACCCCGTGCCCGCCTGCCCCTCTGGCCGGCAGACAGGGTGCTGTCCTCCCGGCCGAATCCGCCTGCTGTTACCCAAATTGCAAGCAGGTACTTGGCTCTAGGAGTTTCCCCACCGGCACGGCTAACTCTCCTTCTCAGCCAGGGCTCTCCCCTTTTACATTTTTCCAGCCTGATCGGTGAGGTCCCACATCCCATTTCACCACCACAGCCTCTGCTTGGGGTGAAAGATGGGTCAAAGCATGCAGCACGTGCTGCCTGTGACTGGCCCACCCTGTCGGCCAAGCGCCGATGCAGAATAACCCCCAGAGAAGAAGCTGAGACACTCTCCATCCCCTCCGCCTCTCTGCGGGTTAGCCAGCACCGAGCAGGCAGCAGCCAGGCAGAGCTGGGCAGCGCCGGCCACGGCTGCGGGGCTGAGCCTTCTCGCAGCTCCTCATCACGGGGAGCGAGCTCTGGGCAGCGCTGCCTGCTCTTGTGGCAGTTGCACAAGGAAAGATCCTCATGGAAACTTGCAAAATCTTGGATCAAATAATAACTTGGAAGCTAGCGCTGACAATAATTCCTATACTGGGCGAAAGTGATGGAAAGGAAAAACATACCCTATGGAAATGCATGGGCAGCAAGCCTGGCAGCAGGGCAGCGTGCGGAGCTGGGTGTCTGTGCCAGCCCTCCCCGGGCCACGAGGGACCAGTACAGCACAGCAGGCAGCTGGTGCTGTGGGGCTGGATCCCCTCCCTGTGTGGGCTGCTCCCAGTCCAGAGATCTGGAGTGCAAAGCAGAGTGGGAGAAGAAAAGCCGTCTCACGCCCTGGGAGCGGCTGAGCCCCCCGGTGGGCCGTGGGGCTGAGCCCAGGGACACAGGGTGCCCACTGCCCATGGGGAGAGGGTCTCCACTGCCTTGCCGGCGCGAGCAGGCTGTCGTGAGGAAGCAGCGCTTACAGGACTGGGGACAAGCGGCATTTGGCTGTGGTGGAGTTGGTTCCAGACGAGGCAGCTGGACTCTGGTCCCCAGATAAGTGTTGGTTTAGCTCAGACTCTCCTTAGATGATACGGAGGGTAATCGAAAAATAGACGACAGCTTGCAAGGCTTGAGCAAATATGGAAACTCTGATTTCTAAAACAAAGGGAGGTTTATTTTTTGCGTGTAATGTTTGCTTCGATCAATTTGAAGGCATTTGCTGTGTGACCTTTCTGGTCTGGGGAAGCAGAGGTGAAGCCTTTGTCACTTCTCCCGAGCACCACCGTGCGGAAGAGCTGGGCCCACCGCTGCTGGCTGCTGTGAGACAGGGAGTTTGTCCAGAGTAAAGATTTCTCAGGGTTTCCAAGTATTTTAATTGCAGTGGTTTCCTCTCTCTTCATTTAAGTGTTTAATAAACATCGAAGCAGTTCCTGCGGGCATCCCGCGCAAAGCCGAGGCTTGAGCAGAGTTGCGCGCAGCAGGAGCAGTCGCTGCAGCAACCCCCGGGGGCGCAGGGACCCCTCGCGAGGGAGAGCTGGGGGGCCGGGAGCGCTGCTCAGGAGCAGCGGGCAGGGCAGGACGGCAGGGGACTGTGGGGGGCACACTGGCACCACGGGAGCTCCAGGAGCGGGACGGTCACCAGCAGAGACTGGCTGCACCCAGCAGCTCTGAAGAAGCTGTGATGGGGGCTGGGGGAGCAGGGTAGAGCACCCACTGAGCCAGCGATAAGGCAGGCAAAGGAGGAGCCGTGTGTAGGGTGGCTTGTTAGGGGCTCGGTGGGTGTCTGCACGCGTAGCCGCAGGCTCAGCCCTGGCCCGCCGGTGCGGTGCGGGACGGGTCTCTGGGCACACCGCCTGCTCGCTCAGCACTGCAGCACTGGGATTTGCCTCTCCCCGCGGCCCACTGCTCTTATCCAGGCAGGTGCAAAGCCTGTTGCTGTGCACCGACTCCTCGTGAAATGCATCCCGTGATTTCCATGCCAAAATAATCAGCTGTGGAAGACACAGCCTTGCTGCTCTCAGCCCATGCTTCAACCCCTTTATACAACCTTTATACAACCTCTTCAACCTGCTTTAGACACCGGCAGCCTCCTCACCCATTCAGTTCCCGTCCACTCTCCTCCCTCTTTCAAGCTGGGATGGAAGAAGCCGTTTGCCGTTCCGTACATCCCGCTGCGGCGGGGTGCCCAGGCCGGGGGCCAGCAAGGACATTTCCCCACCTCTGTGCAAGTGCTCCCCGCGGGGCTGGCTCTCGGCACCCGCCGTGCCCGGCCGGTGGGGGTGAAATGCCCTTGGGAGGAGCCCCGCAGGGCACCACTTGCCAGGGCCAGGGGATTCCCTGCAGCAGCGCCCTGGGAGCACAGCCCTGCTCCTCCGGGGCGTTATGCGGCTCGCGTGACGGTCAGACCTGCTGCCTGTTGCACTCGTGTCGCCTTTCCCCTGGGATTTCTGATGCTCGTGGGCCCTTCGGGCTGCCAAGCGCATCCTGCTGGCTGAGCTGCAGGCTGAGGATGCTGACGCTAAACATGTGCGCAACAAAAAAAAAAAAAAGAAAGAAGGAATAAACGCAGCCTTGCCAGATCCCCACATGCTGCCGGGTAATGTGGGCGCTGGTATTTATCAGCGGCTCCCCCAGCTCCCACTCGGCCTCTCCCGTAAAGGCCGGGCTTGGCTGCCGCCCACGGGAAGCTGCCGGCAGCGGGGAGAGTCAGCAGGCAGCTGGTGAGGCGCAGCCGAGACGCTGCTTGAGGAGCTCCCAGCCTGACAGCACAGAGACCCAAACGGGAGGCTGTACTTCTCACTTGGAGCTGGGAGTAAAACGGTCATTTTTATCCAGTCAGACTCAGAGGCATCGGCCCAGGGCTGAGGCATCGACAGGGCAGGTGCTGGTGTTTGTGTCATTAAAACATGGTTTCCCAGGACACAACATCATTCCAGGCTGCTGACAGCTAAGCACACGCTTACTTTAAATTCTGATACTCATTTCGTGCCCCCTGAGCTCCTCTTCTCTGTCTAGTATGTTTGCAGTGTGCGTCCAAGTGCTACGAGGGATGCAAAGTGTCCTGGACTCTGCCCAAACTGGGCTTTCCAAAAGGAGTCAGCACAAGTTGTAGCCAAAGCCAAGTCCATGGGTTTGGGCTCCTAAATCACACCAGCAAGCTCGAAAGTCCCATCCTTGCTCGAGCAAGTTAAGTCTGTGCTTAAGATTTAGCTGCAGCAGGCGCCCGGCGGGTGCTGTCGCTGCGCTCCACGTGCCGCTCGGGGAGGTTTCAGCTGATCCTGCTTGCCACGACTGCATCCCGGGGCAGGGTGGGCCGAGCGGGGTTGGGAGCAGCTCTGCGGGCGCGAGGGAGGCAGGGAGACAAAACCCACCAGGCCCTAGTGCAAAAGCAAAGTTTTTCTGTTCTTAGCAACAAACTTTGAAGGAGCAGGAGTAGTAACTTCACATTTCCTTCCAAGGCACCCTGGCGCCTTGGTATAGTTGATGGTGTGCCAGATCATCTGTGGGCAGGACAAAGCAACCTGATTTGAAAGGCACCCTCATATATAGCTGCTCTCAAGAGTGGCCTTGATTTTTATCCAATTCCCCAGCAGTGCTCCGATGCTGTCTCCTTTGTGCTCTCAGAAATATTGCTAGGGCAATGGCAGGAGAGAGGGGAGATTTTCAAAGCACAAGTAGATATCTGTTATGTTCACACAAAATGTCAGCGCTACAGCCTGGTAAGCGATGCCCTCTCCGACACCGGCACCAGGAGAGTTGGACTCAGCGCTTTATTGCACAGACAGTTCTCTGCTAATTGGCCCCATCCAGTGCTTCATTTTGGCAGACCAGGTTCCCATCACTACCATCACACATTTAACCTTCCCTGACAGAAGACTCTCTGGGGTGGGGGAGAAAACCTGTCTCCTGGGGACAACCTGCGAGCACAAATCTGCAGCCAGCAGCCCCTGGCACTGCGAGCCGGAGCAGCGCTGCTCTCATCACCCACGCTCTGGCCTCTGCAGCCACTGCCTTCTGCCCAGGGCAGCTCCACTGCATGTCCTGGGGCTGCTCCCCGTCCCGGGTGAGAACCGGCTATGCTGCTGCGTGTCTCCTCCAGACGCTCGGAGCAGGGCTCGGGTGCTGCGGGGCTGCCCTGCACTCCCCGAGCAGGAGGGTGCTGAGAAGCCCAGGGCCGGTGCGGGCCCCCTGCTCTCGGTGCCCCTGCAGACCCACACAAGAGCCTGCTCTGAGGCTGGGAAGCAGAAGCGCAGAGCCCACCACCCAAGTGCATCGGCGCCGGCGAGGCGCTGGCTGCCGGGTGGGCGCCTGCCGCCGCCTGCCGTTGCAGCGGGAAGAGCGGTAGCCGGGTCCCTGCGGCGCAGGATGCCTCTGGGCTCTGGGTGCCGCTGGGCTGGTGGCACGCTGCCACGTGGGGTGCTCCAGGCAGGCTGCCACGGCTTCCCAGCCTCCTTGCGAAGGGGCTGCTGGGGAATACTTGTGAAAACACCAAACCGAAGCTTCGGTGTGCCGCAGCTCCGTGCAGCCGCTCCTCCTCCTCCTCGCGCTCGCGTTTCCCCCCTGCTTTGGCGCCGCGGTTGCTGTGTAACCCACGGTGCTGCCACGTTTGGTGTCTTCTGGTGGTGGCCGCTGACCAGGCTCCAGGGCAGGGCCCTCCTGGCACCACCCGGTGCTGACCTTCAATCCATAAGGTGCCCCTCACCTGGGAATAAACAATAGGATGGACGCGGATTTACCAAGTGATTTACGTGGGAAAAGCATCTGCTCCGACCGTGTTATAAATCCCTCGGCAGTAACCAGTTTCACAAGCAAATGGTTCTGGAAACCTACCAGGCACTTCATCTATTTTGAACTTCACTGATTCAATGGCTGGTGAAACCAGAAAACAAGCCCTGCAGAGAAAGGTTCTCCGTGAACACGATGGAGTTTAAGCAGCCTCCTCGCTCTTTTGCAAGGCAACCCAAAATATGATGCGAAAATGCAGATAATGCCCATGCGAAGCTGCAAAGCCGTAAGTGCCCAGCCCAGCGCTCCGGCAAGGAATAACCCGTTGCTCCCGCGTGCGTCAGTCACAGGCACAAGCCCTTCAGTTTACAAGCACTCGCAGCACGACGTGTGCTCGGCGGCCGTGAAGAGCCCTTTACGCCAGGGCCGTGCTGCAGCACACTAACCAACGGTGTGCCACGGGGGCAACCCAGGCGAACGGCGGTCATTGCCCTCGCTGCTCGTGAGCGCTTCGCGGGTTTGCAGAACTTTAACGCTGGTCGGAGCTGCCCATTGACTCCTCGGCTGAAGGAGCTCGTGAGGGATTTGGAAATCGGTTCCCTCCTGGGACGTGAGCTGAGGGGTGGCGGGGGAGCACGTGTTGGTGCTCTGTGCCTGCCAGGCGGGGCAGGGGCAGGGGCAGGGGGGTGCCAGGGAGGTGGCACAAACCTGCAGCCTGGGCTCAGCCCTGGCCAGGGCACGGTGCCGGTGGTGCATGAGCTGTGGGACAGAGACCCCTCTCCCAGGCTGCGCCCCGCTGGTCCCTGTTGCCCAGGGGAGTGGGGAGATGAGGGAAATCATAGAGCTATAGAATCGTTAAGGTTGGAAAAGACCCTTAAGATCATGGAGCCCGACCGCTAACCCATCACTGCCAAGTCCACCTCTAAACCATACCCTCAAGCACCACGTCTGCCCTTCTTTTAAATACCTCCAGGGATGGAGACTCAACCACCTCCCTGGGCAGCCTGTTCCAATGCCTGACAACCCTGTCGGTGAAGAAGTTTTCTCTAACGTCCAAAAAATGGACTCAGGCGATCTGTGATCCCAGAGCCTTCAGCCACAACCTCTTCCTTCTGTTCCCAGGGTCTGCCTTCGTGTTTCCTTCCCTGAGCTGAGCTGGTAAAGCTGCAGCTCTCCCTGGCCAAATCCTGCCAGCCTGGAGGCCTCTCGCATCAGAGTAAAGCATGGTGCAAGGTGTCCTGGCACCGGGGTGGCTCCTGTGCCCTGGGGACACCACACGGCCACCCCGGGAAGGTGCCAGGCTCCAGGAGGGACGAGGTGCCCCGCACACCCCATGGCTGACTGCTGGTGGGAGCTGGAGCTTGGCCAGGAGCAGGAACGCCTGCTGAGCCGTGGGGCTGGAGCCTGTGGCACCGGTGGGGGACAGAGCTCTGCCCCAGCCCCACGGCCCCCCCCGAGCCCTTCTCCAGCCACCTCCTGGGCAGGGGAGAGGCAGCAAGCGCAGGCTGCAGCGCAGGCACTGCTCTTCCCTGGCTGCTTATCCCACCACGCCAAGACCCAGAGGCTTCCCTCTGACCCACACATGCGATGGTGCCCAGTGCCAAGGACCCGCCTGCAGCCAGTGCCTGGGGTGGCATCATCGTCTTGGAACCGACACGCACAGAAAACGGGCTTTGTGCGCACATGGCTCCGAGGGCGAAGGGCTTTCATCAGCCAGGAGTCTGAAATAACTTGTCAGAGGAAGGAACTTGGGGTGCTCCAAGAGGTGCCGTGGCATGCCGGGCTGGCGGAGCGCCGCTCCCACCGCAAAGTGCTCTCCCATCTAGTGGCTAAAATAAAAATCGTTGGTGCAGCCTGGGCAGGGTGAGGAGCACTCACTGGGGTTAGCGGGCTGCATCCTCACCCGGCAGCGGCCGTGCTGGGCAGGGTGAGTGCCACCGACCCCGCCACCAGCACGGACGCCCCTTCTTATCCCCCCTGCTTCCCTGCCGGCCACCGGCACTGGAGCTGAGCAGAGGGAGGAGTGCTGTGGGGGGAGTGGGATGTATAAATCAGGGCTCCTCACCAGCACGAAGATGCTGGGACTTCATTAGGCTAATTTGTCACTTAGAACTAAACTCTCCGCGCTGGGTGTCAGGAAGGGGCTGGCTGCGCCTGACCCCCGGGTGCCAGCAAGTCAGCCACGCTGTGGAAATCAGGTATTTGTTGACATTTTTTAAATGGAAAGCTTAAGGACTGTTATTATGCTGTGCAAAATTATTTCAGCAGCCCTTTGAACCACTAAGCTATTCTCTGGGAATCTCAGCACCAGGGATGACAACGTGGTAATTCATGCCAGCAGCTCGCTCTCACCCTCGCACACACAGAGCGGGCTGCTGGCACGGCTCCTCGCTCCTCATTGTGCAGCGCTTGGGTGCCAGCTTCTTCACCTGAGATACGGGGTGGGGAAGAGTTGCCTTCCCACGTTTCATCAAGTAATGACCTGCTCAGGGTCCTTCCCCTCCTGGAAGGGGCACGGAGCAGTGCGAGGCACGGCAGCGTTTTACCTATCGGGGACGCGCGTTTGCAAGGAGCAGCTTCGAGGCCACCAAACCCCAGCGCCGCCCCCAGCCCCGCAGCAGATGAAGCAGCCAGTGAGGATAACTGCACAGCCAGGAAAAGGCACGGCAGCTTTCTGCTGGGGGAGGCGGCACAGCCCAGGCAGGAGCTCCAGGAATGACAGCTCAGCAGCAGGAATGGCAGCGCCGCAGGCGCGCTGCTGGCGGGACAGACTGGGAGAGCAGAGGCTGGGGAGATCTCTCCCCTGGTGCTCAGGCCTGGCTTTAGGTGCCCCAGGCTGTGTCGGGAGGTGCGCAGCCCTCAGCGCTGATGGGCGCTGGCAAGGGCACCGATAACAAGGTGGTTGCGCTGAGTGCCTTGTCTCCCAGCCCAAGAGCTCATGGATTTGCTTTCTCCACAAACCATTTTGCTGCTCTGGGAAGCTACAGTCTTTTTTGGGCAACCACATGCAGCCCAGCGTTGTCCTGCCTGAAGCGTGGCCAGGTGACTCAGTGCTCACCGCGCTCACTGGGGCCACCATGCCGTTGGGATGATCCCTGCCTGCCTGGCGCTTCGAGGCTGGCAGCTCACCTCCTGGCAGCCCTGGCTGCGATGGGCAGCTCCTCCTCCCGCCGGGGCAGCCGCTCCCGTGCCGTCCCGGGGCACACCAGCCCGCCGCTGCATTCGGCTGCTCCGCGGCACCGTGGGCACCCGCTGGGTCTGCACATCCCGGCTGGCCTCAGCCGTCCCCGTCCCACCTCGCCCTGCTGGGACAATGACATGGCATCTGCCGAGCCCAGCAAGGGCACCAGGTACCCAGGCACAGACAAAAATTTTCCCTGTCCCGTGGCAGAGTCAGGCAGAGGGGAGAGGCACCGAGCACGCCACTCCGGCACCCCAAGCCGCTGCAGCACCCAGAGCCGCTGCCCCTTGGGCTGGAGGAGGATGTGCCTTGCTCATGGCTGGGCCCCACCTTCAGCGGTTTGCGATCGCGTAATGTGAATCATTAATATCTCCATGGAGAGCTCCTGGGGGAGCAGGCAGCCGCCGCCGCGGGGGCCGCGTCCCACGCCGAGGCCCAGGCTGCCACACACACGGCTGCTGCCAGCATAGCGTGCCGGCGCCGGGCGCCCGGGCGCACCGGGGAATTGTTAGGGGGACAGGAGCTGGGACGCTGCTGGCAATTTGTGTCAAGAGCAGCACCACGCTGGGCTTCCCGAGTTGCCACGGGAAGGCTCGCTCGGTGCACATACAGCAGTGATTTGGTAACCGAATGTTATTTTTAGGCATCTCTGAGACAAACTGGAGTGTTTTACAAGCCTCTCTGAATATATTACAGCTAAAACGTATTTTATATATTTCTGTGATCCTGTACTTCACAGGCCAGAGGTCCCTGTTGTTACATACAATATTTGCCACACGATAGACACAACAACACTGAAGCCTCCCCTGAAAATCACAGCTGCAGACTTTTAAAGACTTTTCCTGTCCCTACAGATGCAAAGTGTTTTCAGGTACAAACATCCCCCCTCACCCTGTGCCTGACTCTATCGCTCTGCATTTGACTGGCAGTTTCCATGCTGCAGCTCACAGCATTGCCAGCCGCTGCTGAACGGCCAGAGCAGGAGCTGGGCTGTGCTGTACGACACCCCCAGCCGTGCACCAGCGCTCTGGGCATCCCCTGGAAACCACGCCACATCCCCGGGGCAGCACCCTGCATCTCCAGGAAAGCACCCCACGTCGCAGGGGAGCACTCCAACACGTGCCAGCCCAGGGTGGGTGGGCAGAGAGCAGCCCCAGCCGTGGCTTTGGGGCTGGGAAGGAGGGACATGGGGACCACTCTGGCCCTGGGAACAAGGGGCAGGGGGTGGTGGCAGCTCTCGCAGGCAGCTGCCCAGCCGGGGCGAGCACGGCGCAGGCTCACGCCGGGGCGGGTGAAGAGCCTCGCACCACCTCGTGCTTTAGCCCTCCCGAGCTCCGGTGCGCAGCAGCCCGGCGGGGAGGGCTGCAGTGCCGGCGGCTCAGCCTTCCCGGGGCAGAAGGTGGCACGGAGAGGGGGCACGCAGTGGGCAAACCTCAACCCTCAGTTACGGCCAGGGAGAGGGATGCCTTGCAGCGACCTCCTCAGCATTGTCCTCCCTCCCTCCCAGCCCATCCAGGTGCCGCTGGCAGCGCTGAGCCTCCATCAAACCTCCTCCAGGCAGAGGGTTAGATATTAAAGTTGCATCGTTTGCAGGTGTCTACGGGCTCCTTTGCATATCAGAGCCTGTAAGGACCTGCTGGAGAGGCAGACAGGAGCTGGAAGGAAAACGGGCAGCCCCGAGCTGCAGGCTGAACGGGGCATTGTCCCAGGGCGCAGAACGGACAGAATAAATGGAAGCACTTAATAATAATACTTAACACAAATATCCTGGTCAGGGTTGTTTTTTCCCTTCACATCTGTAGATACCATCAGTTTTTGGGGCACTGAGGGCACATCTGCCGTTCCTTGCCGTTTCTGCCCAGCAGCCCTGCGGGTGGGGACAGAGCAGCGACCCCTCGCTGCCCCTGGCCCCTGCGAGGGGTCCCTGGGTGCGCAGCCAAAACCAGGCTCTCGGTGGGCTGCTTTGCTTGCAACACCAGCTGCTGGAACCCCCATTTCTGGTTCTGTGGGAAATTCAGAAAATCTGTGGGCACTGCCAGCATGGTCGGTGAAGCGTTAGTAACTCCTACGTTTAATGAGCAGGAGGACTAAAATCACGCTTTTGTATTTCAATTTTGTCAGGAGTACGATGGAGTATTCCAGACACTTGGGCATTTGCTGCAGGAAAAGACAGCTCTTAGCAAACAAGCAGATAATGCTCAAGTGATATCAGGCTCCTGCAAAACCCCAGAGCTTGGTTCCCTTCAAGGTGCCTGCATGCCTTCTGTGTGCCTCCCTGGCTGCCGCTGCTCCCGGCAGCGTGGGAGGCCGCTCCCAGCGGGATTCCCCATCTCTCCGTGGGTGCACACACGGCAGTTCTTGCCATCCTGCAGATCGAGGCTAAAGCCCCGTTATCCCCTTGAGCACGTGGCATAGTGACGTTTGCAGACGAAATAGCTCTGCACATTTTCCCTTATTAGGCTTCAGAGTCAACACCACACCGGGGTAAAGGGGAAAGGCTCGTGCTGCTCCAAGCTGCTACCACAGGGATGCAAAATTACTTTCCCTAAGCCAAAATTTAAAGCAGAGCCGTGCTCCCCTGTCCCCTGCCTTGCACAGCTCCGCTGCCCATGCCCGGCGCTGGGTGGTCTGCACCCACCGGGGGGGCCCAGTCCCCAGCATCTTCCGGAGGGTGAGGGCCAGCTGAGGCAGGAGCACAGGGAATAAACCCAGCTTTAAACCCTTCCCTGAAGCTGCGTCTCTAAAGGACTAGCGTGCCGCTTTCCGTTCTCTGATTAAAACTAATGTTGCATCTTACTAGCGAGGAACGAGTAAACAAAGAATTAAAGACTTGATAAGGTGTTAAATGTGACACCGGCAGGAACAGGGACGGGGCTGAAGGGGAGAGCCAGCTCCGTCAGCAGTGGGGCAGGGCAGGCAGTGGGGCAGCCCAAGAGCTGTGCCTGCACAAGTGTGTGCAGGCGTGTGTGCATACGTGTATGTGCACACGTGTGGGTGCACGTGCAGAAAGCCCACGGCCTGATCCGACCAGCGCTCAGAAAAGGTGGAGCTGCCCCGGGTGGGGAGGGGATCTGGCAAATCTCTGACAAACATCATCCTTCTAATCCCAGCAGACTCACACACAGCCCCAAAATAAGATTTATATATATATATCTATATATGAAAAAGGGTTTTTTTCCAATTCGCTGCTTTCACGAAAGGCTGAAGAGGGCTCCAATCCTTCCACCCATCTCTCCAGAGCATGCCAGACCTTTATTCAGCAACACTAAAAGTGGATCTGGCCAAGTCTATTTTTGACATCCCCCTGGACACTTTCAAAAACCGAGCTCTGCTCTCTGAGCTGGGAGGAAAGAGAACAGCAAAGCTCTGCCTGCGACCCGCCCGCACACCAGGCGCTCCTGACCTGCAGGGCTCGGGCTGCTCCGAGGCGCTGCCTGCTCCCCACGGGGCACTGCCGACAGGGAGAAGGGGCAAAAGCAGAGCCCAAGCATCATCCTTCCCTGGGATGTGTCCACAGGGGAGAGCCGGGGCTCGGGGCCTGGGCTCAGCCACCCAAACCTGCCGCCACGGGTGCCTGTAGAGGGGCAGCAGCCAGGACCTCCGCTCTGGGCTTGTACCTAAACCCATTTCTGCAGCCTGACCTGGGACAGGCAGCACTTCAAAGCTGCTGTAAAACCTCTGGTGCAACCAATTTGGAGGGCAGCTCTACCCACTCAGCATAGTGGAACTGCTCTGGTTCAGACACGGGAAAATCAAGACCAGGGTCTTTCAGCCCCCTCCCAGCCTGGGACAGACAAGCTGCGTTAATGCCGCAAGAGATTTTGGCAGCCGGGTACCGCTGAGAAGCTTCGAGGGCTGCAGCCGCTGAGCCGGGCCGCTCCGAGCTCGGTGTGCACGCGTGTGTGCCGGTGCAGGAGGTGCTGGGCGGCATGGCTGGATCACCTTGGACAATCCTTCCCAGCGCTGGGCACGCTGTGCCCGGGTGTGTAATCCCCAGGGCCACCGGGATTAGCCCAAGGAAGCAAGGCCAGCACATTGCTGCTGCTGCTGCAGGTGCTCCCAGGAACAGCCCTGCCAGGGAGAGCTTCTGGCTAACGTTATCGCTCACTTTATCTCTAATTAAGAATTTAATAACCAAATCTCTGGAAGCAATTACTTATTTTCATGGAGAAATTGTTTCTCCCTGTCTCTCTACCAGCAGCTTTGGAAGACGACAAAGCACTCTACTAAGAGGTGATGGTTTAAGGAGATGCAGGAGTCGCAGGACTTGGTTTGAGTGGGTGAAACGAGCCCTGATAGACGATGCTATAAATACACCGATTATAAATACAGACGATGAAGGCTGCCGTGGGCAGGACACGGGTGTCATTCACTAAACCAGTTAGCTCCCCACTTGCCGCGTGGCAAACGCTCCTCAATTACCCACTGATCAGCTCCGCATTAGCCGCTTACGCGGGCGCGTGGGATTATCTGCACCAAGGGCACGGTGGGGATACCCACAGCATCCCGCATCCCTCGCAACGCCGCGCTGCAGCCAGGGCTCCGCAAGCAGGAGCGACAGCCCGATGGAGCTGGCTGTCTGCACGCACCTGCTGTTTGCCAGGCAGAGCGCCCCACTTCCACCAGCACAAACAGCTGGCCGGGATAATTACGCCGCTGCGTGATTAGTGCTGCAAGAGGGCAGGGCTCTTCCGCAGCATCCCAGCCACGCTGGGGAAGGGAGCCAGGAGAGCCCCTGCCTGCCCAGGTAGGCTGGAAAGACAGACTGTCGCCAACAGCAGGATGCTGGTGCAGGGGCACAAACAGCCCCCGGATGGAGACATCCAGCAGCTGGGGCCAGATTCCTGCCAGATGCTTTGTGCAGCCCTGGGGGGAGCAGCAGCTCCCCCTCCACACAGCAGCCAGTGGCAAGGGGAGATTCTGGGGGACAGGGATTGTTTCCATCCCTGCAGGAGCTGCAGCTCTAGAGATGGAGGTTCAGGGCAGCATCGCTCCCATCATCCAAAGCAAAGGCTGCAGGAGGTCCCGCTCCCTCCTGCTGTGGCAATGGGGTAATTCAGCTTCCCCTTATGAAGCCATCCCCCCTGCCCAGCTGGGATCCCCCTTGGCGGGGGGGGACCAAGCCTGGCACCACTCATCCCCAGGGGCCGGGGGAAGCAAACCCCAGGGTGCTGCCTGTCCATCCCAGGCCCACAGCACCAGCTCTCCTCCCCACAGCGCGTCCCTGAGCACACGGTACAGCAGCCACGGATGGCACGGTGGAGGGTGCCCTCGTCCCCGTGCGCCCCAGCCCCCTGGCTGGCTCCCCTCGGCAGGCCAGGGCAGCCGGCCCTGCAGGCGAGGGAGCAGCCCGGGGCTGGGCGAGACGAACCCCGCTGACCCGCGCTGGCGCTCGCCCAAGGCAGCGCTCTGCCGCTGGCCGTACCTGTCTCTGCAATGCATCAGCGACACGCTGTGTCTGTTCCTCCTCTCCCAGGAGCGTGTGCAGGGATGGGCTCGCAAGCCCAGGGTCTCGCTGCCCCTGCACCGGCTCACGGGGCTACTGCACCGGCAGGGGCAAGGACTGCTCCTGCTAGCGGGGGTGCAGGGGCTCACCGCCACGCTGGGAAGAGGAATTTCAGTGTTTTCAGGAACCCACTGGATTCCCAGTGCAGGAATACACCAGCCCGACCCACCTCACCCCAGCCCAGCTCAGAGGGAGGGAGTAGACCCCATCTCCCAGCGGGCAGGACCTCCAAGGTCGGACATCCAAAGGTATTCCTCAGGGATGGAGGCTTTGCTGCACCCTCCCCCTAAAACAGGTCCTTTCACTGCTCCCACTTCCTGGAACAGAAACAACCCCAAACACATCTCCATCATTCAGGGGTTTAATTACCTTGTTACCCACCAGATGGAGGGGAGAGATCCCTTCTGCACCCTAGCTCACCTCCCCAGTAAGAAAGCGCTGCATCAGGCCTCCAGCCTCATTAGCTGCCTGTCATTAGCAGCAGGACTTTGGCATCGCAGCACCTGGCAAAGCCCCACCATCTCCCACCTCCCATCCCCTGCACCGGCAGTCCCACCCATCCGCAGCAAGGGCCATGCGAAGCCCTGGGTGCTGGCAGGGCTCTAAGCCTGCCCGCAGCAGCATCCCTGCCTTGGGGCTGACCCACGACTGCAGTGCCTTTGCACCGGTGCCCGCAGCCCCCACCATCCTGCTCTGGGCTGCACCACCTTCCTCCCGCCCACAGCTCCTGGGCACTGACCCTTGGTTCAGCAGGGGTAAGTTTTCACATGTTGTTATGGTTCCTCAGCAACTTTGCTGGGGGTTTTTTGGCTGCTGGACAGAGCTGGTTCACTTGTGGACGTGGAGGACCCTTCTCATTTGTCCTCCATTTTCCGTCGCGTGTTTTAAGCACACACATATCATCCTCCTCACCTCGCAGAGAAGGTGCACAGAAGGCAGAGTCATTTGCCCAAGGTCCTACAGGGAGGCATGGGCAGACTGAGGAGAGGCCCCAGGGCTCCTTGCCCTTGCTGGATGGCGTTTGCAGCTGTGGCAGTAAACAGGCATTAAACACACGCAGAGAACAGCGAGTCCCCGGAGCTGCCCCGAGACCGAACAAGGGGACCCAAAACCTTCCCTGGAGCTCCACAGGGAGAAAATGCCGAAGTTTGGCACACACTGATCAGTTCCACATTGCGATGGGATTTGCTGTAACAGATTCCCGTCAGTCACGGAAGAGTGACAGATTTATTTTTAATCGGATTAAGCATCTGCTGCTGACAGCGCACATCTCTGCACAGGCCGGGCAGGCTTTCCAGCAGGCAGTGCCCACGAGGGAAGCGTAGCAGGAAAACACCAGGGAAGGCAGCGACTGAGCTCAGCTGGCTCCTAAATATGTTTTAAGGTCATTTTTAAGCCAGATGTGAGAGCGTGAGTCCCATCAGGGCTCGGCGGACACTGGGCTCGCCCTGGCCCCGCTCACTGCGGTGTGTTCCAGGCGGGCTGCCGCGGGCTGGCACCACCGCGGATGCAGATGCCGGGCTCTGTAGGATGTTTTCATGTTGGTTATAGAAACAAATAAAACAAAACATTTGCTAATGCAGGGAGATTTTTCTGGATAAGGCAAATTAATCAGATGTGATTCATTCTTGTGCTTTCTCTGCAGGACAGAGGCAGGTTGGGGGATTAGCGAGGCGGCCGGGAACACTGCGGTCATGCGACTCTGAGCCGTCCAAAGGCTCTCCTGCCTCGGGTCTGGTGGCAGCGGCTGGGCTGCAGCACTGGGGCTGGTTCAAGCATCGCTGGCAGCAGAGAATCAATTACAGGCTCACTCAGTTGTCCTAATGAATCCAGAATTAACCAGGAAACATGAGTCGGTTTAATTCCCATTCCCAGGCATCAGCCCTCTCTCGTCCTTGCCGGCTCCGGTGAAGGGGTACCCACTGCCAATATATTCTCTGATCAGCTCAACCTACACTTGTCTCTGTGAAACTGACTAGATCCAGGCCTCCACCTTCAGCCCTTTAAATCAGACTCAAACTTCTCTAATCTGCCTCCATGTTTTCAATATCCTTCTCCACGCGCAGAGCCCAGAGACACTGGCCTAACGGTGGTTGCAGCGGTGGGTGTAAGTGAGGCAGTCTTCAAGACATCGTGTGTTCTCCCACCACACACACAACGGCTCTGCTCCGGGCTCCCGGCTCTGCCGCAATCCCCCCCTGAACCTCAGCTCCCCTCCGAGGCACCACACGCCGGGACGGGGACCCAGCTCGGGTAAGCGGCTTCTCTCCCTTCTCCATCGGCAGATGCAGGAGCTGGTATTTGCACAACTTAAGTGCAAACAGTTTGCTTGAACCTACTTTTCTACTCCTTAAACCTGTGCATCATGCCACTTGCAGACACTTGCAGTAGCAATTTTCTGTCTTCTTTCAGGTCATTGGCAAAACATGTTCAATAGTGCCAGCCCAAAACCTCGTCCCGAGGCCCCACTGCCCCGTTCCAGCAGGTTCCTCAGCTCCAGTCGCATTTCAGGGCTGACCCACGAGTCACTTTAAGCCATTTAATGCACACGTTGGTGACTGCAGCATCGCAGGTACCCGAGCCACTGAGTGCCGTACCAGAGCCTACGGCAGCAGCGCTGTCGCTGTGCCAGCTCGGGCTCTCATCCCCGCCACCGCCGTCACCAGCCCTGCCAGATCCAGCAGCCAGAAAAGGAGCTCCAGTGGCCTTAATTACCCTTTTTTAATCCTTGATTAATGGAGTCTGGTACCAGCTATTGCCAAGCCTTGGGCCGGGCTGACGGTGGCGCAGGCAGCCTGGCCAGACCTGGCTTTTGATACCATTGCTGTGCCAGGCACCGGTGCTGAGCGCACCCCACTGCCAGCCCCACCGTGGCTCGGGGTGCAGCTCCCTGGGGGCCCATCCTTCGCTTCCCATGGGGCTGCCCCCCACCCCCCGGCACAGCTGGGGGTGCAGGGTCTTCCTCCAGCCCCGCTCCCCTCCTCTGCTCCCACTGCAGCAACCCAAGGGAGGCCTGCCGGAGGGATAAGCCAGCAAAAACACCCATAAAGAGCTGTTTTCCCGCAGGTCAGCCTGTCCCGCTGGAGTCGGAAGCAGTGACGCGAGCCGGCCGTGGGCACAGCGAGCGAGCAGGACCGCGTTGCTTCCGCGATCGACAGCCCCACGAAACGCGCCACACCGGTGCCTTGCGGAAAATGAATCGCCTGCATTTTCACATCATTAAAAATCCAAGGCACCTTTTCTGCAGGGACAGGGGGCCGTATGCTGTTCTTCCCTGCCCTCTGTGGGGCACGGGCGAGCTGGTCACAGGGAGTGGATTTGTCACCGGTGCTCTGCACACCCCGTGACAGCCTCCACGAGCATCTCTCCAGCCGCCTACACCTCTGCCACCCTCCGCTGCCTCCTCGCCTGCCCAGCCCCTGCCAGCACGAACGAGGGCATCTCCTCACCCATAAAGACAAATGGATTAATGACCCGCTTGAGAAAAATGTCCTTCATTACTTTTCTCAGCCTGAATAGTCTTGTCCAGCTTCTGTGTTTTAAGATTAATGAGGCATTTACGCCCAGCTAGGGAGCTGGCGCTGACACGCATCCCCTCCTACTCCCCCGGGAGAGGCAGGGATGGGAGAGATGGGGAGCGTTTTGGGTTTCAGACAGCCGGGTTTATCTGCTGGGCTGATACTCTCCGAGCTCACTGCCCAACGCCAGTGCGATGCCCATCACTTGCCGAAGCCCCATCTTCAGCCAAGCCGGGTGGCAGCACCATGGGGCGTGCCGGGCCCCACGCCAGCCTGGCACCGTTCAGCACTAGCACAGCTAGTCTTAGCATCTCTCTTAACAAAGAAGGTATCTAATTTTAACATTTCTCTCCAATCAATTATTCAAAGCATCTGCACATTTCGGTCACCCAGATCTTTTAACCCCAGTGGCCGCTTTTACTTCACCATAAGCATGCAGCGTTGATCCCCCCTTGCCGGTCCCAGGTGCACGTGCCCTGCACCCCTCTCCCTGAGCGCCCAGAAATGCCCAGGGGATGGTGCCTGGTGGCCTCAGAGCAACTCCTGAGCACTGCCAAAAGGTTAACCCAAATATATACGCATGAAAAGTGCTCTCAGTGACATAATTTCCACCGTCTTAGGCTGAAACCACTGGAACTTCTGAGTTACACCGATGCACTTTGGTAACCCAGCGCTGGCAGAGCCCGGTGCCGCTCTGCCGTCCCGGGGGGTCTGTCCCTGCACAGCCAGGTCCCACAGGGACGCTGCAGCACACCTCTGCTGTCGGTGGGGCGAGGGTGCACTGGGCCTAGCACGCACCCCGCTCACTCACAGCCCTCCAAAATCAGCCCCCTCCAACACGCCCCGCAGCCCCGGGTTGTCACATGTGCAGGCTCGAAGAGAAATAGAGCATTTTTCCCTATATTTCTGCAGTATCCATAGTTCACTAAAAATAAAGGTCTCTTTTTTGCAGCGGGTGAAAACCGATGATAAAAATCCCCATGAATACTTCATCAGGCTGCCTGCTTTCCCATAGATTTTCTGTCACCAGGAGAGTGTTTCCAGCAGCTGCTGGTGCCTGGAAACCAGGACTGTAGGGGAACCCAAATCAATTGCATCTGAAAGAGGGAATTTTCTACTAAATCCTACTGCTCCCAACGGCATTATCCATGCAGGAGCCCTGGCAGCAGCTGGAGCGGTGGTCTTTCCCAGGACACAGAGCAAGGGGGTCAGGGAGCAGGGCTGGTGCACCCTGCTGTGGGCTCCCAGGCACCTTCGCCTCCCCTGCCAGAGTAGCGTGCACAGAAGACATGGGGCAAGGACAAGCAGCAACAGGATGAAAATACAGCAAGAAAGATCCAGCTCCAAAGGCACAGAAAGCTTTCGAAGCTGCTGGGGCACCGGAGGCTTTGCAGACAGATGGGCCATTGTCCAAGGGAGTTGGGAGAGGTGACCCTGCCGCAGGGCCGAGGTCTCCTCCAGTCCATCAGCTCTTACTCTAGCAGGGTCCGGAGCCACCTTCTCCACCCCCCAGCACACTGAGCCACCCAGTCCCTCGCAGACCCGGGCTGGGTCCTGGCTCAGGAGGAGCTGCCCCTCGCCGACCCCATGTCCTGTGGGATTTGTGGGTTCACTGCATCGCTCTCACTAGAGGAGACCCAGCACAGAGGGAGGGAAGAGTTTTCTCCCTGGGATAAGGCCTGAAGACTGGCATCCTTATTACCTCACATCTGCCTGAGCAGATGTTGAATCATACAGCAAGTCAGCATTGAAAATAGTTTAATTCCTATTTTTAGCAAAAATTTCACTCAGTCCTAAGAAGAGAAGGCTGACAGGGATCTGCTTGATCTACTGATCAGCAGTGGAGGACAAGGGACAGCAGGCACGGTCTGCAAGAGCAATCTCAAAGAGGCCACGGGGTGGGCAGGAGCCAGGCAGGGCTGGGATGCTGGGGGAGCTCTGTCCCACCCCAGAGCTCAACCACAGGAGCCCCTGTGAAACCTGGCCTCAGCCTGGAGCTGGATCTAACCCGAAGTTGTCCTGCTTTGAACAGACCAGAGGCTGCTCCCACACTGGGTGATTCTCTTGTCCGTGACCACACCAGACACCACTTAACAAGTCACGATAGGGCACCACCAGCTAGCGAAGAGCACAGAACCCTGTGCTCAGGAGTGCTGCCGCAGTAACTGCTGCAGCATCTCGGATCCAGCCGTGGGCTCAGCCCCCCGTGACCAAAGGCTTTGCCAAGGGTCCCCAGGGGTCTGCACATTGAGGCGAGCTGATGTCCTTGCCAGCTTTGCTGTGCTGACAAGGTGACTGGCTTATGCAGAGCATCACCCCAGCACAGGCAGCCGCCCCCCACCCTCCCAGCCGCTGTCCTCACGGATGCTCCGGCTCACCTGAGTCCCCAGTCCCCTGCCCGTGGCAGCAGCGGTGTGCCGATGGCTCGCCGAGCCCCACGCAGGGACAGGAACCGCTCGTTCTGCATGACCTAGTTAGCACCACAGCAGCGAGGTGCAGCTCTGGGAGACGAGCAAGGTCTGCCTCAAATCCAAGAGAGCCCGAGGCATCCATTCCTACCCTGGGACCTGCAGCCAGCCCTGCAGGAGCCCTGGGTTCATCTCCCGCCACGCCGCCAGGACGGGGCACGCAGGAGGCGGCAGCACCTGCGCATCCCCAGCTGCGGGTGCCGGATCCACTCTGGCAAACACCTCTTCCTGCCTAAGCCAGGGGCTGGTTCCCAGTCCTGGGGCGAGATGTTTTATGCCTTCCTCAGAGCGGCAGTCTGCTCCTGCCCTGACGCCTGTCCCCAGGGCAGGACGTGGGGACACCGCACTGCTGCTGGCCCTTGGCTGGATTGCCCACACTGACCCTGGCTCGGGGGCTTCTGACTTCAGGAGATTTCATGGGCCTGTCCCAGACCCCTTCCCGCTCACAGGCATCCTTTCCTAGGCAGAGGCACACAAAATCAGACCCGCTTTCCAACAGCAGCCCAAAGGCTGGATCCTCCCCCAGCCTTTTCCACGTTGCTGCTCGCACATGCAGGGCTGTACCAGCTCTTATCAACCCCATTATCCCGAGCGATAGCGACTTTGCCACTCCCCACAGCCCCAGGGTCCCTGCTGAGGGCTGCTTTCCAGCACAGCCCACTGTTTCCAGCTTTGTTTCCAGGTGCCTGCCTTTGTACGCCTCCAAATCAAAACATGTGTTCAAACAAGCCCGACTATTGTGCAGCCTGGGTCACCCCACCAGCATTTACATAACCTGGGAACTTTAACAGCTATGATTTTTTTCCTTCTATGTTGCTCATTAAAAAAATAAAAATAAAAAATAAAAGATTGAACCGGGCCAGTGGCTGCAAGCAGACGCTGCCTCTGGAGCATCGGCTCCTGGCTGGCGCTGGCTTTAGCAGGTAGCACACTTTAGGCTGCCCTAACGCATCAGCCTTACCCAGCAGGAGCATCCTCTGCAGGCACATGCAGCACTGCCATCGCCCAGCTCTGGTGGGGCTGCATCAGGAGACAGGGAGCAGATATGGCCTCAGAGAGGAATTCACTATTCTTCCGGCTCATCTTGTGTATGCAGCTGAAGCCAGAGCTACAGAGAGAGGTTCCTGCGGGGATCACCAGCGCTGTCCCTGCACAGCCCCACAAAAACCCCACCAGCACAGCATTTTCCAGCTTTGTTCCTGAAAATGACCCAGAAACACCCACATCAGCACCACCTGCCCCTTATTCTTTTTGTGTTCACTCAATGCACCTGGCAGTCAATTGCTAATGAGGGTTAATTAGGCTCCAGCTCCCACTCTGTGGCTCCCCAAGGAGCTGCTCGGAGCTGCTCTGCCCACCAAGCCCCCAAGCCAGGGTATTTCCCAGCCCGGGTGCCAGGCCCTGGCTGCTCCCCGCTCCCTCCCTGCGGGGACCCAGACCTGCTGCATTGCTGCTGGGGTGACGGCAGAGCACGCTCACCCCTGGGGATCTGGGTGCCTCCCCAGTGACCTGGGGCTCCCAGCGGAAAGCCAGCTGGGCCCCAGTGCTGCTCCCTGGGCACCAGGCTCTTCGATCATCACCTGCACAAACTCATTAACCTGAAAAAACTCCTTCTCAAGACCAGCAGGAGGGCAGGCGGCTGCCCTCCCCACCAGTTTTGCAATCATTTTCAGTAGCCATGGCCAAGAGCGGGTGTTCACATGCTGGCATGTGTTAACCTGGATGCTCTGCACAGGCAGGAGATCATGGGCAGCTCGAGGGCTCTGGGCAGGATGGCAGGTCCCACCAGCTGGGGGGTGCAGGATCCGGCCCACCCCGTGCTCCTTCAGCCCCTGCCCACGCTGCAAGTGGCTGCCCAAAACCAGCGGATTGTTTTACCCCCTTCTGCGCTGGTGACAGCAATAAAACCAGCCGGCGCGCTCCCCCGGTCCGGGTGGGGATAATGCTGCGGGTGAGGAGGCAGCATGGCTCCGGCACCGCTTCCAAAATAGCTCAGAAACCATGCCCAGCGAGCGTAGCACCTCCTATAAGGTGCCCGAGGATCTCGGGGCTGGGGGAGGCGAGGGCAGCGTTATTCCCACCAGCACCGTGCAGCCTCATACAGAGCAGGGGGGAGCGGTGCTGGGGGTCTGCGGGAGCCCCCTGGTTTGGCGTCTGTCCATTTACAAGCAGTGGTTTGGGATGGGATGCTGCTCGTTTCGTCTTTTGCCTTATTACAGGGACAGCAAAGAGCACAGGAGAAGGGGCAGGGGAAGGCAATGCTCTGGGCTGAAAGCGAAGGGAAAGGATGAAGCAGAGAGGGGTGCGGAGGAGGCATGAGGTGAGCTGGTGGCTGGGCTACAGGCTGCTCCCAGCATCTCCCTTGCTCTTGAACCGCATCCCACCGTGGGAACGTGTCCCGGGCAGGCAGGGGCAAGCTGCGGGAGAACGGGCCAGGCCCTCGGGCTGCTCTGGCAGGGTTCACCTCTTCAGCCTCAGGAGGAAAAAGCCAGGCAGCGGCTGGAGAGCAGAGCCCCGGCAGGGCGGCGTGCCGGAGGCAAGGGTGCAGGGCATCCGCTCCATCCCTCCCGCCGCAGCAGCAAACGCCAGCTGCGCCATCGGCTCCGCGCTGAACCCGCTGGGGGCAACTTCTGTGCGAGGGGAAACGGACCCGGGACAAGCAAGTGCCCCAGGGCTGCTCACCTGAAGGCGTGAGGGGAGGAAAATAAAGCTCAGTTCCCTTAGATGGAAGATTTTGGATAGCAGCAGCGCACGAGACCGTGAGCGTTTAAAGTACAGCTTCTCGTCACGCCAGGGGAAAGATTTTCCATGCATGCATATGGTAGCACTTCAGAGATTATTATTTAGTACATTAATTCATTCTAAAAAGCCAAACTTCAAACATTCTTCTAAAATTCCACATTTCATGTGTTTTAGGTGTTCAGAACAGTGATATAATGACTGCGCACACCCCCATTGCTGGTGAATGCGGGTGAGGAACAAAGCAGGCATGTGGGCATCCAAGAGCTCCCCCTGAGCCTGGAACCACACGGACAAGCCAGATTTCTGCTATTTCAAAGCCAATTTTATTATTATAGCAGAGATTTGGTTTTTTTTCCCCCCAAGCTGGGCTGTGCATAATGGTATCAAACCAGAAAAAGTAGGAATTCCTGCACTGAGGAACAGCAGGAAAAATACAGTATAAAGGCATAAGGTTTTGCCTGGCAGTGAAATAAGTGAGTTTCAAATGTCAGGCCTGCTGAGTTTTGCTGCATTTGAAGGAGCCCTTCCAAGCTGTCTGAGATGTCACAAACATTGGATTTTGTCTCCCTGTTCCAACCGACTTCAGTAAATGGCAAAAAATGCCACTGAAATACAGCAATTGGCAGCACTGGCTGCACAAATAAATAAGCTTGTCATCATTTTAGGGTTTTTTTTCCATTTTCTAAGTTAAAAATCTGCTGGATGCCAAATGCCACCCGTTGGACCGATCTCTGTGTGTACACACAATTAGCAGGAACAACAGGACAGGAACAGAACTGGGGGAGGTGTAAACATGACCTCTGCATTTCTGCACCTTGGCTAATTAAAATGCATTTTAGGAAAAAAAAAAACAAACACCAAAACACAAAAAAAAACCCAAAAACACAAAGCACCACAAACTGATTGGCCAAGAGTTGAGCAAAAAAAAAATCTACTGAGAAACCAGGTTTGGGACAAGGGCCAGCTGTCCAGCCAACTGCATTGCCAGCGAGCACGGGGTGAAAGAACCCCAAAATGTCCTGAATTTGCGTGTGCCAGATGGGGCACACTGCAGCTCCCGCAGGAAGAGGTGCTTCCAGGAGCCATTCGTGCCCCTAGGCTGCTGCTGCCGCGCTTCCACGGATGCGCTGGGGTATGGATACGGGGAGCCCGGCATCCCTGGTCACTGCGGGACAGCGAGCGCCCTTGTGGTCCCAAACACGGAGGGAGCGACACCAGGCTCTGCGTGGGGCTCGAAGGAGCTGCCCCGGGGCAGCCAGACCCTGCCTGGCCCACAGCAGCCTCAGGGTGCAGCTGGGCCAGGATGATCTTCTCGGAGGGCGAGACCCCCTCTTGACGCCCGCAGGGGTGGCGGAGGGACGGGGTGCCCTGCACAGTCCCCGCCGTGGGCTGATGCGCTGGTGGATCTGCTCCGTACCGGGAGCTGGGGGTCTGGGGGGCTGATCTGGACCCAGCCCCCACTCGGCACTGACCCAGCCTCGCCAGGACGGGCACCGCCGGCCCCTGTGACCCACGGGGAGCTGCGGTCTGGGGCACCCCGCAGCGCTGCGGCCCCAGGAGGGAGCAGCCGGAACACTCAGGGACACGGCAGCCCCCGGGATCAGGTACGTGGTGGGTTGGAGAGCCCAAAGACGTTGCAAATACACAGCGCCACTTGCAAAGGCAATCATATATTTAGCTTGTCTCTGCCACAGAAAGACTGCCATAGATCCAGAGCAGCGGCGGTTTGGATTGCATTTACATTTGCTAATTTAGCAAAGGCCTGTCAGAGCCGTTTATCTCTGACTGTTGACTGTTGGCGTGGAAGCTTGTTAGCAAGTTGTCAGAGCAGATATTGCTGGTGAATCTGAATAACAGATCAGGTGTCAATTGCTGCGGAGCTGTTTGTTTTGGGGATGGATTTAGAAATTCAGCTGACAAAGAAGGAGCCGTGTCTGTAATGAGAATCGTATGATGTCTGCTCTCCGTGAGGTTTTTGCAATTACAGCACATAATTTGACAAAGCTGCTCCTGCTTTAATAGTTACGTGGAATACCTTCATCCAGGGCAACGTTACTCCAAGGCAGCAGATTGCTTCTGGATCTCTGCTGGTTGCTCAGTTAGAAAACAACTGGAAAACTGGGGGCGATGGCTCTTCCTACCTTCACGGTGCATGGGCTGGGGGTGCCGGCGCAGACCACAGCGGGGGGCTGCTGCCTGCGGCTGGGTCGGGGGTCTCTGTCCCCAGCACGCAGTGAGTAAAGCTCAGCAAAAGGCCTTGTTGTGGTGCTGACAGGCTGGGTGGGTGTCTCTCCAGGGGTCCCAGGCGCAGAGCCCCCACATCGGGCTGCAGCAGCAGTAGTGCCCGTTGCAGAGCCAGAGCGAGGCAAAGGCCATCAGTGCCTTGGAAATGTCCCCAGCGAGGAGAGGGGGCAGCAGGAGGGTGATGGAGGGGATGGGTGATGGCAGCGTGGGCACCAGCGATGGGAGAGGAGCGCTGGGAGACAGCGGGGGGACAAGGTGCAGTGCTGGGACAGGGGAGCGCAGAAGTGATGCAGGGAAATGCTTCTTCCACAGGAGGTAAAAACCAAACGCCCAGCACAGGCGCTGGGACAGGCGAGGACTGTGTGACCACAGGGACCGGTGCTCCCCGGGGCGAGCACAGCATCCCTGCTCCTCGCTGGGGTTTTGCAGCCTCCTGCTCTGTCCTGCTGCGAGCAGAGGTGCAGGTGAGACCCGGGTGGGAGGGCAGGAGCCCCCCCTCCCGCCCCAGACCCACACAGCCCCCGGGATGGATCCAGCCCTGACTCCTCTCTTTCTTAGGAGCAGCATAGCTGTCGCGGGACTTGGCTCGAAGTCAGTCCAACATGATTCAGTGCGGTAACATTTCCCAGGGCCTCGCCAAGATTGGCACATGGGCGGGAGGGAGCTGGCAGCTGCCTGTACCAGGGAGGAGGGCAGGGAGGGGAAGATGTGCTGATGGAAGAGAAAGGACGAGCCCAGTCGAGGCGGCCCCAGCTGGAGCAGCAGAGCATCCCGGTCACTCGCAGTGGGCTGCGACCCACTGCGCAGCTCAGCACTGCCGGGGCTATCGGTGCTGCCGGCGTGGACCCCCGGCACGGCTGGCTCACAGGCTGCTCCTGCTCCTTGGAAGAAGGGCCCCAAAACCAGCGTGGCCTCATCTGCCCGGGCTAGTGGGAGGTTGCTGGCCACTTCCCACATCCATGGCATCGCAAGGGAGAGCAGCCCCACCCCCGGCATGGCCGTACAGGCGCTGCTCTGCCCCCCCGCAACCTCCATATTGTTTATTACAGGAAAATACATAGCAAAACATGTGCTCTCTGCCAGAGACCGGGGAGCAGACCCCTCCAGGCACGCTCATACCCTGTGTCGAGGGCAGCAGCGCACAGGGCAATGCACAGGCTGGGCTACCTGTGCCCCCTTGAAATGCAAGATTGCAGGAGCCTGTGGGCGTGCAACAAAGCAGGGGGGTAATATTTGTGTGCCCAGTGTTTAGAAGCAGGAAGATTGAACTAAATTTAGTTAAATTGCTGAGCCGCCTTGGCGCAGCGACAGTGGACACGGCCTCCGTGCATGGGGGTGGCTCTTCTCGCTCGTCCCTTGCCAAGGATGCAGAGCTGGGTGCACCAGGAGAAACCCTCCTCCCCAACACCGTCTCTTAGCCTCTCGGGTATTCCACGGACAAAGCCTCATTGCCACCTGTGAGAGATGTGCGTCAAGGAAGAGCAGAGATAAATGTACTAAAGCCTCCCTGCAGACCACAGGCTGGTTCCCACCTCCAGTGGGGCCCGACCCACCCGGGACACCCGCAGCAGAGGGGACCCACGGAGCCCTCGCAGAGGAGGGAGCCGGGGACCATCCAGGGCAGGGCCACACTGGAACAAGTATCCGTGTCTTTGCACATCACCCCTGTCTTAAATAGATTCAGGTCCTTTTTCCTTAAATATTTATTCTCTGCAGAGTTAATGGTTTCAAAACACATTTTAAACATGTAACAATAATTTTTGGGGTTTTAACTCCCCCTTCTCCCTGGTTTTCTTTAGCCAGCATCTAACAGCCCTGGAAACATCTCTCCTCGGGTTAGAGACCCCTGAGCACCACGGCGTATCCCTGTATCTGCAGGCCCCTTCTCGGGAAAGCCCGGGCAGCGGGGGCGAGGGCTCGGCCCAGCCCAGGGCAGCGCAGCGCCCAGCACGCCGCAGGAGCCCCCGGCGAAGCCGCCCGCCGCGGTGCCGTCGCTGCCCGGGCGGGGGCTGCGGTACCGGGACGGGCAGCCCCGGTACTGGGACGGGCAGCCCCGGCTCTGCAGCGCGACCCCTGCCACCGTCTCCACTCCTTTGTGCAGCTTTGTAACCTACGTGGTGAATGTAAAACACACATACACACAAAATCATGATCTAATTAGCAGCCTTCAGCTACAGCATTGAATTAGCAAAAAAAAAAAGTGAAAGTGGGTTTAATTAAAACTGTTGCTGGAAGAGAATTTTGATTAACTGATGTAATGCATTAAAATTGCAAATCCCAGAAGCTTAAGTGACAGATAAAATAGCGCAAATGGTTTACAAATTAATTTACTTTTTTGAAAACAAGCATGCTGCGTATTATTAAAAATTAATTAGTCATAGAGGGAAGATCTCACAGAAAGGTTACAACAGCACGGGCCACTGAGATGATGTACGTGTTCGTGTGTGGCTGGTTGTTTACCAGAGCTACAAATCCGAGGTGTGTGTTCGTGCTGCAGGTGAAGCTGCAGGAGCCAGTGACTGTCCAGGTGAGCTGGAGGGACCAAGAAGTTGTACGGGGAGGGACCCCCAGGAGCTGCATCCCCACCCGTGGGAGGGACCCCCAGGAGCTGCATCCCCACCTGCGGGAGGGACCCCCAGGAGCTGCATCCCCACCTGCGGGCCAGCACGGAGGCAGCAGCTGGGGCACAGGGCAGGACTGACCTGCTGGCAGCCACGGCAGCACCGACACCTCTAGAAACCAAGACTTTTTACAGTGACTTTGCCCCCCCAGGGCCAGGACGGGGCTGGGGGTGGCTCTGCCCCAGGCCCTGCAGGGAACTCCAGGACAGGAGCCACAAGGATGCAGCTGAAACATTGTCAAGAGCAGCAGTGTTAAACTAAAAGGTTTATCAACACCATACTGTTGTGTTTTTTTTTTAATTCCCCTCATTTGACACATTTTGATGATGTTTCCATACCCAGTTGCCATGGCAACTCATGTTAGCCTCGCAGCTGCTCCGTGAATCCCTTTCTCCCGAGAGCCGGCGGTGGGTGCCGGTACCCGACAGCCACAGCAGGGTCTGGCCGGGCACGGGGACCCCCCAGCCCTGTCACCAGCACCAAGAAGTGCCACCAAAGCTTCCCAGCAGTGACTCGGGTCCACGGGCTGCTCTTCAGCTGGGGGCTGGGGGCTGACAGCACTCACGGGTACAGCCCTGCCACCTTCTCCAGCACTGCCTTCAGCACTTGAAATCCCCCTGTTTTGGTGCCTCCCTGCCAGCCGCCGGGCTCCCAGCCTCCCACCAAGCCGGGGACAGGCGTCTGCACCTTCATGCAATGCCTCAGCATCATGCGAAACAGGGCTCAGCAAGGACACGGCCCCCTTCCCCAAGTCCCCTTCCTGCTTCCACCCAAGCACCCCCCTCCACATTAATGGCCCACAAAGGCCCCTTCGTATTCCCACCAGCAACCCCCAGCAGCCCAGCGTGACAAGCAATTGCGTTCGTCCTCCAGATGCTTCCCCGGCCTTTCTGCCCCGAGGCTCCAGCGCCCGTGCTCAGGGGAGCATCCCTGCCCCTTGCCCCCGACCCACGAAGAGCACAAAGACGGTTTACCCGGGGCGTTGTGCTCCCATCACACCGAGCACGCTGCGCGCCACAGGCAGGGCAGGCCCATGGCCCCTCCGGCTGCGTGTCGCAGCAGGAATGGGCAGAGGGACAGGCAGCCAGCAGCAGATCGGAGGTGGGTCAGCAGGACGCAGCGAGACCGAGACGCCGGATCGCTCCCAACAGCGGAGCGAGGGTCTGTGTTCACCATCCCGCCCGATTTGTCACGTGCAACGTGTCACAGCTGGGTTCCCCGTGGTCTGAGGAGTGCTGGATCTTCAAATAATCCTCTGGGATTAAAAACAACTTGCAGCCACCCAGGACCGTGTCTCTGGTTTACGTTGCCAGCAGGCGTTGGCAGCGATCCCTGCTCAGTCACCGTCGCTGCCCCACGGCCTGTCCTGACCCCCACTTTCCCCCACACCCAGTATTTCTGCACACTAACCAACTTGGGGACCGGTAACACAGACCCCATGCACAAAGGCCAGTTTTTCAGGAAAATGCCTTAAAAAACCCAGCCAACCTTGAATTCATAGTTTGCTGCCACAATAAGTGATCTGCTTTCAAGAGCAGCTCGAAGCAAAGAGGGGGGTTTGTACTTCAGCTGCAGATTTCAACACCCAGACTTTAAGCCCCCTTTCTGCAGGTGTGGGGAGCTCCGGAGCTCCCTCCCCATGTGCCCCACGACGACACCAAGCATTTGGGAAAGGCACCGACAGCATGGGGGGGGTGCTGAGGCAAGAGCTTCCCCCCAGCCAGGGGCCAGGACGCCACAGACCCCCCCAGAGCCCCCAACACAGCCCCGCTCCAAGATTGCACCCCGAGGGGGACGGATGGGGCTGGGAGAGCATCTTCTAAACCTGCCCTGGTCTCGCTCCTCCTTCGGCGCCTACTCTCAGCCCCGCTGGCGGCGGGATCCGGGCCGGGCTGGACCAGCTCCCTGCATGCCCGGCGCCCAGTTCTGCCTTCGAAACCCACGCTCGTGTTGAAGAGCCAAATGGTTCGCACAAACCCCTCGCAACACAAATCGCAGATTGGAAAACACTTGCCGCTTTGTGTTTAGTGGCACTTGAGATATTTTTTTTCCAGGCACTGTTTACCAGGGTATTTTATTGTGTTTCCAATGCACAGTTACGCTGGAAGCACAGGACCAGCCTGTTTCAGGTGTGCCTACGGTGCTGCACTTTCCCCGGCTCATTAATGGAGTCATACACGGCCTTGGAGCCTTCAAGGCGGCATTGTATCTGCTGACAAAATTAGCACTAACAAGTAGGACATAAAACAGCATCTACAGTAAATCTAGTACCTCCGCGTGCTGCAGGAGCCACAGCTCAGGCAGGAATTTAATTGTACCCTTCAGGCATCAGATAAAGTTTTTAAAAGATACAGCAAAATATGAAGCAACGCAAATTTGCCAAAGCATTGCATTTCTCATTGAACACAGTGGGGGATAAAGAGCTAGAAAATGGAATATCCTTAAAGAAACCCGGTAACCCTTTGCGGGCTGTGCCGCTGCCGGTTTCTGCCGGACAGCGGGGTCTGCGCCTTGGAGAGATGAGGAATCGTTCCGTGAGGTGTGGAAGGAGCTGGGCTGGCTGTACCCCTGCAACCACCACCCCATCCCCCGCAGCCCCCTGCCGCTTCCCGCACACCCTGCCAGCCCGCAGCACCTTCAGACCCCCACGGGGAGACAGACAGATGGACTGCCATTACGTGTGCCACCTCTCCCTAGGAAACCTGGCTAAAAACCCCACAGAACACAAAAATAGGAAAACGCCCTTCAGGGAAAGAGGCTATGGAGCAAACACCACTGAACACATCCAGGTCATCCCCTGCTGCCTGCCGTCACAAAAACATGCTCGCAGCCCCGTACGTTGGGTTTCTACCCGGCCACAACGATGCCACCTCTCAAAAACCCCACCAAACACAAGCGACTGCAGCCAAGGCGTGAGCAGGTCGGCAGGACGGCGCCCAGGCCCAGGGTTTGTCGCGCACGGAGGAGCCCAGCGGCACTCGGGGGCGCTCCCCACCGGCAGAGCTGCCCCGCTGCCTGCCCGTCCCCCCCCAGTAGCCCCGGCACTGAAGCTGCTGGAGATGCTCCCAGGAGCAGAGAAGGGGATCCCAAATAACCCAGGCGGATCCATCCACCGCCGGGTGCCTGCCAGCCCCCCACGAACCCCCACAGCGAGCGGGGTGGGCAGGGAATGCCTGAAACCCTTCGAGCTTGTCTCTGCAGGGCAACCATCGGGGAGCAACAGACCTAGGAGATGGAGAGACCCCTCTGCCCCACCCGACACTCTCTGGCTTTTGCAGGGGAAAGGAACCAGAACAGAGCCAGGCTGCAGCCCGTTCTGTGACCCTGCAGTCACGCCACCGCGCCGAGATCTCGGACCGGGGAAAGTTACCAGCCTTTTGCCCGCAGTGCAGGGAGGGCAGGCACAACATCCCGCCTGAGCTCAGGGTGCCGGCGGCCCCCGACATCTGCGGGGTGAGCCGGGGAGAACTCACCCAGCATGAGAAACACCCTTTGATTTAGCAGTAGCTGAGTGGCAATTCCAGCTGGCTGATCTCATTTTATTGCAGATTACATAGATGTTCCCAGGGAGATGGGCTGTCAAATCTAATCTCATTTCGCATTCCTGGTGTGCTTTCCGCACGCCCTGCCGCAGCAGCCCTATCTGGCAGCACACAGAGCGCCAGTGCAGCCCAGCCACAAAGGCTGTTGTGAAAGAGTTAATGCATCCCAAGCGGGGGAGCTCCATCCCGAAAGCCACCGCTGCTCTTCACTCAGGGTCCCGCCACTGGCTACCTCCAGGCAGTCGGAACCACCGGTGTATTTGTGGGAGGTGCAGGTGTCGCGGTCTCTTGCAGCGTCTCCCAGAGACACTGAACCGCTGCCTCAGCCTGCGGCCGGCTGCAGTATCATGCTCTTTTTGCACATGCCGGGCACTTTTCCCCCAGATGCTGGAGCTGGTATCCCAGTCCCTGCCAGTCAGCACAGGAGAAGCCATGCAACGTCCCTCAGTCCCAGCAGGCAGAGACGGGGCGGTGACAGCCACCACGGGCACGTGGGGAAGCACGGACACCACGGGGGCCGTGTCTCCTGCTTTGAAGCTCCCAGCACTCAGCACTATTAGAGGAAAAACATTTGTCACAGGGAGGAGCAGGAGGAAAATATAGTTTGGATACTTGCACATTACCTGCGTTAGAGGTACAGCATATTATCTGGCTGCTTGCCACAGCACACCCAGATCAGAAGAGACACCTCAGCAGATACAAACCAGCCTTTATTACCAGGTGATCTGAAAACAAGAGAGCCAGCTAGGCCAAAGCTAACTCAGCATTTTTAGAGGCTGACTAGGAGCAGGTCGCAATGCATTACTCAGTGCTGCTACACCACTTACGCACCAAGAGGACGTCTCTGAACAGTCTTTTGTATGCATTAGGCATTGCACGAGTTTCTGTTCAAGTGTTTTTGCTCTTTGCAGATGTTGCAAGATCGGGTGGAAACAGCAGCCCTGCTCATCATGAGCACGACTTGCAGGGTCACATTTGGAAAACTTGGCTTGCGATGGATTCCCAAGCTGTCCCCAGCTTTCACCTGCCCTCTCCTCTCCAGCCTGCCCAGACCACGCTCCATGTTCCCTCTGCCAGCTGCTGCTTACCATGCTCCAGCACCCTGCCCTGAGCTCGGGCGCTGCCCCCTTCGCCGCTGTCCCCTCCTGCTGCATCCACCCCCTGTGCGAGGCTGCGCCTGACTCCAAACTGCCCCCAGAAACGGCCTGCTGCCACCCTTTGCTGGCACAGCTTGCAAGACACCTAGGCTGCTTTTTAAAAAAAGGCTGCCTAATTTGTGCCTCTGTTCCAAGAGCCAGCCCCAATGTCCAGTGCCGGCACTCTCCCATCCCCTCTCTGTAATCAGGATCTATGCAAGGAAGATGCTCTGCTGGCACACCGCCCTCCTGCTAACGTCCCAGGGAGTGAAGCTGTGCACACAGCTGCTTCTGCCTCCCGCACTAGGGTTCTCCATCCTTCAGGGTCACACAAGAGACCCAAGCACACGGCTGTGCGGGATCCAACCAGCACAGGCACCCCTGCATGGCAGGGACAGGCTGCCCTGCGCGGGTGTCCCTGTGCTGGTGGCGAGGAGCCCACGCCGCTGGGAGCAGCATCCCACGGTGCCAACACCCAGCTTTGACGGTGTGCTCCCAGGTCCGGGAGGCATCAGAAAACCCCTCAGGTCTCAGCAGCAGCAGCAAAAAGAGATGAAAAGCTCTCCCAAAGCAGGAGAAGGCGAGCGTGCAGCTGGAGGAGGTGGTGCAGGAATAGCACAGCTCAGGTCACAGTGGATGAGCTGGGTTTGGGCACAGGGTGCATCAGCCACCGCCACCTGCTCCCCAAACATCGATGGCAGCGTTACCAACAGGCTAGGTGCCAAGGGGTCTCTGCTCCGCATGGCAAGCTGCGGTGGCTATCGGGGCCCCACTTGCCTCCCCGCTAGAGCTCCTCAGCCAGACACCAGCAGCTTCCCTGTGAACATTTTGGCTGATGTATTGCAGGTCGTGTTTGCATCGCATGGGTGAGCATTATCTACCAGCTGAAGATGACTGCAGGTACGCTCCCTGTCGCCAGAGGCCGGCAGAGCAGGACGGACCACGCTGAGATCCCGCCGCAGCAGCACCAGCGCACGCCCCAGGTGCGCCTGGCTCTCGGACCAGGAGCAGCTCCCGCACTCCCGCATCCTTCCTGAGCACAGCTGGTTTCCGGAGCTTTGCATCAAGCACCATGACAAGTCGCCCGTCCACAGAGCGCCCATAGCCAGCTGCCTCGAGGCGTTTGCTCTCTGAAATCCAAGCTGTGATCTGGCTTTGGCGGTGCCTCATTCCTGCCTGCAAGAGTTTAATCCTCAGGCTGCAGCAAGACTGTCTCTTATTCCTGTTACCATACGGCCGGAAAGCAGCTGCCGGACACCAGTCTGAACCTCTCCCATCACGTACCTACGTATTAACGAGTCACACCTAGAAAATCCCCCACTCCCTTTTGAAAAAATACAAGGGTGTCTTGTTTTGCAGTGTGGCTGATTTCCACTGGCAGTGTAAAGGCTGAACAGTTATAGCTGGGAAAGGCGCAGGAGTGTGAGCACAGCCGGAGAGCAGGGGCTCGGACCGACCTCTCCCCGGGAGCCACTGCAGAAAGGCACCTTTCGCCGTGGTAAAGTGCTTAAGCAGCCCCGAGCCAGGGCTGCACGCGGCTGGCATCTCTTGGGCAGTCACTGGCCACTGGAAAAGCTTTTGCACTTTCCAGTAAAGTGCTAATTAACCCATAACCAAAGCGGGCAGAGAGCAACTGGACCTGCAGATGCCCCGTTCCTGCCCTGCCATGAGAGTCAGGACCGGCGGTCACATCTCAGGGGAGTCCCCGTCCGCCTTCAGCACAACCCTTCAGTAAGGGCTAGCCGAGCGTCACAAAGCTGCGGTGCTAAACCCGGCTCCTGCTTCCCTTGCCTGTGCTGCGGGGGGAAAGCTCAGCTTGGATGTGGCCTGGTTTGGGAGGGAGAGGTGCCCCCACCCTGGCCTTTGGGATGTCAGATGCTGGGAACACAAGCAGCAGCATGTATTTTAATCCCATTAAAATTTTGCTAATTGCTGACAGCTATTTTTCAGGCAGCACAGATGCCCTTTCATGCTCCCCATCTCCTGTACGGCGCTGCTGGGGATCCATTCAGATGACACATCTGCGATAGGCTCCGCTCAGCCAGGCTCACCTGCATCCAGCTGCCATGGCAACCAGGGCTGGGGACCACAGGCCGGGCACCCTCCCAGTGGGCACGTCCAGTGCCCCAGCCCTGCCGCACAGGGAGGCACCGGTGCCCGTGCTGGGGGTCTCAGAGAGAAACAGCCCCTCCAGCACATTGCGAACAGGAGCTGCTTCGGACAGATGGGGACCAGGAGCTGGGTTTGTGGGGAGCCACGCAGGGAGAGCAGCCCTGACCCCCTTCCCAAGCCTGCCTCAGTCCAGTGCTACCTCACAAGAGGAGCTCGCTAGAGGTCAGGCGCAAGCAACAGGACCCTTCTACAAACACCTTGCTAAAACTACACTTCGCTGCAGAGCTGCAAACCAAGCACTGCATGTGTTTGGGCAGCAGCTCCGCAGGTCTCAGGGTCTGGCTCGCAGGGTGGGCGCAGAAGGGGCACTGAGCAGCCAGGGAGCAAACCCCCAGACCCCACCCCACCCCCCAGAGCAGCAGTCAGCAATACCTCCTGGGCTCCAGGCCGCAAGCTCCATTAGTAGCACCAGCAGATTCATCTGGCAAGCACTGGTGTTCAGGGCTGGCTGGGGCAGTGGGAAGCAGAGGGTCCCGGCAGCCAGAGCAGTGGTGACCCCGATGGACACCTCTTCACAGGAAGAGTAATGTGGAGAGCCCAAGGCAAACCACCAACTCCTTAGCTGCTACAGGCAACATGTCCTGCAGGAGCGCACGATCCGTAGCCCCAGCTGCACACCAAAAGCCTCGCGGCGCCCTGTTTGTGCCCCAAAAAGCAGAAGGCAACCAAACCCCCCCAGGAACAGCCACTGCCTGACCCCATCTGGCTGATATAAAGCCCGGGGGCCGTTAGGGCTGAGCAGCAGCATGTGTGGGCTCTGCCCAGCCAGCTGCGTCCCAGGTGTGGATGCCAGAGTTGGGGATGTGGTAGCTTTTTCCCTCCACTCCAGGCATTTCTCCAAGGCACGGCCAGGTCTCTGGGCTCCCTCTCTGCTTGCAGCTCTGCCGGTGCGGGACCCGCCACCCCCTGTCACCCCGGGGCTCTCAGCCCCCCACAGATGGGCACAGTCAGCACAGGGAAAAGCACCCAGCTCCTTCTGCCAGCCAGCACCAGGTGCACCACGTGTCTTTGTGTCAGGAACTAACCAAAAATACCATGCAGGGGCCAAATCTCAGGAAGAGGTACAGCAGGTCAAATGAGGCTGTGCTAACACATGCATAGGGTGAGAAGTGGCCCTGCCCCACCGCTGAAGCCGTCTCCTCCTGGTCACTGGTGCCGTTGCCTTCGCAGCACAGGAGGCTGAGCTGTGCCCTGCACAGAAATGGAAACGACTGTTGGGTGCTTGAGAAATTACAACTGTACAGCTGCCTTTTAAACAGGCATTTCTGCCCATGGGAGCTGGTCCCCTCCAGCTTTCCTGGGGCCCGGGGACCCGGCCGGGGTGGCTGCACGCCGGGTAAGCGAAGGCGCCTGGGCCGGGAGGGCGCTGGGCTCCCAGGGCTGGCGGGAGGAGCGCGGTGCTCAGCACCCGCGGGACGGAGCACCCAGCCGAGCTCTGCACACCTGCGTGTGTGCCGAAGGGTCAGGGGCGGCTAAAACCTCCTCCGTGTCAGGCAGTCTTCAGGCGACAAACACGGCGCTGAAAGCACGGAGCTGCGGCTCGGAGCCCCTCCAGACCCGCTGCCGATTGAGTGGGGGTGGCAGGGCTGACCCGGGGGTGCAGAGTCCGGCCGCGGTGGCACGCGGCAGCGCGCACGCCATGTCTGTGCCTGCGCTCGGGAACAGCCGCCGCTGCCCTGCACCCCTCGCCGAGCGCACCCCGGGCTGCTCCAGGGATTTCAGCCCATGCAAACTGGATCGGGCAGTGTCTCAGTGCCTGCGCACCCGGGCACAGCCGAGGAGGAGCAGCAGGATGGAGACTCACTTGGGCAGCCATCCCTTGCTCATTTATTCACCCGCAGTGCACACTTCGCAGCTGCAAACTAAGGACAATGACAGGGATCTGTGGCATCTTTCCTCTTTTACCCAAACCAGAAAACACTGTTGATTTAAAAAAATAATTTCCTTGCGTCATCTAGAACAGCTGACTCTGAATATGGGTCTTTAATTGATAGTTTTTGTGTCTACCCATTTGCAGGCTTCCCTGGCCACACATGGTTTCTTGCTACAACCAAAATATGCAGCTGGTTCAAGCCCTCACATCCCTAAACCTTACTCTGAGGAAATATCTTCATATTCCCCAGCTCCGTGGGAAGGGACCTGCTCTCCCCGTGCAGAGGAGCAGCCAGTACAGGCAAAGCAGGGAGACAAACGGACGTACAACCCACTGCTCCGCTCCCAGAGCGCTGGCAAAGAGCAATCGTTTCATGGCCAGTTTTGCTCATGAATAAACACAACCACTAACCGCATGGTTTACGTTGGCCCTGGGGGAAGCACTTTTGCAATTTCTTGCTAGAAACCCTCTAAATGCATCACTTCCCTGATCCCCCGTGGAAATGTTTCCACAAACAGAAACCGCTGGTCTGCTGCATGTGAATATAACCTGCTGAATTTTTTAAAAACCCCATCTCGCTCTCACCTTTTCAAGGAGAGTGGCAGCAGGGAGAGCTCGGGTCATTTCACCAAGGCATCAGCTTTGCCTAAGCCTACAAAATTGTTCTGTCTCCCGGCTCTCCATCCCGGGAGCAGATCTCTGCCTTAGACTGTGAAAGGAGCAACGATGACAGGAAAAAGATGAAAAGACAAGTGGCAATGTTTCTGTGCTGTCACCAGCGGGAAATAAACCCCGGCTTCTGGCTCCCGCCTCCCGTGGGCAGCTCTCCACTCCCCCACGGCAGCATCCGTAATGCACCGGAAAACACCGCTCATCTCCCCAGGCCACGGACCCTGGGGGCGGCGGGAGCCCCCTCCCCACCCCACCGTCCCGCTGAGCCCCCGCACCTTGCGCCATCACCGCCGTGAGGCACTGGCTGCCCCGGTGCAGGCCAAAACCTGGCGGGAGCGTTTCGCCCCCACTCCCTGGGCTGGGACGGGCATCCTGGCGCGTGGCACACGGCGCAGCCGCCCCGGCGTGGGGCGGTGGGGCAGGCTGGTCCCCGTCCCCGGGCGGGACGGCCTCGGGTACCGCGTGCTTGGGAATCCCAGTGCGGCGAGCGAGGGCGGTGCAGAGCCCTGCCCTGCCCCGGCGCCGAGCCCAGCCCCTGCAAACCCCCTTTTCCTCATGGGTCGGGGCTGGAGGGCCGGGGGGGCAGGCAGCGAGCTCCCCCTGTGCCCGCTTCCCCAGCCGGCGTGTTTTCCTTGTGTTAGCTGCTTAAGCAGGCTGGCTATGAGCTTGGTGCGTTAAACAAGCACCTGATTCGAAAATAACCAATGTGTCAGGCTCGTTCCCGAGCGTTTTTTGGAAAACCCTGCAGGCAGGTGCAGGTGCCACATCAATATGTCAGCGCTCAGATGACGAGTTCATAATATTTTCTGCTTGCATTCCACTGTCTCCACGTATTAGCAAACAGGCTGCTCCCAGGCGCTGCTCTCCGGAGCCAGGGGTTGCAGATTTAATAACAAAATCATCGCTGTAAATCATTAGTTGGTGATTCAGCATGGAAATGCCTCATTACCACTTAAGCATGTGCAGTATGTGACTTATGAAAATCTCTGACTTATGACTAATTAAGTGCAGGCCAAAAAGTACCCCAGATCAGGACTATAGGCACCCACCGTGGAGAATAAAATAGTTGAGGCCAGGACTCCTGGACACGGGGAGGTAAATACATCCATGCGATGTTTTAATTGAACAGTATGTGGAGAGCAGCAGTGGGTTGCTCAGAAAGCTTCTTCCATCCTGAAGCATTGGGATACTTAGCAACATGAACCTCTAATTAGCAGAATTTTTTAAATCTGCAACATGCTAATTAATTTCTCTATTAATCACAAGAGCTTTGAACACTGGCAGATTCAAAACCTCTTTGAAACAAATCCATTCTGCTTCACAACAACAGACCCCGTTGCACCCTGGGCTCCTCCCGGTCTGTGGGACTGGAGCTGTGGGGGCTGAGAAACCAGGGGGGCCCCGCTATGCCCCCTGGCCGGGACACCACAGCCTCGCGGCCCCCGCGCCCCACGGCTCCCGGTGGGATTTTCAGGTTTGTCTCCGGCAAACCTGTCTCTGGGGAGCAGGGGGGACTGAACCGCCGCCGAGCGAGCCTCTCGCGCTAAGAAAGGGTCTAAAAATAAGCTTTTAATACACTCTTGCATCCTGTCAAGGCTTTAAATAGCTGTTTGGAGTTCAAATTTTTAAAACTGTTGAGCTCAAATCATTTATGACAACCTGGGAGCCAAAAATAAATGGGAATGAGGAAAGAGGAGGAGCCCGTCCCCCAGCAGAGCTGCCGAGGAGAAGTGCCCATGGGCTGAGCCCGCGCGGCAGCCGGTGCCCCCGGGTGCCTCTGGGGCCAAGGGGTGAAGGCGGGTCGTTGTGGGTGTCAGCCTGGAGGGTCTGGCCCCATGGTCGCCCCATCCTGCACGGCACCACGTGCCGAACGCCATGCCTGCGCCCGCGCCTCTGCGTCACCCCGTGCCCGTCCTGCCCGCGAAGGCGGGTGGTCCGCGGCCGCTGGCACGGCCGGAGCCCTCCCGGTGCGGGAGCAAACCGCGTCTCACCGGAGCCCGCAGCCGGGCACTGCTCCGCCGGCGGCACGCCAGCACCTGCCCATGGCAGGGCAGCCGCGCTCTGCCCACAGGGCTTTAATGGAGGAGCTGATCAAAGCTCCCCCATTGCCCGGCACGCTGCAGTCGTCCCGTCTACGCGTCCCGTCCCGGTGGCGGCACCCTGTCCACCGGCAGATCGAGGGCAGGCAGAGCTCTCCTCGGGATGTCACACGCCGGCGCTACCGACAGCCCGAGCAGCCAAGCGGGCCACGGTCGGAGGGACTGGCCGTGCTTGCCCTGCAGGGCAGAGGTGGTGGGGTGCTCCTGACCTAATTTCAGGTCAAAATGACACGTGCACCAAGGAAGAAGTGTATCTCTGAAATGCTAAGTCACCTGAGGGACTATTCGATTGCACTGGGTTCTCATAATTTTGGTCCACTGCAAAGATGTTATTTTACCCCGTAAAATATTAGACACCGCTTTAAATCAGTTTGCAATAAGAAAAGTGCAGGGAGCGCTTGCTTGTCTCCCTCTCCAAAGAGAGAGATCTGCAGCATTTATTGCACATTTGCTCTGCTTTTTATAAATAGGATGAGCTCTCGTGATGAGACGAAAATGAACAGCCTGCTATATCCCTGTTTAAAATAGCAAACTCTTGTCTAACGTCCTGAGAAGCTGCTTTGGCCTAGCAGGCTCTTCAGGAAACAGCTGCCCTGCCCGTGCCGCAGCGGCCCCCTGCCCTCGCCCTCCACCCCGCATCATCTGCCGGGGGGTGGCCGTGCCCAGCCCTCGCAGCAGTCCCAGGGTTGATGCCTCTGGAGAAGCACCTTGGCTGGAGAACATCTAGGAGCAGCCTATCACCTAGGAGCAGCCTATTTTAAGCAGACCTGTGGTGAGGGCCAGCCCTGCAAAGCAGCTTTGGCAGCTGTACGGGGAGCGAACACCTTTTCGGTAGCACCTGCAGGGACATCTGAGACCCCAACCCTGCCACTGCTGCTGCAACAGCCCAGGAGCAGCTCCTGAGCTGGGGGCGTGTCTCCATCTGCTGTGGGTCCCTCCTACGGGCACCGTGGCCCAGGTGGGCTCCCATGGCGAGGAGTTTCAGGGCCAAGTCCTTACATCTGTGAAAAACTTCCTCTCCGCCACACAGTGGTACCCAGACCTGTTCTCACATCTTGTTCTCTAAAAGAACCACCCGAGGGCAGGGATCATCCCTGCGTGATGCAGGTCTGTCCACACGGTCGGGTTGGGTCGCCCGCCGCTGCGTGGGGCCGCCCCACGTCTCCGCTCCCGCTGCCTGCGGAGCTGCGCCCGGCCAGCGCCGTCGCCTGCGATGTGCGCCGGGCTGTAAGCAATCGCTGCTCGCGGGCTTTCCAGAAATATTCTGCACTCTTGTTCGTTGAACTTTGATCTTTTATTCAATTTTCATTCTTCTGGAAAACTAAAGGACAAGAAGGATGCCCTGATGCTCTTCGTCAGGGAGGAGGCTGCAAACGATGACGGTGCTGCCTGCCTGTAAAAAATAACAGGGGGCTGAGCAGGGAAGGCCTCAAGAGCACAGGGCCAATTATTTAATTTTTCTGGACTTTGCCGGAGCCACTGCGCTCTGGCTGCTAAGGCAGCCAAGCATCTCCCCTCGCTGCCTCCCTCTGCTGCGGGGCGCAGGCTGGGCCCTCTGCTCGCTGGCATTAGGAGGGGGAAGCGGCGAGATGCAGCTCAGCACTCTCCTCCTAAAACAGCTGAGTAGGAGGTGATGGAAAAACCGTGTTTTCCCAAATCCCCGGCACTTTCTGCTGCAGCACTTGGCTCTGGCTCCACCTGCATCTCGCCGCGCAGCTCGGCCGGTCCAGCACCGATCCCCTCTCACACACGCAGGCTCCCGAGGCAGGAATAAGGCTGCGGTGCAGGCTTCACGCTCCGCTCCCTCTCTCCGTGCAGCATCTGCTCTGCAAACGGCCTCTGAGAGGGGCTCCCCGCGCACTGCGGCGGCAGGCTTCCCTGCGCTGCCGCCCGTGCCACCACCGCTGCCCCTCACCGCGGCGCCGCCGGGACCCAGCTAGCCGAAACCGCAGGCTCGCGCTGCGCCACAGAAAATCCCCAGCTGTGTTTAATCAGCATTTTCCTTGATCATGTTGGAAACCTTTCAGGAGCACAGCTTTGTTCCTGCTTATTTATGTTGAATTGCTTTTAGGGGGCTAATTCCCAAACAGATGCCTACGCAGGTGCATACCAGCAGAGTGTGGGCTTTATGGGAAAAGGCTGGGTTTGTACTCGGGGTAAAGATGTGGTTGCTGCCTGCTGTAGGGGCGAGGAATGAGGGAGATGATGCTGGGAGGCAGAATTGGCCTGAGCAAGTCGGTCGCTCATGAAAAGGAAGGAGAAGTGACGGCGTGTGCATCTGCTGCCAGGGGGTGCATTAAGCTCTGCCCCGCGAGGCTGTTGGCACCTGGCTGGGGTGACCCCCGGGCTGACACGCGCTCGGGCACAGGCAGGACCGCGGGATCTGGTGGCCTGAGGCCCCAGTGCTGTTTCTGCCCTCGCACACGGCTGCACCCGCAGACCCGCAGGGGCTTTGGGGTGCCCTCGCCTCCCACCCTTGCCCCACCGCTGCTGCCACCGCAGACCTGCCCAGGCGTCCCCGGCACCCGGGAGCAGCGTGAGCATTGCTGGTGAGAGCTGAGTTCCGTCCCTGCAGTGATGACGGGACGGAGCCCGCCGGCTCTGAGCCTGCCAGCAGAGCCGGGAGCAGAGCCCTGCCAGCCCTGCCGCAGCCCCGGGCAGGGAGCGCCGTAGCCGCGGCCACCGACCCACGGGAGCAAAGCCTTTTGGCCGTGCTGGGGTTTGCACAGCTCAGCCAGGGTGCACGCTGCTTGCAGTGGAGCTGCTGCGTTACCCGCAGCTCACGGAGACGGCAGAACTCTGCAGGGAAGGAGTGACTGTGGTTCACCATGGCAGGAATGGGTCCTGGCAGATGGGACTGGCAAAGCCGCAGCCCCCAACGAACCTTCCGGGTACCCCAGGGAGCGACAGAGGCAGCCAGGGCGGCTGGTGGTAACTGCAGCCCCCAGGGAAGGTCTTCCTGGTGGTGAGCTGGGACCTGCCCATCTCCTCCCGGGGTCAGGCAGCATGGGGATGGATGTGCCACGCAGCCAAGGTGGCTTTCCCATGTGCCAGATACGTAGCCCCAGCACCCAGCCCCAGCCCTGGGCATCCAACACCCAGCCAGAAGGAAGAGCCCTGACTGGTGGGAAGGAAAGAGGGCGCACAGGGGAAGGGTTCTGGGGGCACATGGCTGTGGGCAGATGGTTGGAGCACTGGCTGCAGCGGTGGCTTCCCCAAAAAATGCCAGCTCAGCATCAGGCAGATGCTCCTGGCACGAGGCTCCTGCAGCTCTGGTGCCCCGGAGCTCGGCAGCCGCCGCAGCTCTGCAGGATGAGCCACGATGTGGGTGGACCCCGCAGCTCCCCCACCATGAGCCCGGACCCGGGGTGACCCGTCCCAGCATGGCACCACCCTGCGCAGCGCCACGCTGGTGCTGGGGCGCAGCCACCTCGGGCCGCGGGAGCAGGAGCGGTGGGACTGCAGCGGGCCCCGCTGCCACGAGTCCGCAGCTCTTGGGGAAACAGCTGCTTAGACAGCACTAATGCAAAATCAGGACCAGCCTTGCACCCTTCTCTGCCACTGCTGCCAGGTGGGAAGGCGGACTCCAAACCTGCAGGATCAGGCCCTTTCACAACAGCAGTGCAAAAAAATGCACTCTGCCATCCAGCCTCTGGTTCTGGGTGTTTTACAAAAGTGCCTCCGTGCAGAAGCCGCACTGAAAATAGTTTTGCATGCAGCTCTTTCAATTACTAATCTCAAATATTAAAAGGATGTATCCCACAACAGCAGAACAATGTGGATGTGAAAATGAAACTTAATAAGGAATAATTTGCTCTCTAGGGGAAAAAAATGCCAAATGGAAGTATATTGTACTTGCAGTCATGTCATTACAGATGTAGAAATTTTGTGGTTCTTACCAACCCCTCATGAAAACAACACTCCTAGGCAGCCTCCCCGAGAGCGCCCGGCAAGGCTTCCCAAGCCCACCAGGGCAGAGCCCTCAGGACCACCCTGCTCCAGGGGCTGGCGGAGAGGCGTCGGGAATCCCAAACGGCAAATCAAATGTAAACGTGTCCACAGGAGCAGAGAGGGAATAACGAGCCGGGAGCGGCAGAAAGGAGCCAAGCCTCGGGAAGCCGAGTGTGGAGGTGTCAACAGCAGCCGAGGGGGAGCAGCAGCCTGGGGACGGCGCAGCACAGCCAGGCTGTGGGGACGGGTAAGAGCTGAGCAAATCCTTGCTCAGCTTGCCTGGGCTTTTTCCTTTTCCTTTTCTTTTTTCCCCCCTGCACGATGGTTATTGCAACTCACGGCACACGCAGGGGGAGCACAGGCAGAGGAGAGGGCTCAGCTCCCGCACCCAGAGATGCTCTGTGGGACCCCTGGACCGGGCTGGTGTTTGCGGGGCATAGCTGTGGGTCTCAGTCTCGGTCTTGGTCTCGGCTGGGCAGATGGCGGCTCCAGCAGCACCGCGGGTCCCGTGCAGGTGGGCGAACAAGGTGGGTATCTGCACACTGAAATAAGCACCTGCAGAGCTGACCCCTGCACAGGGCTGAGCGGGGTCAGGAGCTCGCAGACCTGTCTTCTTGGGCTTTTCTTTTTTAAGGAGAAGTGTTCCAGTACTTGCGCTCACCCTTGAAGCCCCAGTACCCACCTGCTGCTGCACCAAGACCTGGACCTGTCCTGGCACATTCCCTGCGTGCCCGCCTGCTGCGGGGAGGCACAGGGACATGGCGGAGGTGCCGGGCACTCCGCAGCACCAGCGTGGGTCTGCCGGGCCCCCGGTCACCCTCTCCCACCCTGTCCCTGCGCTGGGCAGTTTGCAGCTCTGTCAGCACGATGGCCCGGGTGCAGGGCAGCGCCGCAGAGCTGGGGCAGATGCTCAAGATTTGAGAGTGGTCTCTGCACCCTCCTGCTAGCCCGGCCTGGCTCGCTGTGACTTTGCTCACTGGCAAGTGGGGGGAAGGCAGAGGGACCCCCGCGCTCCTGCGGGCTGGCGCTGTCGGCAGGCATTCCCCAAAAAGCGGGTACCCGCTCACATCCCATACAGGCTCCTTCTATCCCACAGCCTCAGCTGCAGACACTGCAGGGGCGGGTGGGTGCAGATGGAGACACCCCCGCCGCAGGGCAGGCGGCAGCAGCACCGCTCAGACCCCGACAGAGCGGCCGTGGGGTCGCGGGCTGGTGGCTTGGCCCAACGGGGTTCCGGGTGTGGGCACGCCGTGTGCCCCGCGGGCGCTGGCGGTGCCGGCGGGGATCGATGCGCTCGCCAGCACCGCCATGGCACGGCCCTTCCCAGGACATTTATTCCCAGAGAAGGGTTTGCCTTCGCAGGCCAGCCCGCGCCTGCTGCAGAGGAGGCGTCAGGTTTGGATGGGTGCAGAGCAGCGCACGGGTCTGCACGTGCCACACCGGGGCCAGCGGGGACAGAGACCCAGATCAGAAGGGTGCTGGGGCTGGAGCTGAAGGAACAACCACGGCTATTTGGGGGCGTCCGTGGGGGCTGTGAGCAAAGACGCCGGTGTGGGCTGTGCTGCTTGTGCACGTTGGAGCCGAGGGAGCGGCGAGGTACTGCCTGGTGCGTGCTCGGGAAAATGGGAGGGAGACCTTGGAGCGTGGGAAAGCTGCTGTGCCAGAGCGGGTTGCTGCTCTGGGAGCAGAGGGAAAGCTGCACCTCTGCCCAGCGCCCCGGGCAGCACGGGCTGTGCTCGGGATGGGCTGTGTGGGTGCTGGACACACACCCAGCACCCACATGCCACTCTCGGGGTGTCAACGTGCAGAGCAGGCATGTAGAGCATTCCAGGGCTGCCCTGTCTGGGGGGCGGTGAGCCCCTGCCTGCTGCTGGTGCACTGCCCTGCCTGGCCCGGGGGGGCCTGCTGGGACACCCCAGGGGAGACCCCAGGCTCCCGGCACTGCCAGGCAGAAGCGGGGGCTTGGGCTGGGGGCTCAGGCAGGGCCAGGAGCAGGACAAGGCTGCCATCTACAGACAGCCGAGCAGGTGGAGGGGGGCCTTGCTCCGGGACTGGGATGGGGATGCTGGTGGTCCCTGCACCCCCCAGCCAGCAGCACGAGCAGCCTTAGCTGCTGGGCACTGGCTGCTGCCAAAGCGGCTGACCCGGCAGTGGCGGGCCCGGGGAGCACCCTAAGCTCCGAGGCGGCTCCGTGGGGTGCCCTGCAGTCATCCCTGCTGGGCTCCCACGGGACCCCGCTCGCTGCCTGCAGCCAAGCACCCTGCCCGCAGGGAGCACACAGGCAGCTGGGCAAGAAGAGGCTCAGTTTATGCCATGTCATTTAGATTGATAAATCACGCTAACAAGAGCTGCAGCCATCACAAATGTCCTCATTAGGCTTTGGTCATCCGTTAATATTCAATAGGAATCTCTCACCTGGGGTGAGCTGGGCTGAGCACCCAGACTCCCGACCCCTGGCAGCCTGTGGGGCAGCTCCAGGCAACGAGCTGAGCGGAGAGAGATGTGTCACAGCAAAACCAGCCTGCCACATCCCATCCCATGGGAGCTGCAGTCCTGCCCTGGTCAAGGCTCAACCCTCCCGGTGCCTGGACACAGGGCGGAAGGTCCCATCCATCGCTCCTCACCCTCCCGCCTTGGTGGCACAAGGAAAGCCGTGCCTGGCTGTCAGTCTGCAGCTCCTCCAGCTCTGCTCGGAGCAGCCCAAGCCGCTCTGCTCTTCACCCTCCCTGTGGCCAGGCCACGCGTGGCCAGCCTGGCGGGGAGCTGCGCCGTGTGCCGCACACTGCAGGCGGGGAGCTGGCAGCGCCCGCGCTGGCACGTTTGAACACCACAGCAATTTTCCTGGTAAATAACCAGCACACACCATGCTGGCAGCAAGCTGGGCACAGGCTCCAGGATCCCACCTCTGCAATCGCGTTTGAAAGGCTGTCTGTGCCCAGGACTGCCCCGGCGCCAGGACACGTCAGGGGGGTCACACCGAGAGCCTCCGGGCTGCCGGGGGACAGTGGCTCTGAGTGTCCAGCCCTGGATGTGGAACTGTGGATGAGCACAGGCGGATTTGCCACCTTTGGCTCCTTGGCTCACACAGGAGCCCTTCTCCCTGCCACGGCGGTGCCGGGGCCGGTGTCCCACGCCGGGGCATTGCTGCCGGCATCCTCCATCGCACTGCCGCCCGGGCCCGGGCAGGAGCCATGCAAGGAGCCATGCAGCGCCGGCTGCGCACAGTCCATATTGCAGGTGACATCCAGCGGCTGCAGGGAGGCAATGCAGCCCCACCGCCACCACGGGCACCCCGCACCCCGGCACCCACAGCGGGACATGCGGCCGCCGGACCCCAGCACCTCGCGGGGCGCAGCGGCTCCGAGCAAGCCTGGATGATGCTGGACCCCGCTCTGCTCAAAGGGTCGTGCAGATGTCGGGTGAGCTGGAGGACTCGCTCGCGGGGACTACCCGTCCCCACGCCGGCAGCACGGTGCTCCCGCACTCAGAGCATCGCTCTGCCTCCCTGCAGCCTCGCGGTGCGTGGCCGAGCCCCGAGCCCTGCGCCATGCTGGGGCAGAGCATGGTGGGAGAGGAGCTGAAGTGTGCAAAGCCTCGGCTCAGCCCTGAGCATGCCCCGCTGCTCCCAGTGAGCTCCCCCCGAGGTGCTGCACACAGGCTGGCACCCCGCGCACCCCTCCCAGCAGGGCGTCCCTCTGCTCCTCCAGGACCCGGTGCTTGCACAGGACACTGGGAGCCCCTGCGCACCAGTGGGTGCCTCTGATCCAGGGAAAAGTGGGATGTCTGTGCCAGGTCAGGACCAGTGAAAACCAGTTGGAAGACAGCCCTAAACTGGAGCTTTGGGAAGTTTAGTCTGCTGCCGGTCCTGGCACACCGCCCCGCAGTACCTGCCGGGCACGAGGCCGCCGCCGTCTCCAGAGCGGGTTGGATGTGCCAGGGCCTCCTCGGCCCCAGGTAGCCAGAGGGTCCAGCTGCTCGGGAGAAGGGAGCCACTGGGGAGGGGAGGCATTAGGAGGCATTCGCAATTTCCTCCCCACCCCAGGGGGATTTTCTCTCCCCTCTCCAGAGGGCAGCAGGAGAAAGCTCACTTTTTGTCTCCCTCCAAGAGCTACTTTAATAACAGAAGTATGTGGGGAGAGGCCAGTAAGCATAAATAAATCCGCACACAGGCGCACCAGCAAAGGAAGCTCACTGTGGCCCCAGGGCCTTACTGGGAGCCCTGCCCATGTCCCTGTGGCTCCCACACCTCAGCCCCACGGCAGACCAGGTCTCACTCCCGGCGAGCTGCCAAAGGGAGGGTGCCCCACCAGCTGCAGGCGTCAGCCAGCAACAAATGCAACCTGGGCAGGACACCCCAGCCCTGCAGAGTGGGGACACCCCAGCCCCACAAGCCCCACAAGCAGACCAGCCTTTTGCTTGGCTGCTGGCAGCTGCAGGAACCGGTGTGTCAGCACCTGGCTGCCTGACTCCACAAGACATCTCAGCAAACACTGCCAGAGGCCCCCCTTGCTGTCCTGACCAAGGCCACGCTCACCCCAGGCATGTGCAGCTGGGGGACAGCAGGTCCCTTGGTGCCACCTCCCTCCCGGTGCTGCTGAGCACTGCAGCCCCGTTTCTGCCCCTCCTTTTGGGGCATCAGCCCCACTGCCATCATGTCGGCATCGTGAATGAGCAGCTTCTGCAAAGGAACTCATTTTGGGAGCAAGCCTTGTTTACTCTGAAACAAATGTTCACATCCCTCGGAGCTACTCAGCTACATAATCATCAAAACCAACACGGGACCCAGGGCTGCTCTTTCTTTTTGTACTTGTCCACTGGCCGCTCACAAAGATAAAAGGCTTGGCTCCGGCCGGCCACAGCCGGTCCCACGGGCTTTGTCTGGCTGAGCCCGCCGTGCTTTCCCACCGCACCAGGGCGGTGGCACCCGGTCAAGGCACGGCAGCGCCAGTGCAGATGGGAGTGCCATGAGAGCCACTGGTGCAGCCAGCGATGCTGCAGGACTTGGGCTGCTCTGGCGCGGGGCTCAAGCCTCCTGCGAACCCTGAAATATGAGGCTGTTCCAAAACAACATGAGACCTGTCACAGGCAGGAGGAAAAGAGCTGTGGGCCATGCTCCGGCTCGGGCAGGGGGTGTTTGCTGGGCACAGACCACTTGCACTAGCGGGATGCTCTTACAGCCCTTGGTGCTTCCATGGGTTTGTCGTACCCCCACTTGTCTCCCACCATCCAAAGCAGTGGGGACATGAGTTTCTCTGTCACCCCCTCTCCCCCACCAGGGAAACCCACGGCAGGGCCAGGGGTGAGGGACAAGACCCCAGCCCTGGGGGGCACAGGGGGAGCACACAGCCTGCAGCTGGTTCTGGGGAAGGGCTAGCATCAGAACAGCTTCTCGCAAGCCCCTGTTTGTCCAGGAAACACCCTGCGGACACCATGGAGACGGGGTGTCACCCCAGACGTTTGTGCCCATGGACACAGACCCTCACACTGGCACACGGACACCTGCAGAGGTTTTGTTGATCCAGTTTAACCTGGTCCAGCCTAACAGGGCCCCATGGTCCTGCTCTGCACCCTAATGGCAATCCCCATGTGTGCCGAGACATGACCATCTCATGGGAATGAGACCGTGGTGGGACGCGATCACCACCTGAACGGGTGCCTGACCGAAGCGGTTGGGCTGCGCAGGCACAGGGTGCCTCTGCCCGGCCTCACCGGCGTCCCCAGCAGCGCGCAGTGCCGCCAGCCTCAGCGCAATGCAGGGAAACGCCTGTCTCCTCTCCCTCCTCCTCTCCTCACAGATGTTCTAAATGGGACGGTTTGTACCTTCCAGCGAAGGCAGACAGTGAATGTGGCCTCGTCCGACAGCCCGAACCCCTGGCTCTGCACAGCTCGGAGCTGGGGAGGCCGCGGCACCCTCCGCTGCCGCCTGCCCGCGGTCCTGGGGAGCTGCGCGCTCCCGGTGCACTCCTGGTGGGCAGCAAGGGTCTCCCTGCAGGCATTATCCGTCCCCGGCAGGCTTTTGGACCTCCAGTCAGTGGAAATATTCCCCAGCTGTGTTTTCCATGTGGAGGGAGGCTGGAACACCGGGGCAGGCTCCTGAGTCAGCGGGACGTGCGCGGGTTCCTGAGCAAGCCTGCGCCGGGCGCTGGGAGCCGGGCAAGCGGCAGATGCAAAAGGGCTTAATGCAGCCCCAGGAGCTTCAGCAGCCACCATTCCCCAGCAAGCAGAGACAGAGCTCCCCTCGCCCTTCCCACGGGACGGCCGCTGCCCGTGGCCCGGCCACTGCTCCCCGAGGTGACAGCCTCAGCAGAGCCCCCTGCGAAGCGCAGAGAGACCGAGGGGGGAGCGAGGGGCAGTGCGGGCTGCAGCCCCCTCCCCACGCCGCTGGTCAGGCTTGCCAGTGCTGTCGCTGCCTCTTGTCATTACGGTAGCGAATAAACCTGGCCCGAGAAAAGGATGAATTGAAGATGCAGACGCTCTGCGCTCACGGTCGTGGGGAGCTTTGGCGTCCGTGCTGCCCGCGCGTGTGGAAGCTCCAACCGAGGAACTACACGAACACGTCAGCTTTGAAAAAAAGGCTATTTCCACCTGAAAGGTCACCCTGTGCTCACTCCCTGCTTGCAGTGGCCCGGGAAAGGCTGGCGAAGCCCCCGGGAAAGCAGTGGGTGAGGGGGAAGGGAGAGGTCGGGGCAGAGGAAGGACAGTGACCCGAAGGGAGGACACATGGCATTGGTATCAACAGCTCTTTTATTGACTCCACCCTTCCCTGCAAACCTTCCTCATTGCTGCCTTCAAATCCAGTTTGCATTAGCTGTGCAGACGGCAAGGCCAGCTGCAGGAGCAGGGACGTGCCTGCCCCAGAGCCCCAGCAAGGGCTGTGCCACCCACCTCCAGCTCTGACCCCGCGTCGGGGCAAGGCCAGCTCCTGGGGACAGCAGTGGGGGCCCTCAGAGCCAGCAAGGACCCGGCAGGTGTTGTACTGGCCTCGTTTCAGCCTAAATGTACCTGTGGCGAGTCCCCGCGCCCCAGCCCAGCGCAGGGTGGCTGAGGCTGAGGGCTGTGGCCGCTGCCGTCTGCTGGACCAGATTCACCGGCTTGCCATCACTGCTGAGCGCTGGTGACCGCCAGCACCAGACCCAGCCATGCCCACCTTGGGGAGCATCGCTCCCACCTCGGGTATGCCCAGAGCCATAGCCGAAGGGCGGGAGGACCCTGGCTGCCCGGTGGTTAAGCCAGGAGCACCCGCTTGGCATCACCCTGCCAGCGGCTCCGCAGGAGCCCTGGGGGTTCGTTTGCCACTGACTCAGGCTGGGAGAGGATCTCCAGTTTAACCCAAGCATCCCCTAATGCGGGACCATTCCCCCGGCGCTCACTAATGCCTGCACGGAGCGGCTTGATGGCTGTGACAAGCTCACACATGCCCAAGCTGGGGAGTGGCGATCCAGATTCCTCCGCTCTGGCCTCAGCTGCACCGGAGCTGAAAACAGGAGGGGTTGGGGCGCTCCGGGGTGAAGGTGCCAGCGGCGGGGGCCGGTGACAGCCCCCCAGCCATCCCGGCAGGTTCAGCTCTGGTGGGCAGCGAGCGGCGCTCGCCCCTGCCGTGCCTCCCCGCCTGGTGTGGAGCAGGCAAATGCCCATGGCCGACCCACCCCACTGGGATGGAGCCCGGCTTGGCCGTGCTCCTCGAGCCGTTGCTCTCGAGTGTGCTGAGGGGGAGGCATCCCTCACAAGAGGAGAAGTGGAGGACAGCGTGGTGACACAGGGGAGCTGCCCTGGGGCAGGGGATGGGGTGGCACCATGAGCACAGGGGCCCCAACAGCCACCGCAGGCAGCCGGTGCAGGGACAGGGGTAACAGACCCTTCCCAGCCACCCGCAGTGGGGTTTTCTTGTCTTTTGGGAGTGGGGCACCCCCAGCCCCGGTCCCCCGGCACCGCCGTGGCAGTGGGCTGGGGAGGGCGGCAGCTGTCGGTGCCTTTCTGCAGCGTCAGATGAATCCGCCCAGATGAAACCCCACGATTTATACAGCTTAATCCAGCGGCGGGCAGGTCCCCACCCGCAGCCGGCCGGGCCAGGGTGCGGGGCTCAGCCCCGGCCGAGGGGGACGGTCCCACCCCGCAGGGAGGGGACTGAGGTTATGAAATTTGTGAATGGGGAGTGTCTGGGGGGCTGGAGCAGAGGGAGCCCACGGGGCGTGGGGCACTCGCTGCGGGCAGCGCAGGCAGGCTGGGGCTGCGGCGCAGGCAGAAGCGACTCGCACCCCGACGTCCCAGCACCGCACCGCCCGCCCTCGCCAGCACAAAACCTGCCGCCCTCCCGCATCTGACGGACGATGCCGACCGGAGAGAAGAGGCAACCGGTGATGTCCTAACCTTTATTTCACGCATTACCAGTCTAGCTTGCTTTTTGCATTTTATATTCTAAAGTTTTAGGGGGGAGACGTCTCCTGAGGCCATTCTCATCTCCTTATCACTTTTCCAGCCCAACTTCTTCACTGTAACTGTTGGACGGAGAACTGATAAGGGTATGCGAGTGACACGAGCAACCGTCCCGGCATGCCAGCCCCCGGCTGCCCCCGGCTGTCCCCGGGCTGTCCCCAGCTGCGGCGCAGCCTGCGCAGGCTGGGATGTGGCAGGCGTGCGCACTTGCTCCGCTGCAGATGTTGGCTCTAAATAAAACCGACTGCAAAGCAAACTCAAGGGTTAAAGAAACGTTTTTGACTAAGAACTGGCAGGTCCTGTCGTTCCAGGCTTTTTCTCTTTCAGCATCTACAACAGGTCTCCTGCAAGAAAACGCATGTTTTTAAAAAGGTCTTGAAATACTGTTTGTACGAGGGGTCCCGAAATGCTATTTCAGCACGTTACCGTTTTTGCTTGTGTTTCAGTGGAGTTAGCTTGAAATTCTTTGGAATCAGTATAAAGAGTAATTACAAAAGTAAGAAATAAGTGTTGCATAAGTGTAAAACTCCTATGCTTTATATGTGTCTGGAATTCTTTACATTAAAAGTTATTTATTCCAAATGTTTACATGATTTTAAAGGTGAGTGCTTGCAATATGCCTTGAACTGCAGCTGATGAAAGGAACTGCATTGCCAGAAAGTCAAATATCCCCGTGAGTCAGAGGAACAAAGCGGGATTTAGGGAAGCAAACCGAAGCGTGAGGTAAGGGGGTATTTGCTCAGCAGAGAGGCATGCGGCAGAGCCCCGCGCTCGCACACAGGCTTGGCGTGCTGCTGGGGCACAGCCTGTGCCCCCACCGAGCCCAGGGATGCTGGGGGTCCCACGGGGGCTGCCCCCCATCTCACAGATTGCGGCTCTGAATCACCCGGGGTTTGCTGAATGTTTCCAGGCTCTTTTTTTTTTTTCCAGTTTTCCAGCTATTCCGGTCAGTCAGGTCTTCCCTATCTCCTCCACTAAGGCGTTTTGCAAAAGCGGGGTGCCGGGAAGGGCTGCGCCGCGTTGCAGAGCCGGTGCCGGCACTCCCGGGTGCTCGCCCCACGGCGAAGGGCCAGACGGAGAGGAGGGGGCCGGCACCGTGGGGAGGCTTCCTCGCGTGGGGGAGGCAGCCTGGCCTGGCTGACAGCCCTCGCCCCAGGGCTGCCCTGGTCCCACACATTCCCCAGCAGCCACAAACCGCTGCGGCCCCGCGGGGCTCCCCAAAACATCGGCGTCCTCACGGGGACTGAGGTGTCAGGGAAGGGGCAACGCCGGCACAGGCAGCCCCTGCCCGCAGCTCCCTGTGCACCCCTCGGCGCGGCAGGGGCTGGAGGGGGGGTCCCAGAGCCGCCCTGGGGGTGGGTGCCCCAAATGCCCTCAATTTCCAGGCACAGGCATCGAGGCAGGGACCTACGCGGACGAGGCAGCCCCATGTCAGGCACCACAATCACTGGCTGGCCTGGGGAGGGATGCACCCCCAAACCCGGGTGCTCCCTTCAGTCATCCTCCCACCCAGACCTTCCCGCTCCCAGAGCCTGGGCCTGATCCTGACCCTTGAGACCTGGCCCAGCCCCAGGCAGCAAGCTGGAGGTGCAGCACCAACCTGGGGGTCTTGGACCCCTGGGCTCGTCCTCCCAGGGTCAGTGGCTGTGCTGCCCTGTGCAGGGCACAGCTCACTACACCCTCTGTGACCCTTTGGGGAGCACCAGGCTGCACCCTGGGAGCCCTCCCAACGGCAGCCACCCTGCAGCTGGGGGGATGGAGCATCGCTGCTGGCTTGTGCTCCTGCGGCAGCCAGCCCTTCTCGCAAAATTCAAGAGTCCTCTCAGAGTAGAGAAGGAAGTGTCAACATTTGGGACAGGCTCTATCGCCCCACACCTTCGGCTTTTGCCAGCCGGAGTCGTGACACGACCACCTTGCTGCGCAACCCCCCCGCTGCCTCAGAACCCAGGCCAAGGGTGGCAGGATCGGGCCCTCGCCGCAGCATGGATCTGCAGAGTGGAGGATGGGTTTGCAGGGGTGGCAGCAGGCAGACGTCCCAAGCAGGCTGGCACCAGAGGGCACAGAGCGTTTGGGGATCCCAGGACGTCCCCCCAGCCCACCCACCCGCTGGGGAGCAGCAGGACAGAGCACTGCTCTACAAACAGCCCCACCAGCTTTGCAGTCAGGCAGGGCTGCTCCCATCGCCCAGGGAGGTGGGACGGCAGCGGTGAGCCCCAAAAATGAAGCGGGGAGAGAAGAGGTTCCTCCTTAGCATTCCCTCGTGAGCTGATCCAGGGCACCAAACCCGGGGTGCTCCTGGCATCCCTTGGCCTTGAGTCGGCTGCCAGCGGCACTGGGAGCTTTCCCTGAGGGAAGCAGTAGCAGCGTGGGGAGAGCCAAGAACTGCCGGGAGCCACAAACCGGCCAGGCACGAGCATCTGCATTCTCACGGCCACTTCTGCATGAGGGGTTCAGCGACGGGACAGGACCTCATCTGATCCCTCTCCAAACAGAGCCGCCAGCGAATTGTCAGTGTGCATTTGGCTTTCACCCATGGCAGGTGGTATGATTAGTCATGAAAAGCAGGCTTAGCACGGGCTGGAAAACTACTGAGGCAGCTGAATTCCCTGCACCGGCCCCAGCCCAGCCCCGGCGATGGGGAGCCGAGCTGGGGAGCCACAGCTGGGGGGTGTCAGAGCAGAGGGACAGTGATGGCTGAGCCAGCACTGGCACTGCCGCCGTGCAGCCACTTCCCTCCCAGAGCACGTAGCCCTTATATTAAATCCATAAATAGGAAATTCCACTTCTTCAGAAAAAAACAGAATCCGGATATTTCATAAGTGTCCCAGCGGACATGAAAGCCGAATCCGGAAATTTCACTCAGCAGCGATATTAAGATTGCCGCGGTCCTTCAGCCAGCCATGGCAAAGCACCCGCGCCTGGGGCCCGGCACAGCACGAGGGCTGGCCGTGGGGACATGCGTGCCACGGCTCCTCGGCCGCAGTGCCTGCATGATTCACCGTCCTTCACGTTCCTCCTCCCCGCCAGGCCTTGGCAGGCCACAGCCACTATTTCCTCTGCAATAGGTGAGCCCAGGTTTAGCAGAGCCAGGCTGCAGCTCTGGGAGAGCTCCCACGGGAAAGCATCGCCTCCCACCCATGGCATTCCCAGCTGCAAAGGTGAGGCCCGCTCCTTTGTAGCTGCAGCTCTGGCAGAGCTGGTGCTGCCGGGCTGCCTGCGCCAAGCCCGCCATGGGCAGCGCAGACCTTCCCCGCACGCCGCTGCCGGCATCAGCTATGTGTGCTGCAGAACCACTGCCCGCCTGAGTCCTGATAACGGAGGTAACAGGCTGCAAGGGCAGAGACCAAAGTGGCCAAGAGGCTTTTCCTGACACAGCCGCAGGGAAGAGAGCAGAAATGGGGTGTTCTGCTGCGGCACGGGGTGATGGGGCAGGCAGAGGTGAGGCACGGAGTGAGCATCAGCCTGTACTGGAGAACGCGCTGCTTGTCGGAGATGCAGCTGGTGGGCACCTGCAGGAGAGCCCTGCTCTGCAGAGCCCGCCGTGCTGCCCTGGCTGGGAGCGGAGAGCTCTGCCGCCGGCCACTCCACCCTGCCCTGCCCTGCCCACACCAGCCCTGCATCTTCCCAGCGCCGGGGGACCACTCCTGTGCTGAGACATGCAAAAGCATCTTCCCCGGCGCGCCGGGACCGGAGCCAGCACTGGACGTGCACTGACACTCTCGTCGTCCCCCCCGCTCACAAACCACAAGCTTTCCAGAGCAAAGCCTGTTGGCATAACTCGCTTTCCCATCCACGAGGCATTGCAGCACGTCCCCAGCGCTGCGCAGGCGGGGGGGGCAGGACGGGGAATCGTGATAACTGCTCGTGCTTTTCCACGTGGTGGTGGGAGTGGGGGGAGACATGGGACGGGAAGGCGGGCAGCTGCCCTAGCACTGCTGAGGCCGCACTTCGGTGCCTGCGGGGCCGGTGTGAGCACCACACTCTGCTCCCACCTGAAGCATGTGGGCACTCGGGAGGAGGAAGAGCATCGAGGCTGTTTGCACTGGGGCTCCCCAGCACTCCTTGTGCCCAGCACGCAGTGCCCAGGCAATCTCCACCCACCAGAGAGAAGACATCCCTTGGATGGCCAAGAGGCCAAGCATCCCACTTAGGAAAACCCCACCAGCTTGGGGAGGGCTGGGCAGGGTCCATCCTCGGAGGAGAAAGGCAAGCAACAGCTACACAGGTGCAGGCACCAACCCCATTGCTGCAGCCACGGTGCATGGGTGAGGGGCTCAGGGGGACCCCGTGGGCATGCAAAGCAAAAGCAGCAGCTGCCAAGCCCCCTCGCATGGCACAACCCCAGGCTGGGGTCCTGTGGCTGGCTTCACCTGTGTCTTGGGGAGACGCCACCCCCGGGGACTGGTGATGGGTGCCGGCGGGGTCGGGCACAGAGGTCGGACTGCAGCTGCCCGGGGCCACGGCTGCTCCTCTGCAACCCTCTTGGTGTCCATGCCAGAGCCATCCTGCCCTGCCAGCGGTGCTGCCCGCCACCCCTGGCCCTGCCAACGCCGGCCCTGCCAACCGGCGGCTCTCACAGCCCGTCCCGGCACCCAGCGGTGCCGGCGCGCGGCCACACTTGGTGCACGCCAAGCACGGCACCCTGCGCCCGGCCCCGAGAGCACCGTGCGAGGAGGGAGGACACACGCTGGGAGCAGGATTGTGCGCTCCCCCCCCTCGCTCTGCCGGGGAACGAGCCGCCCCCACAGGCACCGCGCAGAGGTAATTGCAGGTTATTACACAGCTCTGTTGTTAAATACGGATCACTTCTCTTCCGACAAGCATTCTGTGTAATGCAAACTCAAATCATCTCCCTCCTCCACCGAGCACCTCTCCTCACCTGCCAGGAGCCGTGGCAAGTCGCGGCGGTGGGCAGAGGACGCAAAGTGCATCGTGTCACCGTTGTACAGAGGCCGCAATGTGCATTGGACATGTCACAGACACGGACACCTCAAACCGCAAAGTTATTTTCCAGCCTCAGTACATTTGTCCACTGGATCGGTTTCACCTCAGAGAGGTGAAAGTTGTGCCTCTCCCGCCATGAATTTTCAGCAGGGAATTCACCCCGCAGTCTTTACAAAGCTCTCCCTGCTGTATCGCCCCAGCTAAGTGAGTAAATTGTTATTTTATTGCCTTCTTGCAGAATCCCTGCTGCTTTCCATTTGAAGCTTACCCTGTGAAGTGCAGAGGCAAGGTGCTGCAGCAGCACCACCCTTTCCCCAGGCATCCACCCTCAGGTGCTGCTCGTGTCCCTGGCCCCAAGATGTTTCATTACAGCTACCCCAATAATTCTTTCATTTACATGATTTTTAGAAAAACTGGAAGTTAACCAAACTGACTGTGGCTCTGCCCCTGTTCCACCACAGCACCGGCCAAAACGATTGTCATTGTAATTAGACACTCGTAGCAATGAAGGCTGGAGTCCTGGAAAGCCAACGCCAAGGACGAGTCTGCCTGTCCCGTCCCCCTCACTGGGTGCTCCTCCAGGCCCTCACCCATCTGGCCGGGACGTAGTGCCACGGCTGTCTTCTGCTCCCGTGGAGAGTCATTTTGAGGCAGCAAGAGAAAATTTCATTCCAAATATCCTCAACTTTGTCAGAGTCAGAAACCAGCTGCCCAAATCCTGGCCTTTGTCTCCAAAACAGCATGCCTTTGCGCTGACAAACCTACCGTGTGCGGCAGGTTGACCTTGGCCAGCAGCCACGTGCCTACCCAGCTGCTCGCCCTCAGGTGCCTCCACCCTCAGGTGGGGTTCAGACACTTGGATCAAAGGCACGGGCCGTCAGCCTGGTCCCTTTGGCAGAGCAGCACCCCCGGCACCCAGGGGGAGCCGGGCACCATCAAGGGCCGATGCTCTTGAGCAGCATGTTCGAGCCTGCGTTCGGCCTGCCCTGTCTCTGCCGTGGCTGCCCTGACAGCTCGGGGGGCTCCTCCTGCACGTGATGCTCAGAGCCCCCCAGAGCTGTCTGTTCCCAACCCGGTGGCACACGCCGTCCTGAGAGGGGAGCGCAGGATTGGAGCCATCTGCTTTCAAGGGACAAGGACACACGCTTGAGGAAAGAGAAAGAGGAAGGAGAAATCCTTAGCAGTGATGCTTGTACGGCATACAGCACACAAGGACCCCCAAACCCTCCAAAATCATTAACCCTGCTCTGAGATCCCTCCAGCCCCGGCACAGACGCAGCTGCTCCTTCGGCAGTGGGTAGCAGAGAGACCCCAATTCGACAAGTGCCCGAGCTGAGGCAGGACCGCTCACCCTCCTGCATCACTTCCCTGCCCATAACCTAATGCATTATCCCCCACCACCTGACTGCCATCAGCTGCCCTTCTCCAGACCATCAGGGAAATGAATGTTCCATCAGGCAGAATGGTATGAGGTCAAAACAAAATTATTTTCATTATAAACAAGCTTAAATCAAGATGATTTTCTGGATGAAACTCTTTGCTGTGATGGGTGTCACCACTACGTGCATAAGGCAGGAGTGCCAGAATGCCAGGGCAAATGTTTACCCAACCCACCTGAAGCACAAAAAATGTCTGGAATGGGAATTCAGCAGAGGACACTGGTGAAACGTGGATGCCAGCTCACGGCCTCGGTCCCACGGACCTGAAAGCGTGAGCGTGGCGAGTCGGACACGCGTGCTCCACGCGGTCGCCGGGGCAGGGCAGCCCTCAGCTGCCACTCTGAGAGTTAGGACATTGATCTGAGGGGGAAAAATCCTCCTCTGTCTTGTGGTTACTGTAATACCAAGTTAAAGGAAGCTGAGCCTCAGTGACTGCAGACACCCGGCAAGGATCGGAGCTGCAGCATCGATTCCAGGAGGTCGGAGCAGGGAACCCCCAGCCTAGAAACAGGTAAAATCCCCAGAAAGATTCACAAAGCCCCATGGAGTTTGTTGCCATCGTGACAGCTTGCTCCCCAGAGAGGCCCTGGCGCCCTGGGCACCCAGGTGCCTCGCCAGCCCCTGCATGACCGCGCAGTGCGGTCACCTCGGGAGGCGATGGGCGGGCTCGTGCCCCTGCCTAACGCAGGCAGAGCGGGCAGCACGGGACGGCGCGTGGGCCTGAGCTCTGGACATCGCTGCAGACACGGGGTGCCGGCGTCACCAGCCCCGTCGCTTCCCCCACTTGCATTTGCAGTCCTGGCTTCACCTCTGCCTTTTCAACCCCCATGCTCAGGCCAAGCGGTTTTTTTCTCCCATCCCAGACACTGCCTGCGCTCGTCTTAATTGGCAAATAATCGCTACAAATTGAATTGCCACTCAGCTCCTCCTACGCCTGCCTATTAACTCCCAAGTTAGCGGGTTCGAAAGCACCCGTGTGAAACCGCTCTCCATCACTGGCTTCCGCCCGTTTCCAAGCTCCAGCCCCAGGCTTGCCCACGTACTCCCAAACCCTGCTGCAGGGACCCACCGGCTGCCGCAGCCCCAGGAGACCCCAGAGGGGTTACGGCTTCGGGGAGCGGGTGGCATTGCCGTGACAGCCCATGGCTTCGGAAGGGCACAGGACACGGTTCACCACGGTGAGATGGAGCGGTGCCGCTTCACCCAGCCGCGACCCCACTGTTGCATCTCTCCTCCCGGGGTCCACACTTTTCCAGCCTGGCACTGAGTGTATTTGCCTGCCTTTCAATCCAAACAGCTTCTCTGCAGATCCTCTGGAGTACAGCTGAGATGAAAAAACCCCAACGTGGAGGTGCGAGAAGATACAGATTACAAAGGAAAAAGGATGGAAAAGTGCAGGGAGAGGGACACGTTGCCAAGGCAACCAGCAACTGCAGGGATGAGAGATGGAGACGTGGGGGAGCGAGGAGAGGGGAGCGGGCGCACCTGGGGCTCGCGGCCCAGGGGAGTTGGCCGAGGGCGCTGCCCCATTGACACGGCTCACTGGCGGAAACGCGGCTCTGTAAGGACAGGAGACGGTTTGCAAATGCTTTTCCAGCTGCTTTCAAAACACGTTCACACCCCACCTGTGGCCCGCACGTGAGAGGAGAGAAAAGGAAGGTTTTTCTGGAGTGAACCTTCACCTCAGGAGCCCGGGGCTCCAGTGATGGAGACAGCAGGGCCAGAAAGCCCAGGGGCGAGGATAGGTCAGAGACAAGCTGCCCCCAGCCCCTTTGCCCACCGGGGCGACTCCAGCTCAAGGGATGGAAATTGCAGTTACCTGAGGGTCAGCACATTGAGTTAACTGTGAAAAATGTCAACCAGTAATTAGAAAATGAGAAGCACTCACTGATCAGTGACACATAGCAGTGGCATTTCTATTTTCAGACCTTAACACAACTTATTAGAGTCAAAGTCTAATTAATACACCACACTGTTGAGCAGAGGATGGAGAGTGACCCAGATCTCACCCGTGTCCAAACGCTCCTTGTTTATAGGAAGATCTTAAACTTTGTTCACACTTCAGACATGGACCAGGAGATGGGACCTGAAGTGCCCAGAGCAGGGCAAAGCGCTGGCATTGTAGAGGGGCTCACTCCTCTGTACAGGTGCTGTTTTGTGCTTCAATGGCAAGTGGAAAACGAAGTAATGCCAGGCTCACCCTGCCGGGGAGGAGCTGGCAGAGGCAGGCCCGGGATGCGCTGGCGAAGGGGAGCAAGAGGATTTCCATGTGTGGTCCCCATCTCTGCAGCAGGGAGTGATGCCGTGAAGCTGCCAGCCCCCCGCTGGGCTGTCCTCACGGCACGTGGAGGAGGCCACCAATGCCCTGAGGTCCCCGAGTCTTGGAGCGATCCCTTGCAGAGGATGCTGCACCCAGTTGCCCAGCCCTGGCCCCACTGAGCATCGCTCCCGCTGCAGCACGGAGCTGAGCCGCTGATGGGATGGTCACAGCCCCAGAACATGCAGCAGCACGTGGCAGGGCCTGAGCCTTTCCTGTGTCCCCCATCCCTGGGGAGCAGCCCACAGAGGGTCCCCAAGGCACGGGGAAGCAGCAGAGCAGAACCCTGCCTGAGGACAGCCCTGCCTCTGTCACTACAGCAGTACTGCGGGGATGGCAGCAAAGCCCCAGTGCTCCTGTGACACACCACACACACACACACACCCCCCAAATCACTGGGCATGACAAATGGCCCCCCGGACCTGCCCCAAACCTGGGGTGAGCCTAGGTGGGCTTTGGCGCAGCTGGAGATCCCCGTCTGTGACAGAGTTGAGCACCTAAACCGCCCCCGAGGACCCACAGGCTGGGCCCAAAAATCAATGCCCCCCAAGGGCCTCCGGTGGGATTTAGGCTTCGGTGTTCACCTGATGCTGGAGCTCTGAAAGCCTCCAGCCTCTGCACGGCTGGGCGGCAAACGTCATCGCCCAGAGCCCAGAGGGGTCCGAGCTGCAGCCCCTGCCTGGGGTACGCAGCTGAGAGCTGGGGCACAGCTGTCTGCAGAACCAGGGCAGCCCCAGGCACGGGGAGGGGGACACAAGGCGCAGCCACCCGTGAGGCCCACGGTGGCGATGCAGCTGCAGAGCTGCCGATCGAACACGGGACGGCAGCAGCAACAGCGCACGTGTGCTCCGCGCACAGCTGGCTCAGCACAGCAAATCCTTCACGCGTGTTCACCTACGAGACCCCGTAGCGCGCAAACGCCATCACCGTGCCTTCGGCCAGGAGCCAGGACTAGGAGAGCCTGGGCGCTGTGGGGCCGAGGGGACAGGCAACGGGTTGGTGCAGGAGCAGCCTGGGGCTCTGCACCATCAGGCTCCCGGACCGGGGCAGGAGGCACGGCCTGAGCCCCACAGCTCCCTCTTCCCCTCAGCTGCTGGTGCCTTGGAGCAGCCCTGGCATGGGCAGCAGCTCCCAGCAGCACAGTGAACCCCTGCTCCCCCAAGCTCCACATCCCAGGAGCTCTCCCTGACAGCTCCGAAATGCTCCGGCACTATTTTTACCCCGTGGTTGCTATAGAGACATCAGACCCACTCACCATGATGCAGCCTCTTTCGGAAGCGCTGCATCACCGGCTGCCTCCTGCCTCCAACAACGCAGGGGGCAGGAGACCACTATTTTGGGCAGAGCCCCACCACAGCTGGCAATAACCCAGCCCTGCAGGACAGCCTGGCCTGGGAAGACCAAAGGGTCCAGTAGAGAGAGGGAGGTGTGGATGGGGGGAGGACAGGAGCATTTCAGAGCCCCAGGAGCCTGACCCTGCAGCCCATCATCCTGCCCTCCCCATCCAGCCCTGCTGCTCTCTATGCCCTGGGCTGGACAGGCTTCGACCTGGGCTGCTCTTAAAAGCAAGAAAGGGAATGCTGAGGTTGTCTGACACAGGGTACGTCAGAAAGGGTTTGGGGCCCAGGAGGTCACAGAGCTGGAAATGAAAGGGCACACGTGCGCAATTCATCCCTTCTGCCAGGCTGTGTCTGGCCCTGCAATACCCACAACATCCAGACCAGAAATAAAGGGGAAGCAGCTTTCTGAAGATGCAAGAAGGGCTCAGTTACAGCTGTGCTGGAGACGTGGGGCTGCGGGTCCCCCTGTCACCCCCTCCAGCCCTGGAGAGCTTTGCCAGCTGCCCCTGCCCTGCCGAGGGGTGATGCCGCAGGACGCGGGAGCAAGCAGCCGCCAGCTCCACCACTCCTGGTGCCCCCCGGCCAAGGGCGAGCTGCTGCCTTCCCCCAGCCTGGGCGAGGTGCACCAGTGTCCTAGTGACATCCCTGTGCCGGGGCTGAACTTCCCAGTGGCTCCCTGGCACCACAGCCAGCCCAACTCTCTGGCCAAAGCCAGGGACAGGAGAGGACATGGCTATACATAGCACGGGCACAGCACTGCCTGGCCACACAAGGCATTAGGGGCCAGGCTGTCACTAGCAGAAGCCATCACAGATATCAGCTAATTAATCTCCATTACACCACGGGAAGCTGCTAGTTGCTTTCTTAATTTTTCCAGCAGAAGAAATCAGGGTCAAAATTAAAGCAGATACAAACTTGCACCACGCTTAGGCCCTGCTCAGGTCTGCGGGGAGATCGTCCAGATGCTGCGGGAATGGCCAGTGCCCTCACCTGTGAAAACCCCTGCGAGGAACACAGCTGGACCTGAACGCATGGATGTGGCACTGCAGGGACCTGCTGGCCCGGAGGCTGCAACCCCTGGGGAGCGCAGGCAGGGCTGAGGGCCCAACCCTGAACTTTATAAGCCCATCATCAGTCCTAAGGACTAACATGCACCTGCGGCATCCTCCTGGAGCAGCGGAGCATGGGACAAGCCCACCGCGAGGCCGAAGCACAGACTGCTGCGAGTTATGAGCATGCTGAAGGGCTAGGACCCCCCCAAGCCCAGGGCAGCCCCAGCCCCTGTGCCCTGGGTGCAGGGCAGCAGCAGCATTCCCGGCAGAGCTGGTGGTCCCCTCCAAAATGCCAGCGCTGAAAGCCCCCCATCACCTGCACTCATCCCTCTGGGGAAGCATGTTTATAAAAAGAGGCTGTGCGTGGATGAGCTGGCAGAAATAGCTGCGCGCAGCCCTCTCCGCACGGTGTAAGAGATCATCACCAGCTGTTCTGCAAAACACCCAAAATAGAACCAGCGCCAGCACCACGCGGCCCCCGGGGAGACGGTCCCCATTTAGAGAAGGCAGCCAGAGCTGCGAGGCTGTGCTCACGTCCCACCTGCGCCTGTGGCCCCCCGCTGCCGGGGCAGCCGCTGCTCCCAGGGGAGTCTCAAGGCAGCGGTGCTTTGGGAGAAGCGCCTTCCCCAGGAGACAGAGCAGGCTCTGACAAGCCACGGGCTGATTTGCTGCAGCTCCTCCTGGGGCTTTAGGAGTGCACAGAGCCATGAATGCCCCTTGCCATCCTGTCCCCGAGCCAGCGCCCACAGCCTCAGCCTCCCGAAGCATCGCTACAGCCCCTGCTTGAATGCCCCTGGGGATCAGAGCTTGCACCACACACAAACCAGACAGGCCCATTACGGTCCCAGCATGCAGCTGAAAGCAGCTCCCCCCTCCTCTGGGCTGGGCCAGGCTAATTACGACTTTAGAAAGCTGTAATAAACAGATGAGAGCTGCCCAACAGCTTGCCTGTGGCGAGGGATTGCTGGAGCAGCCCAGTGCAGCACTCAACATCTCTGCAATTCTCTTTGGTGTCACAGTTTATCACCCCTGCCTCTCCCTGCCCAGAAGGAAGGCTCCTCCTCCGGAGCCCCTCTGCCAGGGTAAGGGTTCGGGGTACCAGTATCTCCCCTGCTGCTGCCCCACACACGCCGGCAGCACCTCCAGGTCAGTGCCCAGCCTCCGCAGCCTGCCAGAGCTGTTCGGACAGATCCAAGCAGGGCCCAGAGCATGTGCGGGGTGGCACCCCAGGCACCCACAAAACCACCTCCCTCTCAGCCTTGCCCTGAACTGGCTGGGTCTGGACAGCATCTGGGCACTGCTGCAGCACTGAGGATCGAAGCGAGGGCTCAGGGGCCTTCACCAGAGCTGCAGCTTCTCCTCCCGCAGCCGTCTCTGCTGGCCCCGTTGCCATGGCATCCTCAGGGATGGCACAGATGCTGGCGAGGAAGATGAGGAGGATGAAGGTAGGTGGACACACTGGCTCTGCATAGCCAGGACAGGGCCAGGGCAGATCCACAGGCTACCCTGCAGCAGGCAGGGGCCATTCCCCTCCCAGAAAGTCCCAGCTCCCCAGGATAACTGGCAGCAAAGGAGAGCCCTTTGCTTGCTGGCCTTACCAGCAGCAGGAAGCCGCACGAGGTGCTGAGCTGGTCTTGACAGCACAGGCATTGCCCTGCCCAGGGCTCCGCTGCTGCCCTCCCTGTCCCTCAGCACGTGGCTGGGAGCGCTTCTGGTAAGTCTGCGGCTCTTAGACAGACATCGGAAGAAATCAGCACCAGCAGACACTTGGCACTGGGTTATAACCAGTAAATGAGCTGAGGGCTGCTGCCCCCAGGTCTGCCCCTGCCTCCCACGCTCTCCTGTCTGATCAGTTTTTTGGTGGTCTCACACCATACTGTTTGCATCTGTGCTAGCAGAGCCACAGCGATGCTGGTCCCACAGTGGAGGTGACGTAGAAATGCTCAGTCCAGAAGGACAGCAGCGGCTAAAGCTGAGATGACACAGATGACACTTCCCAGGCATCTCTGCACATCCCCTGGGTTCAGCCAAGCCCCCCTTCATGTTCACTGCTCCTAGTGAGCCAAGGAAGGAACAGGGATATTCAGCCCAAATCTCCTATTTACCCCATCACCCAATTAAACAAAATCTCCCATTTCTAGGTACATCTCATATTCACAGCAACTGAACTTCATGCTCAGAGCCTGGCAAGCTGGCACTGGGCATGCAGTGCCCAGAGCCGTGGTACCCGGGCAGGGAGCAGGACCGGAGCCTGGTGGGTCATGCAGGAGAGCTGCCTGCACCTCCCTGCCCCAGACCCCAGTGAATCATCAGGGAGTAAACCGCAGCCCAAGGAGCAGCGCAGACATTACTCAGCAAATCATTATGAATAACTAATCGCTCTGAAAAAAAATGCAACCTGTGATCATGTGTGAATAGGAAGGGGGGGGCCTATCTCCATTAATCACTCATTATGAATTATTCAACAAAAAAGGAAGCAGAAGGCGAACACAGCAACCATTTGTGTAGAAAAAGGGTTGGTTATCATCAGCCCCCTCCGCAGTCACCCGAGCCATGGTCCCAGCAGCGCAGCCCTGGCAGGGCTCTCCCCAGCTGGCACAAGGGCAGCCCACATCCAGCCCTGCCTCTGGAGCAAACAGCAGGCAGCCCTGCCATGGCAGTTCCTCTTTGGACAGGCAGCCGATGGGGAGATAGAGCCGGCGTCACCGTGCTCACCCCTCCCTGCTGGGAGCAGAGCTGGGGCATCTCTGGCCCCACAGACACCTGGTGAGTTTGGGCTGGTGGAGCAGGAAAGCAAACTCTCAGGTCTGAACATCTGCAAGGAAGGGTTATTCCTTCTGCCCAGCCAGGACCAGCCCCGGCAGCCCCGCAGCCACCTCGGCAGCGCGTGGGACAGCCCGGCGCTGCGGCAGGGAGCCAGCCTGGGCTCCGGCACAGGGACGATAACTAACAGGAACTGCAAAGTCAGCAGAGGAGGAAGGGTCTCTTGCAGGTGGGGCTCGTGTTGGCTCCCTGTCTCTTGTTGCCGACACTCTCCTAAGTGAGAGGAGAGCTACCAGGAGGGGTCATTAGAGCCTGGAGAAGGTTGTGTGACTCACAGCATCTCAGCAGCCCCCCGCTTCCAGCTACGGCCATCCCTGTGCAGCAGCTCACGCTGCACGCTGGGAACAAGCAACCCACTCATTTTGAAACAGCCCTGCCAAACCTTTCAATGAAGCTGCTGGCAGACCTCCCGGCCTCCAGGACAGAGCCAGCCCAGGCGCTGCAGGGAGAGCCCACAGATGGGAGATGTGGCCCCTCCAGCCCAGGCCCCTGAGCATGGCCAGCCCACCGAGGGGCTGGCTTCGACCCGCTTGGGGTCATTTCTGTCACCTCCGCCTGAACCGAGGCTGCAGCTTTTGTCCCTGATGACCCAACACAAGTCCCAAGGCAAAGGCAGGGCAGCGTGGATAGACTGCATTTTGGTATGGCACAAATTATTTAGAAATTTTCAACCATTTATCTAATCCCACGTTACAAAATATGTTTGGTGAGAAGCCACAGGTAGTGCCGTGAGGCAGGAGCACCAGCTCCACTCCAGAAGTACCTCCGGGGGGCACGAGTGGCCCTGAACACATGACTGTCTAGTCCAGGGACCCACTCCTGACATCTCTGGTGCCCCAGGACCTTCCCTCTTCCCCACTGCTCCCTCCCTCATTGTGGCTGTCCCTTTCATCCCTTGGCTCCCCAGGCCCCGGGGAGGGTGAACCCCCCACCCAGACCGGCCACAAGCACACCCACTTCACGCTGGGTTGGCTTTCTCTGGTGCTGGAGAACAAACCCCCCCATGCTCCCAGTTAGAGCCTGTGCTCATCCTGCCAAGGCAACTTGTCTGGTTCTAAATTTGTTTTTCAAGTAGAGCTTTTCTACAAATAATCTGGTGTGCGTGCGCACATTTGAAAGTGAATGGACGAACGCATACATTTTCAGAGTTTATATGGCAAATTTAGCAAGCTATTGAGAAGTCTCTGCCTTACTGGAGTTAGCAAAGAAGCTGCCGTAAGGTTTTCCTAAATGCTCACTAATGTAGTAATACCTACTTAATTTCTCTGCTAGCTCTGATTATTATTGTTATTATCATCTTTTACCAAAGAAGATTGCAATTTTAGATTATATTTTAGTAATCACAAGAGAAATTTCCCCTAATGTTAATCTAATCTAAGAGAGTGCTATGATAAATACCGTTACAGGCAGTGGTAGTCTGCTAAACGACAGAGCTGTGTGTAACATTGTGTTTATCGTGCATATATGACCATTTCCCCACCTTCCACCCAGTTACCTGTTTCTGCTGGGACTGCTCCTAAAGAGCCAATCTTCTCAGCAGCCTCAGAGTGAAATTGGCTGGGAACTGCAGAAAAGCAGTTTGCTGCCCAAATGAGAGATTTGGGGACTGGAGAGGTCTGCCCAGGGGCAGCAGAGGAGCGCTGGTCCCGGTAACTTCCCAATGACACCGAGGGGGGATCTGTGCCCTGGAGAGGCTCACGTAGGGATGTTGGCTTCCCCCTGCACGGCACAGAGCGCTCTGGTGCCAGAGATGTGCACTCGGGCCACAGGGTCATTAACATTGGAGGGGACCTCAGGGGGGCTCTAGTCCGACCCCCTGCTCCAAGCAGGGTCAGCTGTGGGCTCAGACCAGTTTGCTCACAGCTGGGTCCCACTGGGTCTGGAAACTCACCCCGACAGACAGCACGGCCTCCGTGGAGAGACCACGCCAGTGCTGGATGGTCCTCGCAGCGACGCCTGGGCGGCTAACACCCACGGGGCACAGGGCACCGTGCGGCACGGGCACACCAGCAGCTCACACGTACTGGCACACGACTGCCCTCAGTGCCTGGGCACACACGGGCACCAGGGAACACGCGTGGCACAGCTCCCCACCCCGCATGTGAGCACACAGGCCCACGGGCACCCCCTGCAGGCCCCCCGCACGTGGGCACACACGCAAATACACATGTGCAAGGACATATGGACATGGACACGCACATGGGATGCAGCCCCAAAGGGACACGCACCCACGGCACCCCCACACAGGGACACACCTCACACACGCCCGGGGATACACGCCCCCCCTGCACACGCAATCACACCCAGCCCTCCCCCACAGACACCCACGCACCTCCCACTCCCGCACACATGCACATACCCCACGCTGACGGCCCGGTGCGCACGCGGACGCGCGCCCACACCCCCCCGCCGCTTCCCGCACCCACCCGGGGACGGACGGCCCGGCCCCCCACCCCCCCGCGGGGGCCGGGCAGCAGCGGGCAGGGCCGGGGCCGCAGTACCGGTACCGAGCACTGGCGGCTGGGCACCGGCACCGAGTACGGTGGGCGCCCCCCCGCCCCAGCAGCACCGGGAGAGGGGCCGGCAGCAGCGAGACCCGGGCGGCCCCGGGGTGGGGGGGCGCCGGTCCCGGGCCCCCCGGTGTCCCTGCCCTCCCCCGCCCGCCCCGCGGCCGAGCGTTCCCCGGACCCCGCGACCCCCGGCGAGCAGCGGGACGGGACGAGGCTGCGGCCACGCTGGGACCCCCGGCGGCACCGGGACCGCGACCAGCGAGGAGATGGAGGTGAGACCCCCAAGGGGAGCAACTTTAAAACCAGCCGAGGGGAAGGGGCGTGGGCAGCTCGGGGCTCCGGGGAGGGGGCTGGGGGCCGTGCCCCGGGTGCGAGCACTCGTCCCGGAGGCGCAGGATCCCCGCGTCCTCCGGCACGGGCTGGTGGGGAAGGGCAGAGCAGCCTGCGCGCAGCACGGGGGAGGCTTTCGGAGAGACCTGGCGAGCACAGGGTGCCCGGGGCCCTGGGGGCAGCCGGGCGGGCTCGGGCGGGCTCCTCGCAGGTGGGGATGCTCCGGGAAAGGGCTGGGCATGGCCTGAGGAGGGGAGAGTGCTGCGTACAGCTGGAGAGGCAGCAAAGGGCAATGAAAGCGTGCAGCAGGACCCCCGGACCCACTGGCTGAAGGTCTGTTTCTGTGCCTCTGTGATGTTTCCATGGTGCTGGGCATCCGCTGGTCCCTCCAGCACAGCTCTGAGCTGCTGCCTCTGCCTTGTGCGCAGAGCCCACCAGGTCCCCAAGCTGTGGGAACGGCTGTTATTCCCCAGGGACGCAGGCAGGAGGGCCACGAGGCACTCGGGTTGCATCTCATGGCTGCGGAGTGATGTGCAGGAGCCTTACCTGGCTGAACTCCCTGTAACCAGCCCATGCCAGGGAAGCACTTGCCAGCAGAGATGAAGCCTGTTGATCCTCCTGAGCCAGTCCTGCTGCAGAGATTGCTGTGAGTGGAAGCCTCTCTTACAGCGCTCTCCTGCACAAGGGACTCACACCACCTTTAAGCAGCACAGGGTTACAGACAGCACGACCGCAGCTGTTTCACATTTCCTTCAGCAGTGAGGAAGCAAAGACCATGGCCCCAGCCCAAGAAGCCGTGGGAGATGCTCACGCTGTCTCCAGTGGGCTCTGCGTCACAGCCCAAGACCTAGAAGACACAGCAGAAACTGTCTCTGCATCAGGACCGCTCTGATTTCTCTGGCACTTGGGGCAATCAGCTGCATCCAGGCAGATGCCAGCACGGCCGCAGGGGGAGCGGAGCTGGAAGAGAGCAAGGCAAGATAAACTGAGGTGTATTGCCATGGAACAGCAAGGGCAGAGTTGTTCCACAAAGGAAGATGAGCCGTGAGCTGAGGGTGACCACCGCACAGGCTGGGAGCAAGACCTCATCAGCAGGGCAGGACAAGTCAGCCACAGATCCCATCAACAGCGACCATCAGGCCGAGGCAAGGGGGCAAGCCGGCCCCCAGGCCAACAAGGGAAACCCACTGCAGGTCTGGTCTGACAGAGGTGGCTGGAGCCTCAGGCACCTTCACAGCTCAGCCCAGGACCAGTTGTCTGGGCGAGCATTTACATAGAGCCCCCGCCCAGCAGCGGAGGGAGGGTGAGGGTCCCAGGTGAGGCTCGTCAGGGCAGTTAAGGGCAACTGGTGCACTGAGGGCGCCTGCAGCCAAGTCCTCTGGCATGTCTAGAACAGAGGAAGGATAGAGGCTCCATGGCCAATAGAGAGAAATACAGTGCATCCTAAAGATGAGATTACTGGGCTGGGGGGCAATGCCATAAAGTAAATGCATGGTACAGCTGTGAGAGGGCAGGGCTGAGGCATCCCCCAGATGGCAAAGACTAGCTCTTTCTCCCCAGGAGATCTCTGAGGAGAGCAAGCCTTTCCTCCGTCTGCCGCTCACCTGCCTTGCACCCCGGGCACCCTCACGACCCTGTGTGCATGAGGCTGTGGTGCTGCATGCGGGCAGGGGGTGGCTTTGGGGGGCTCCTAGTGCCACAGGGTGGGGTGGACATGGTCGGAGGGGCAGTGGGGTGTGGAGCGGTGCCAAGAGCATGACACACTCAGGAGGGCAGGGTAGAGGTGAGGGCCAGGGCTGAGGAGCAAGCCTCACCTCTCCTTCATGGTTCCTTCCACAGCTGCCAGCCGATGCTCTCTTTGCCCACCAGTAAGCAGCGACCGGTGCCATGGATGAGGTGACGGAGCTGGAGGTAGGGGGGAACTCTCTCCTGAAGGCAGTGTGGCTCGGCCGGCTCCGGCTGACCCGGCTGCTGCTGGAAGGGGGGGCTTACATCAACGAGAGCAACGAGAAAGGGGAGACTGCCCTGATGGTGGCCTGCATCACCAAGCACGTCGACCAGCAGAGCATTAACAAGGCCAAGATGGTGAAGTACCTGCTGGACAACAGAGCTGACCCCAACATCCAGGACAAGTCTGGGAAAACAGCCCTCATGCACGCCTGCATCCGCGGCGCCGGGGGGGATGTGGTGTCCCTGCTGCTGGAGAACGGGGCAGACCCCAGCCTGGAGGATCACTCAGGAGCGTCAGCTCTGGTCCACGCCATCAACGCCGATGACAAGGATGTGCTCCAGCACCTCCTGAACGCTTGCAAAGCCAAAGGGAAGGAGGTGATCATCATTACCATGGACAAATCGGCCTCTGGCACCAAGACCGCCAAGCAGTACCTGAACATTCCCCCCACGCTGGAGTTCAAGGAGAGGGCCCTCCCCGAGGCGTGCACAGCACCCTCCAGCACCCACCTGAAAACTCCTGTCTCAGCACCTTCCTCCACTGAGAAGGAGAGCTGCATCTTCAGCCCGCACCCGTCGCACCCTGGGGACACCCCTTCTGCCAGGGCTGCCGACGAGCCCCCCTCCCCGGGCCAGAGAGCCGGTGTGTCCAGGAGAGCCCGCCTGCCCCAGCTAAAGCGGCTGCGGTCAGAGCCATGGGGTCTGGTCGCACCCTCGGTGCTGGCAGCCTCCGCACACCGCGACGACACGCGGGTCTGCGCAGACGATGAGGTGATCATGGGCATCAGCGACCTCTCGCTCTCCAGAAAGGTTCCCCTCACCCGGAGCGGCAGCAGCAAGAGCAAGGACCCCTCTCTCTTCCCCCCTGTAGAGGAGCAAGCTCTGAGGACGCCGCCAGCCCCAGGGCCGCTGGCGAGGAAAACAGCGTATGAGAAGAGCCAGGCCACCCACCAGCGCCTGCCCCGAAGGAGCACGGTCCCCGAAGAGCCGGAGAGCGTCGGCTCTGCTGCCACCGTCTCGGCCACGGCGATGGATGCGCTGCACTGGCGGAGGCTGGATGCTGAGCACTACGACTGCGATGCTCAGCTCTCCGGCGTCCCCAGCCTGGCCGAGAAGCTGCCATCGGAGAGGAGGAAGCTCAGTGGGTCCCACCTGGCCTTGCTGGTCGGCTCGCGGGAGTCCCTGGACAGCATCGCCAGCACATCGCCCGGGACCGTCCGGCGCCGACCCCGCGGTTTGCTGGAGAGGCGAGGGTCGGGGACCCTGCTGCTGGACCACATCTCCCACACGAGGCCGGGACATCTGCCCCCATTGAACATGAACCCCAACCCCCTGATCCCCGACATCGGCTCCAACAGCAAAACCTGCTCCTCGCTTGCTGCTGGATTGAAGTCCCTGGTGCCCATCGCTCCCAGCTCACCCAGGCGGGCCGACTTGAGAGGCAAAAGGAAGCTTCTCCGGAGACACTCCATGCAAGCGGAGCAGATGCGGCAGCTCTCCGATTTCGAGGAAATAGTGGCCCAGTAGCCGTGTCACCATTTCTTTCCCAGAAAGGTTACCAAATCAGTGCTCTCCCTGCAGAAACATGACGGCTCCTGCACCAAGCCGACAGCCAGCTCCAGGGAAGCGCTGGCAGCCTTGGGGGTCAGACCTGTGCCCAGGGGCTCAGTCAGGAGGTTCCTGCTCCCACTTGCAGAGCTGTAAGGAGAGCCCGGGCATCCAGCCCAAGCAGCTGAACTCTTCATTCACTTCTGGACTTTTCCCCGGGAGCAACTACCCGAGGGATCTGATCCCAGACCACTTGAGATGGTCAGGCTCTGCACAAAGGCTCCTGCCTGCAGGGCACTCATTCCTTGTTATTTACAATCATTTTTCTTCCATCCCGCTCATTCTGACACAGAAACCTGTCTGGAGCCCCACACCAGGGAACCATGGGACTGGTGTGTTTGTGAAGTGCCTAGCAGGAATGAAAGGAGCTTAATGCTGTTGGAAGAGCAGAAATACCCCTCCCTAGCAATTGAATGTATTGGTACCCTCTCTGTGCTGGAGAGGGAGACAATTCTCCACCTCAGAGATTTCCAAGCACTTTGAAACTCCAGAGGCTGAGCTAACCCTGTTACTGCTGCAACCCAGTGCCTTCAGTGGGCCTGGATGGGGAGTGGGTTTGTCTCTGTCTCTGAAGCAACCAAGCTTCAGGAACATTTCCCACCACACTGAGCAACTCCAAGCACTGAATTCCTGGGCAGGGAGCGCTCCCAGCTTGTCTGCGTGGGAAGCTTCTGCCAGCGATGGGGGAGCAAGGATGCCAGGTTGCCAAGGATGGCACACAGTGAGCGTCAGGGGTTCGTCCCAGCAGGGGAGAGCTGCAGGCACAGCACTGCAGGCAGGACCCTCTCTCCCACTGACCCTGCAGCAACAGTCCTTCGGGGCCGAAGCAGAGGTGAGCGAGGGCAGGTGGCTGCCTGCGGGCCGGAGGAGGGGGCAGCTGCAGGGTGGCTCTGCACCCATGGTGTTGGTGTCTGCACAGCACCGTCCTGATGCCGTGTGACTCTGAGCCAGAAGATGCCTCTGCATGGCTGGGGGTGGGGGTGTGACTGCGACTCCTTCCCGGTGCACAGGGCCCCGGGTGCCCAGCCCTGCAGACAGGACCATGCATCTCCCCACCGCGGGACCGGGCCTGCACCAGCAGCACGTGGCAGCTTTGCAGCATCGGGGCAGCAAGACCATGCACCGCCAGCCCCCTCCCACCCCTACCCGCATGGCCCCAGCCGCAGCCAGGCCCCTCACCCTGCGTGCAGTCGGCGCCACGGGCTGGATGTGTGCCGTAGCTGCCATCAGTCTCAGCCAAACCCACCCCACGGAGCCGGCTGCGAAGAGGAAACAGCCCACGGCCCCGCACCGCTGAGTCGGCGAGCGTTTCGGACCCGCAGCCTACCCCAAACGAACACTGTGCCACTCGTATGAGGCCAAGCAAGAACAACTCCCGTGGGTTTATTCAGTGAAGCCTCCGGTGTCTGGACACCCGCGGCACAGGCAGCGTCGCTTTGACAAGCAAGCGCAGCAGGCTCACCCCGCCAGGGCTGGTGTCGGATTCTGGCCTTCCCTCAACCAGCCCAGCACATGCTTCCATCCGTCCGTCCGTCCCTCCCAAACGGCTGGCGACGAGCTGCTTCCTTGCCCCGGTCATTAGCCGTCCTTCTCCAGGCTATTGCAAATCTTTGCATGGTTCCTGCACAAAGCAGCATCATGGTTTGGTTTTAAGTGCACAGGAATGCTCTCTGAAAATGCATTTTAGTTTTAAATATGCTATTTAGAGAAAGGTGGGGTTATATTTTTACAGCCTTAAAGTTTATACTTTCTGTAGGTCAAGTGTCTTATAGATTGAATTTCAGGCACCGTTTCCCTATAACAGTGACATTTGTCTTATAGAGTGTGGAATTTTAAATCCTGTAGTTCACCTTTTCCATTTGTTTCTAACATACTCTGATAGCTTGCATTTGTCTTTTTTTTAAGCAACATTTGACGCCGTTAGCTTGTGACGGGAGATCAGGTGCCTGCGGAACGTGGGTCACCTGTTAGGAGCGACCTAACGGCTGCTCTGGGAACAAAAGCGGCGCTTCTCTGCCGCAATATTTTAATGCATTTATTTAAATGAGCGCGTGTGCGTGCAGGTGCAAGCAGGCAGGGGCTGGGGGTGATGTCATGTAACAGGAGAGACTTTTTTATATGACTAATAAATAGCTCAGGGTTGGCCGAGGACCCACCGTGCGGGGTCCTGCGGCATGGCCGCCCTCCGCTACAGCTGCCGGGGGGTGCCAGGGGATGCTCGGTGGTACCCGGGGGTGCCCGGCCCCGGGGCGGGGGGAGGCGCTGTGGCCCGGGGGTGCCGGAGGGTGCTCGGGGGTGCCTGGGGGTGCCCAGCTCCAGAGCCGGGGGAGGCGCTGCAGCCAGGGGGGGCTCGGGGTTCTCGGGAGTGCTCTGGGGCGCCCGGCCCCAGAGCGGGGGGAGGCTCCGCAGCCCGGGAGTGCTCAGGGGTGGTTGGGGGTGCCCGGCCCCGGGGCGGGGGGAGGTGCCGCAGCTCGGGGGCCGCGCCCGGGGCCGCCCCCAGCGGAAGCGCCGCCGGTGCCGGTGCCGGGCGGGCGCCACGTCAGGCGGGGCGGGGTTGGAGCGGGGCCGGAGCGGGATGCGGGCCGGGATGCGGGCCGGGGTGCGGGCCGGGGTGCGGGCGCTGGCGGTGCTGCTGTGCGTGCTGCGGGCCGGCGGCACCGAGCTGACCTTCGAGCTGCCCGACAGCGACAAGCAGTGCTTCCACCAGGAGCTGGAGCGCGGCCTCAAGTTCACGCTGGACTACCAGGTACTGCCCTGCCCGCACCCCTGCCCCTGCCCGTGCCCCTCGCCCGCTGCCCGCGCCCCCGGCCCCGCGGCCGTAGCACCCCGCCCGCGCCTTGCCCGAGCCCCGCAGGGCTGCAGCTGCACCCCTCCTGTGCACCCCCCAGCTCCCCTCCGTGCCCCACCAGAGACGTTCCCGGCCCCGGGCCAGTGCCCGGCAGTGCCCACCTCAGGGCCGGCACTGGGATGTGCCCACAGCAGCCACGGGACCCCCGACCCAGCCGTCAGGGCTGTGCCCCTGTCCAGGCACCCCGCCTGAGCTCTGGGCACCCCACCTGAGCTGCAGGCACTGCGGGGCACTGCACCCCCAGCCTGGGTCCCCGTCCCGTGGTAGGCAGCCATGGGCATGGTGCCCGCTCGCCGAGGGCATGGCCGAACCCGCAGGCATGGGGCCAGGCAGAGCTGCTCCCTCTGGGGCCAGAGGCTCTTGCATGTGGCTCGGCAGGTGCTGCCTGTGTCTCCTTGCGCAGGTGATCAGTGGGGGACACTACGATGTGGACTGCTACGTGGAGGACCCCAACGGCAGGACGATCTACAAGGAGACCAAGAAGCAGTATGACAGCTTCCCACACCGCACCGAAGTCAAGGGCGTCTACACCTTCTGCTTCAGCAACGAGTTCTCCACCTTCTCCCACAAAACCGTCTACTTCGACTTCCAGGTGGGCAACGAGCCACCAATCCTGCCCGACATGAGCAACCGCGTCACTGCCCTGACACAGGTGAGTCACTGCACGCTGCCACGGGAGGAAGGTCCTGCCGCAGTTCCCGCTTGCGGCCAAACGGCCCATGGGACGGCAGTTGGGGGCTCATCCACCTTCCCCTCCGCCAAATGCAGAAGTGCCAACCGCCAGCCAACCACCCCGCCATGTGCAGGCCACATCCTCCTCCCAGCGGCGTGGGCAGAGAGGGACGGGGAGGGCTGCTCTGGGTCTGAACCTCCCGCGGCCTGAGCGCCCCGTTTCCATCCTGCACAAGGGAAGTGCAGCAAAGCTTTTCCATCCCTTGGCGTGAGCCCATAAGGATGGCTTCAGTGGGTCCTGCAGACCACTGCCCTTGGCCCCCAGCACCTCGGCAGGTCTCTTGGTTGTGCCCCGGCGCTCACAGCAGGCTCTCTCCACCAGCCGGTCTCCAGCATTGCCCCTTTGAGCAGAACCACTCTGGGGTTGGGGCTGGCAGAGACCCAGCAGCACAGGGGACCGCTGTCTTGCTGTCAGGTGTCCCAGCACCATCCCCAGCCCCCAGCACCGGGCCCAAGCTGTGCTGCGTCAGGAGCAATGGAGCTCACTTGTCTCCCCAGATGGAGTCTGCCTGCGTCACCATCCACGAGGCTCTGAACACCGTGATCGACTCCCAGACTCACTACCGCCTGCGGGAAGCGCAGGACCGGAGCAGAGCCGAAGACCTCAATGGCCGGGTCTCGTACTGGTCGGTTGGGGAAACCCTCATCCTCTTCGTGGTCAGCATTGGGCAAGTGATGCTGCTCAAAAGCTTCTTCACCGAGAAGAGACCCGGCAGCGGCGGGGCCAGCACCTAAAGCCGCAGCCCGTTCTGTGCCCGAACTGCGGGGAGGAGCGGGCTGGCAGTGTTCTCCTGGGTTACGCTTTACCTCTGGTTTTCACAATGGGCGGTCGTGGGGAGATGGCTGGTGGGGAGCAGGGGGCGATGTGACGCTGATGAACCAGGTGGAAAATGGTCACCCAAGCACAGGCATCCCCCGGCCAATCCCTCCAGCATCACCTCCCGCTTTGCCTTCACCTGCCCCACGGCCCCATCCCCTTGCCCAGCCAGTCTGTCCTCGCCCTCCAGCTTCGCTGCAGCAGCAGGTGGGTGTGCTGGGGTTTGGCATCAACGCTTTGGCCCCTTGTCTGACGCCTGGTGCACCTTCACAGCCCTGTGTGACTGCAAGGTGGCAGCACGGCATCCAGCAAGGCCACACGTTGCCTGTGCACACCCAGCAGGCAGGGAGCTCTGCCCAGGCCAGCGAGGGGACAGGGCAGCGCTGACCCACCCAGCACCCACCTCCTGAGCGCTCCTGCACCGAGCCAAGTGCTGCTAGCCCAGAGGAGAGCTGCCCTGTGGGTTGGGGCTCTCTGCCTGCGGGCAGAGGAGGGGTGAGCACAGCTACCCTTTTTTGCCCAGGGCAGGCAGGGTGTCCCCCCACAGCTGGGCCAAAGCTGGCAGCAGCATCACAGCAGCTGCTGGCTCAAAAACAGGGGCAAGCAGCTTTTTGCTTGGTGATGTCCTATGCTTTGCAAGCCCCTATCCTCACAGTGAAGCATCTCCCAGGCTCTTCTCCGCTGCAGGAGCAAGTGGCATGCCCCGTTCAGGATGGCATTTTCATACTTCACGAGTCCATGGCTGGGGCTGTGCCCAGTAGACAGCAGGGGAGAGGGCACAGCTCTGCCCCACCCGTGCCGAGGAAGTCCCATCCCCGCCCCAGCAGCAGCGAGGACACCCCCAACCCTGGGGCTGCGGCCCCATTCCCTGTAGCCCCACAATGCAGAGACCCTCATGAGAGCCCTTGGGAGAGCAGCATGCCAGCCACTGCCGCCAGCCCTTGAGCAGGCGCAGGATCGCTCCTCCGGAGCTGGAGCAGCACCACTGGTGTTTTACTTTGCCACTTCCTAATAAATCCCTGCGACTGTGGCTCGCACTGCCGTTATTGGGCACCGCTCCCGGGATGGACGGCCAGGTACGGCCACTGCCGACCTGTCTGGCCCTGCCTGCAACAGCCCCTGCCTGTTCCTGCCTCAGCGGGCACTCAACCCCCCAGCGCTCTGCAGGCAGGCTCGGCACCCACCAGGGTGATGCCAGCCTCCCCCCGGCCTTCAGCAGGCCCCTGTCCAAGAGCTGTTTTGGTGCAGCTGGTTACTGCAGCCCTCACGTGCTGCCCGCTGCGCACCGGCTGAGCGTGCTCCCGGCACGGGACCAGATGCCACAGCCAGGGAGACCCCCGCAGCAGGAGCGGCTCTCCCAGCCGTGCCCCCGCTGGCATGGCCAGCTTATTCACAAGGCTGCACCGTCAGCGGGGGCTTCCCCAGGGCTATGAGCAAATCCCTAGGTCTGGGTCCCGCCTGGCAGTGGGGACCAAAGGGGACGAGGGAGCCCAGTAACCCACCACAGCAAAGCGGGGAGCCCTGAGCAGATGCTGTCTGGAGTCGGCCTCTTGCTTCAGTCCTGGCTCCAGCAAGCCCCAGCTCTGCTGGTAACCCTTCCCCGAGGCCGGAGGGACGCCAGGGCGGTTCCCATGAGCCATCCCTCACCGACAGCATTGCTCCCTGTGCGCGGGGAGGGCTCAGACCGGCTTCTCCGGGGGGCAGGGGTGAAGTGAAGGGCCCAGGCACTCATAGCCCCTGCTCGAGGCCCGGGGCTGCAGCCCCCTCCCCACCCTCTCCCGGCCCCACCGGCTGTGCCGGCTCCCGTGGCAGCGCTGGCCTTGGGGCAGTTGCCGCGCAGCTGGGAGCAGCCAGGGCCCCGTGCCTCGCAACGACCTTCATCAGGAGCCAAGAGCTCCTGTTTTGAGCAGAGCTGCCAGCAGGTGCAAGGCTGCTGCAGGCAGCGCAGTGCCCTGGGACTGCTCCCAGCTCAGCTCTGCCAGCAGGGACCAGCCCTGCACCCCACCGGGGCCAGGAGCTGCACGGGGACAAACAGCCCCAGCAGCCACTGCAGAGAGGGCAGCACCCAGCCCTGCCCAATGTGCGAAGCCCTCGGAGCTGCCACTCTCTGGGGGCCCTGGGACCACCCCACAGCAGGGACAGGAGCAGCCAGGACCGGCTCTGGACCAACCACCCCCGGGGCCAGAGGGGCTCCCACACAGCCCGTCCCCAGCAGCACTGGCTTTGGGGACCTCAGCCCCGGACCAGCTCATGGCTGGGGACAGAGGCAGCACAGGAGATGGCTGCGGGACTCTTTATTGCTGTGCTGGGCTCTGCTCCAGCAGCTGTGCAGAGCTTGGCAGGTGCAGAGAGGGGAGAGGGGACCGGGAGGCACCCATGCCAGCCCCGCAGCCTGCAGAGATGCTTTGGGGCACAGGAAAAGAGCATCAACGGCCCCATCCTGCCCTTGCCATCCTGCCAGCAGTCCGCTCCTGCCCACAGCCTCAGTGCCTGCTGAGCACCCTGGGGTGCCCCCATGGGCGTGGGGCCATGCGTGGCTCACAGGGAGCTGCTCTGGCAGGAGCTGGCCCCATCAGGCAGCCCCAGGCTGGTGGGCATCCCCCACCCCTGCACCCCCGGGTCACCCCGCTTGGGCGGCAGGGAGGAGGCTGAGCAGCGGAAGGAGCCGGTGGCCGGGGAGGGTGGCTGGGTCTGGGGGCTGTGCCCACAGGGGCAGCCCCAGCCCCTCCGGAAGGGGATGGTGAAGAGCCCATAGGTGATGGGGTCCAGGCATGCGTTGAAGAGGCCAAAGATGAAAAGGATGTGGCTGAGGGCCGGCGAGACCCTCTTCTCCATGGCCCGTGGGCAGAACCAGTACCACAGCCCCAGCAGGTAGTAGGGGGTCCAGCAGAGGATGAAGGAGGAGACAATGACCAGGCTCATCTTCAGCATGCGCAGCCGTGCCCGCGGGATGTTGTTCCTGGAGCACCGCAGCGACACATCCTGGGAGGAGACTGGGGGGGGGAGCACGGCCCGTGAACGGGGGACACTTAGCAGCCTGGCTGGGACAGGGACCTCCCCTGAGGGAGGGCTGGGGGGGTCCCTGCACAAGCCCAGCCAGGGCCCCGCACCGCTCCCTCCCTCCCAGGGTCCCCACAAAGCCCCCCTGGTGCAGGGACATGGCAGCCCGCTGCCCGGGCACTCACAGAGGCTGGAGCCCATGCGCCGGGAGATCTCCAGGAGGATGCGTGCATAGCAGCAGACCATGATGAGCAGCGGCAGCAGGAAGAGGCAGGCGAAGCCGAGCATGTTGTAGAGGAGCTCGTGCCAGGGCTGGGGGAAGCTGCCCCGCGTGGTGCACTGGGTGAAGTTGTGCGGGGGGCGTAGGGTGACCGTGCGGAACACAAAGAGCTGGAGACAGAGCAGAGGTGGGATTGCGGCCCCCTCCCCTGGGCCGCAGGGTGACAGGGGCTCTGTGCCTCCCTAAGGCAGGGCACCAGGGTCCCGAGCCAGGGAGCACTGGAGCCATAGGATCAGACCCTGCCCGCAGGTGTGGGACTCGCAGTCGCCCCTGTGCCAGCTCCACTCCCTACTCCTGGGGGGCCGGGGCACACAGCGGGGAGGGGGGCAGAGCTGGGCAGAGGGGGCATGCTGACACAGCCCCTTCTTCGCTGCCTGGCTCGGCTGCCTCTCATCCAAGCCCTCTCCATCCCCATCCCGCAGGGCTCGTGGCATCTCCAGCCCTGTGAGCAACCCCAGCTGGGCACCGTGGGAGCCAGCACAGGGGCTGGGCAGGTGTCTGCCGCAGGGCATGGGGCCAGAGAGGAGCCCTGGGGACGGGTACCTGCGGCACCGAGAGCCCTGCGCTGAGGAGCCAGGCGACGTAGAGCATGATGCGGTTCCTCCTCCGGGCACGGGCGATGGCCAGCGGGCGCAGGATGGCGTCCTGCCGGTCCAGGCTGATGACGACGGTGACGAAGGCGGAGGCGTACATGGCCAGCAGCCGGAGGTACATGAGGAGGCGGCAGGCCAGGTCGCCGGCCCGCCACTGCAGCGTGATGTTCCAGACGGCGTCCAGCGGCATCACCACCACTGTCACCAGCAGGTCGGCGGCGGCCAGGTGCAGCAGCAGCAGGCGGATGTGGGAGCGCCGGCCGCCCTGCCGGCCCCCCGCCGCCCGCAGCACCGCCAGGTTGCAGCCGGCGGAGAGGGCGAAGAGGGTGAAGGTGACGGCCACGCGGGCCTGGGCAGCGGGGGAGAAGGTGGGCAGCCGCAGGGGCTCCTCGCCGCCCTCGGCCTGGGGGGTCCAGCCACAGCCCCACTCGGGGGGCGGCAGGCTGCTGGGGGGCTCCGTGCTGGCATTCCCCACTGCAGGGTCTGGGTCCAGCCAGCCCCTTCCTGCCACAACAGGCAGACAGGCAGCGGCAGCCTGCCCACAGGGGGCCCTGGGGTGGGGGCTCCGGGGGGCACAGGGCATGCTCAGCATAGGAGGTCTGGTCCCCTGGAGCCCTGCTCCCTGCCCAGGGCCACGGTGCCTGCACCACAACCCCTACCCCACCTCACTGCGTTTCCTTCTTCAGCCGCTGTCTGCATCCCCAGTGCTCCCCCAGGACTCCCAGAGATCCCCCACACCCCATAGCGCTACGGGGGTCCTTGGCACCAAGCAGGGCAGAAGGAGACAGTCTCAGCTGATCCCAACCCACTACCCACCCCAGGCCTTTCCTGCTGCACCTCCATCCCCCACCCCAAAGCATCCCTCATGGTCCTGCACAGGCACAGAGACCCTCCCATCCCAATGTTGGAGCCCCCCAGGGCACCAAGCGCCCTGCTGCTCCCACCCACCTCACCTCCAGCCAGGGCGTCCTGCCCAGCACCACCCAGCCGGGCCATGTCAGGGCCGCTCCTCACACGCTGCTGGGTCTCCGCACCGAGGGCTCCTGCATCCACACCGTGCCCAGCAGCAGCGAGGGGCCAGGGAAAGAGGGGGAGCAGGGCAGGTACCGCTGGTGCCTGCAGCCTCCTCCGCGCCTGCTGCTGGGCCACACTCAGGATGGGATGCCCTTGGTAGCTCAGGTTGCGCCTTGACGTAGCCAGCCCGCTTGGAACGGCTTGGTCCTTCGCCCCGCGCCACCCACACACACACAGACGCGTAAGTGTGCGCAGTGCTCACACACAGGCTCAAATGCACATTCCTGTCGGTGCACACACAGGTGCACGTATGCATACACGTGTGCACACACTGCTTTGCCCTGAGATCCGAGTTCCTCTGCCCACCACCCGCAGGCAGGCAGCTCTGTCCCCCTCTGCCCACTCCAGCTGCACCGGCTCATCCCAAATCCCATCCTAATGGCGAGGGGCTGGCGTGGCCCCTGCTCGGCACCTTGTGCCCGCCTGGGTCAGCCCTGGCCCAGGGCATGGCAGTAGGTGCCCAAGGCAGCAGGGCCAGGGAGCTGGGCAAGGAGCTGGGCAGCGGGAGGTGCCCTGCAGCTGTGGAAGGGAGTCCCCAGCACGGGTGGGCGCTGCAGCCTGCCCTCCCCAGGGCTGGGACTGCTGCTGCCAGGGCCGGACATCAGGGTGCACAAAGCCTCCTCACTTTGGGGTGCATCATTTGGGGGGGTCCAGAGACCCTCAGGGCACTTCTCCCAGACCTGTCTCTTCCAGCTGCTCCCCCAGACCATGGCTGTCCCCATGGCCAGAGCATGTCCCCAAGTCCCTTGAGCCCTGGCTGGGGGGAGCTGCGGCCCGGGGGAGGGCAGGGGGGCTGCTTTGCATCTCAAAGGCTTCACCCCCCTGGCAGAGGGAATTAACATTATTAGCAAGTCATTTCACAGATAAGTGGGGCTCATTAGCCCTGCAGACCCCCTGCCCTAGAGCCCCCGGAGTGGGCGGAGAAGGGTCCCTGGCGCATTAGCACCTGGCTGTCAGGCCCCACAAGGGTCCCTGTAATGGACTCTCCAGACCCCGGCTGGCCACAGGCCCCCGCACCCCACAGGGAGCCGCCAAGGGGGCTGGGGGGCAGAGGGGCCCTATCTGCAGCCCCCCCGCACTCCCCTTGTCCTGCAGGGTCTCCAGCCCATGGGGTCATCCCCAGCCCTACACCTGAGCCCTTCCCCTGCAAATACCCACATTTAACCCAGCACTGTGGGGGCTCTCACAGGTTCCAGTGCGGGGGGCAGGTGATGTTGAGCTCACACAGAGCCCCAGGGATAGATTCAGAGGGTGCTGGTGAACCCCCACCCCTCCCCGGCTGGGGCACAGGCCCTGGGACAGGAGGTGTTTCTCCCAGTACCTCCCTGCAATTGTTTTCCCAGATGCTGTCCAGCCGCCCTGCAGCTGCGCCCTGCAGCCCAGCAAAGCAGCACCGGATCCGTGCCGGAGCCCCTGCCCACGCCAGATGCCCACGGCCAGCCCTGCTGCAGAGCGGGAGTTTCACCAGCTCAGCAACCTCTCCTGGTCCCAAACCCAACCCGGAGACAATGTGGTGGCCCAGGTGACACACAGAGGGGCACAAGGGTTTATTTATGTACAGTCGCAGCCACCCCAGCACATCCCGCACGGCACCAGGCTCACACAAGAGGCAGCTTGTCCCCCCCCACCTCCCAGCTGTCCAAGGGGGGACACGCATCCCCCGAGCCGCAGGCATCCAGGTGGTGCGTTGTGGGGCCGCGTGGCGTCGGGTGCTCCAGCACCAGGGAGCTGGGGGCTCGTCTGGGTCAGTCCTGGGGCTGCGGTGGGAGCAGAGCCTCCAAGAGAGAGAGCAGGTCTGCAGAGAGCTCCTGGGGGGAGCAGAGGGTGGGTGAGATGGTGGCTGGCCAGGGCAGGGGTCCAGGGCAGGGCTGGGGTCTCAGGGCATGCAGGAATAGGGGCTGACAGAGCCCACCCGCCAGGAGTGCTCCTGGTCAGGGACAAGCAGGACCACAGCCTCAGGTCTGTCCCAGCTGATGGGACCCCGGCAAACACCAGGGAGGGTGGCACCAGGGGGATCGGAGCAGGGTGAGGGATGCACACGCACCCGCTGCAGGGGGGGGACACGACACCTCTCCATTCCCAACCCCAGACAAGTGTGTTGTTACCCCCAAAACCAGTCCCCACACTGCCCCAAGCCAAGGGGGCTCTGAGCGCACTGGGGGAGGTAAGTCCTGCCCCATACCAGCCCCATGCATGCTGAGGCCACCTGGGCTCACCCAACCCCTGCCAGCGCACATACCTGGGTGACTGTCCCTGCATCCACGAACTCCGGCAGCATCAGCCCCGCGTCCGGGAGGGGGTCGCCAGCGAGGTCCGGGGGGGCCCCTGTCTCTGTGCAGTGAGGAGGGGACAGCCAGGAGGACACATTGGAGGCGACAGCCCCGTGCAGCTCCGGGGGATGCCCTGTTGCAGGGGTGTAGGGGGGCGACCCCCAGGCCCCCGTCCCCATGCCAGGAACCCCATGCAGCTCCAGGGGGGTCCCCACCATGGGAGGTGACCCCCAGCCAACAGTGCCAGGGGGTGAGGCATCCTGCTGGGCTGGGGCTGGTGGGTGCAGGCAGGGGTCCGGGCTCTGGCAGCACCCCAGGCCCTGGGGGCAGAGGGGGCAGTGCCGGGGGGACGCCCCTCGCCGCCGGGCCAGCGCCTCCTCGCTGAGCCCCAGCAGGGCTGAGAGGTGGGCGATGTAGCGGATGGCGAGGCGCAGGGTCTCGATCTTGGTGAGGCTCTGGCCCGCGGGGGCCAGCGCGGGTGGCAGGTAGTGCCGTAGCCGCAGCAGTGCCTGCGCCAGCCGCCGCATCCGCAGCTTCTCCCGCTCGCTGGCGCTCTGCCGCGGGCCCCCCGGCCCCGGGCCCCGGACCCCCTTCCTGCCCCCAGGGCCACCCCGCAGGCGGGGGGCGGCAGGACCACGGCAGGGTCCCCGGGCAGCGGCGGGAGACGAGAGGCCGCAGGAGTCGGGCGAAGGTGCGGGTGAGCTGCTGCTGTAGCCCTCGGGGTCCGGGGGTCCACGGCAGCCCCAGTCCTGCAGGAGGGCCGTGCTGGGGAGCGGGAGGCCGGGGGCTGCTGAGTGAGCCATGGCTGTGGGGCCGTGTGCTGGTGTCCCCCGGCCGCCCCGGCTTTATGCGGGGCCAGAGGTGTGAAGTGGCACCTTCGTGGCCAGCATCAGCAGCACTTCAAAGGCTGGGGGGGCCGAGGGCAGCCAGCTTTGAACACGCGGGTGACAAATTTTACCCCAGTGGTGTGAGGCTGCTCTGTGCTGCCCACCCCCCCGGCACCCCTCACCTCCCCACACCATCCTCAGGATGGGGCTTGGGCCCCTTGCAGGGGCTGCAGTGGGGACTGTAATGGGTCTGCAGTGGGGTCTGCGACAAGTCTGGCAGTGGTGTTGTGTGGCAGGGGCCTTCACTGGGGTCTGCAGCGGGTCTGCAGCAGGGGCTGCAGTGGGGGTCTGCTGTGGGGGTCTGCAGCGGGGACTGCAGTGGGGGTCTGCAGTGGGGGACTGCAGCAGGGGACTGCACCAGGGTCTGCAATGGGGGTCTGCTGTGGGGTGCGAGCTGCGGCAGTGCCAGCTCTGGGTGCCCACATCACCCGCCACGCAGCGTGGCCCCAGCCGGGCATCCCCGCTGCCCAGCGTGGCTCTGCGGGACACCGACCCCCGCGCCCGGTGCCGGGGGGGCCCGGCCCGGCCCACCCTCCCGCGGCAGCTCCCCTGCAGACCCCGCTAATGGCGTTTCACACGCTGCCCCTAATGAGGCCGGCCGCCCGCTGGGCCCCGGCGCGGAGCCGCGGCCGCCCCCGGGGCCGGTGGGTGCCGCCGAGGGGCGGCCGGGCGCGGTGACCCGGCGGGGGGCGCGGGCGGGGCGGGGCGGGGCTGGGAGGGGCCCCCCCGCCGCGTTCCCAGGCCCCGCAGGTGTCGGTGCCGGCGGGTGCGAAGGTTTCCAGGGAAACCCGGCCCCGCCGCGGGAAGGAAAATCCATCAGGGAGCGAGCGGGGGGGCCGGGGCACCGGCAGCCCCCCGGCACCGGCGCGGCCCCGCGGTGCCTCGGCGTGCAGACCCCCACTGGCAATGTGCACAGCCCCGGGGGTGCGGAGGTGGGCGCGGGACCCCCGTACCGGGTGTGCACAGGACACCCCCCACCCCGCCCAGCACGAGGTGCCAGCCACAGAGCTGGGCACAGGGCACAGGGCACAGGGCCAGCTGTGGGGCGCAGAGCCAGGCATGGGGCACAGTGCCCGCGGTGGGGTGCAGGGCCAGCCCCTCCCCAGGGAAGCACTGGTGACACCACAGGTCAGCCAGCACCTCATTCCTCACGGGCTCATGTTTCCCTGGGGACACGTGAAGCTTGGGCAGTTTTCCTTGGCAATGCCAGAACATGGAGGTGATTAGATAAGTCCTGCTTAACACCCACCACCAGCCGAATACTCCTGCCATCCTCGCTGCACTTGCTGGAGCCAGGCACACTGCTCAGCCCCATGACAGCCCCGGGTGCCCCAGCCCCGAGGGGACCCTGGGCAGGGGCATCGCCAGCATTTCAAAGCTCCGTTGTGCGGGTGTCACAGGGCCCTGGGCATCCAGCTGCTCAGACCCCCATCCACCCCGAGGCATCACCCCCGCAGCCAGGCCCCTGGCCAAGCCCTGCACACTGCCTGCCAGGCACAATGAGGATATCAGCATCTAAATTGGCTGTTATCTCCCCGCAGATACTGCAGACATGGCACAAAAATGTCAGAGTTCATTGCTATTAATACCCTGTGCCCTCCCGCTGGAGGAGGTGCTGTGACGCTGCCCTGCCCAAGGTCCAAGGGCAACGGTACCAACCGGGACCCGCAGCACATCTCTGGGTGCGCAGATGCCTGACACCATCCCAGAGCCTGCCTGTGGGGCTGGGAGCTACAGCAGGGGTCCAGCAGCAGCCTGGCCCCAGGAGCAGGGAAGGGGACTCTGCAGGGTGCTCTGCACCCGATGGCACAGCCTGGGGCACAGCCCCTTCCCCACATGCCCCTCAGCACTGCCCTCGCCCCACTCCCCCCCCATTCCCAGGCCCCCTCCTGGGTCTCATTAGCTGATGAGCTCCTGGGTAATGAGTTTTGCGGCCCTGCTGGGCAACCGCTTCCCACCTCGCTCTGTGTTTAGACAAGTGCTAGAGCATGCCTGGGCCGTGACAGTGCTGGCCATGGGGTCAGAGCCCCCCCGGGGGAGAGCCCACAGCCCCTCACTCCTCAGGGCAGATGGAGTCCCCCCACACCACTCCTGGCCACATTGATGGAAGGTGGGCACAGGGCCGTGGCGTGGATGTGGCAAGGGCACAGGGAGAGTTGCAGGGCCTCCTGATGGTGCTGCCAGCCAAAGCTGGCCGAAGCCCCCCAGATTGTCATGGCCCGGCTCGGGCTCATGCCCCCAGGAGCAGACAGCCCTCCCACTGAGGGGATCCCACTGGGCACTGCTGGGGGACCTCTCCAGGACACCTTGCTGCCCACCTCAGACCCGCCATCCCTGCTCCGGCACCTCCCGGGGGTCAGATGTCTCCATGGCTCCCAGCCCTGGCTGTGCACTCTTGTACCTCCAGCCAGGACAGGGACAGCTGGCAGGGATGGTGCCCGGAGGCTGTGCCCAGCCCAGGGGAGACAGGGCAAACAGACCTCTGCAGCCAGGAGCACTGCCCACCCCTGCTCCTGCTGTGTCCCCCAGCCCAGGCACGCAGGCAGGGTCCCCTGTCCTGGAGCCTCCTGAAGGGCTTAGCACCCCAGCACGGTGCTGCCTTCGGGACCCCAACCCTGGCTCTGGGGTTTGCATCAGCTGGACAAGCAGCACAGGGAGCCTCAGCTCCATGCAGGGCTGCACAGCCAGGTGAGTCCCCACAAACACACAGGCTGTGCCTCAAACTTCTCTAGAGCATGTCCGGAGCTCAGAGAGCCAGGGCTGCATCCCACAGGGTCCGGGAGACCGAAGCAGCACAGCCAGGTGAAGGGACATCACCCGGGAATGGAGCACACTGGTCCCACCACCAGTGCACTGGCCTGGCTGCCACATCCTGCATCCCCCTGCCCCTCAAGGCGGTTGGTTGGAGCTGGGAGCACTCCCAGGACCCCCGGCCCTCGGGCTGGGAACGGTGCAGAGGGCAGGGAGGTGTGGGAACACTGTTGGGTGTCAGGGGTGGCTGCTCAGGGTCCCAGCACTGGAAGGTCAAGTCCCTGCTGCCCCCCGCAGCGCAGCCAGCCTGGCAGAGCTGCCGTGCGGGGTGGTGCGGGCTCTGGCAGGGCTGGTCGGCGCGTTAGCATCTCTCACGGCCGTGTGAATTGGTCCCTGCACACTTCCCAGCACCGGGCAGCAGCAATTAAGGGCCGGAGGAGTCAGAACTGACACCTCTGCAAATGGGCCCAGCATTCCCAGGCTCCCAGCCGGCCCCAGCCCGGCTCTGTAGGTTTTGACACCTCCAGGCGGTCACAAAGGTGTCACCTCGCACCCCAGCCTCGCATAAAGCCGGGGCTGCCCTGGCACCCCCAGATGTGGGCAGCAGAGCGGACCCCAGCCATGGCCAGACCCACAGCCCCACTCCTGCCCCGGGGCTTCCAGCCCCTGGCGGGCCATGACCTGCTCCAGGACCGGGCTGGGGCCCTCGCCAAGGGCACCTCCCCGACGACATCTGCGAATCCCCCCGGCACATCCCCGTGTCCCCCACGGGGCCGGCGACCAGGGGCCGGGTGGCGGCAGGGCAGTGGGGGCGAGCAGGGGCGGTGCGGGGGGCCGGGGGGCCCGCGGCAGAGCGCCAGCGAGCGGGAGAAGCTGCGGATGCGGCGGCTGGCGCAGGCACTGCTGCGGCTACGGCACTACCTGCCACCCGCGCTGGCCCCCGCGGGCCAGAGCCTCACCAAGATCGAGACCCTGCGCCTCGCCATCCGCTACATCGCCCACCTCTCAGCCCTGCTGGGGCTCAGCGAGGAGGCGCTGGCCCGGCGGCGAGGGGCGTCCCCCCGGCACTGCCCCCTCTGCCCCCAGGGCCTGGGGTGCTGCCAGAGCCCGGACCCCTGCCTGCACCCACCAGCCCCAGCCCAGCAGGATGCCTCACCCCCTGGCACTGTTGGCTGGGGGTCACCTCCCATGGTGGGGACCCCCCTGGAGCTGCATGGGGTTCCTGGCATGGGGACGGGGGCCTGGGGGTCGCCCCCCTACACCCCTGCAACAGGGCATCCCCCGGAGCTGCACAGGACCCCTGACACCATCTCAGGGTCCTGGTCATCACCACCGTGCAGCCTCGGGATGGTGACCCCACTGGAGCCCCCCCAGAGGTGTGCCACAGCCACAGGCACTGGGATGCCTTCCTCCAGCTTCTTGGAGCCTACAGTCCCCCCACAGCCTCCTGGGGCAGGAGTGACGGACACAGGACACCCTGGGACCCCCACGCATGGCTCCCAGCTGTGCCAGGTAGGCAAAGCCCGCCCCCAGCCCAGCCCCTGCTCTTGCACCCACCATCCTGAAGGGCAGCGGGGCTGGGGAAGAGCCCAAGGACAGGCGAGAAGGGGACAGGGGGTGGATGGTCCTTGGCGGCGTGCGGGTAGAACTGGACCAGCAAAGCCACCTGCACGCCATGGCTGGGGTGTCTGCATGGGCTGGGGTGCACAGGGTGCGGGGTGTGGGGCATGGTACCACTCCACGGCCGCTCACCTGACATGGCTCTTTCTGCACAGCTTGGTAGCCCACCAGACCCAGCCCAGCTTGTCTCCTCGGCCCCACGTGCATCCCCTGTCCCACCCAGCTGTGCCCCAGCATGGCACTGGGGGTGGTGGAGCTGATCGCACCCCCCAGCCGGAGGGGCAGCGTGGGGGACGGCGGCGTGGCCATACCACAGAGCTGCGTGGGACAGACACCAGGAAAGGGCTCCTCATTAAAGCTGCCGTGCACCGCTGCACCCTGTCTCGTTACTGCAGGACCCTGCTCACTGTGCCCCCGGCCTGGGGCACCCCAGGGGCAGGCACCCCCACAGCCAGGAGCTGCCTCTGGGCCGGGGGCTCAGTGCCCCCTCCCAGCGCAGCCCACAGAGATGTCCCCGGCGCTGGGGTGATGGAGGGACCCACCACCCGGGGGCTTCCCCAACCCCGCTGACCACTGGCAGGGCACCTCCCACTCACCCATCCCTGTGCTCAAACCATCCAGCTCCATCCCTTCAGGGACCTGGGGAGCCCACGGGGGACAGTCCCCGAGAGGCCAGCTGCCACAGCTGCCTCCCGCCCAGACCCCGCAGCGCCCGCCCCGGAGGGGTCTGTGCGGAGGCACCGCGGCCCCGGAGGGAGTGGGCACGCCAGCCCCCTGCCACAGGGTGCGGGCCCAGCAGGAGAGCTCGCACGCAGCCGTCAGACAGAGGGGCTGGGGGGCTGGCGTCGGCAAAGCCCCCAGAGCCACTTAGCACCAGGCTCCTAACCGCCCAGGGGTGCTCTGCATCCCTGGCCCCCACCCCCTGCCCACCGCGGGGTCACAGGCACTTCCTGCCCGGGCCCCGGCGCAGCCCCCCAGGCCGGCCCCGCGCCCCGTGCCCCCCAGCCGCCAGGGCCACCAGTGAAAGCTGACGTGCAACCCAACGTGCGTGTTTTTTATTTACACCTCGCAGGCCTTGCATGAGCCTGCAGAGCCGAGTGCCGCCCCAGGCCGCCAAGGGCAGCGGGGCCCCCCCACCAGCCCAAAGCCCCCCGGTCCCCCCTCTGCTGCTCATCATACAGGTGCCAGGCCCTGTCCGCAGGCAGCGGACCCTGCCCCTTATGAGTAGCGAAGGACCCTGCCGGTCCAGCCTGGGGTGGGACACGGGGGCCGCTGGGAGGGAGCGCTTGGGGCTGGGGGCTGGAGAGGATGGAGTGAGCAGAGCTGGGGAGTGGGTGAGGGTCCGGCCCGGCCACAGGGCGGTTAGGCTCTGGGAGCTTCGGGCTCGGTCCCCGCAGCCCATCCCGCGCCAGCTGGCCGTGCGGCCGGGCCAGGAGCAGGGTGCGCAGCATCCAGGGCTGCGCGGTTAGCTGGAGGTCTCGCGCTGGAACCAGTCCAGCACCGCCTGCTTGTTCTCCTTCACCCATTCGATGTTGGCTTTAGTCCTCTCCAGTGCCTGCTCCAGCGCCCGTGTCCCCGACCCGAAGCCGATGTCCTGGTTGTCTGCCTTGAACTGCTCCAGCTGCCAGGGAGAAGCGGGGCTGGAGCCGCGGTTGGGTACCCCAACAGCACCCTGACAGCCCCCAGTGGCACCCCAGCATCCTGGGATAGGGACCGAAGCTGCCCAGACCCCTGGGCACACGAGGGGCAGGGGCAGGAGCTGGCAAAGGGCGGGTGCAAGGCGCCGGCAGTGCAGAGCCATGCCCCTGCTCCTGCGGGGGCTGGGGTCCTTGGTGCCTGGTCCCACGGACCTTGCCAGGGTCCAGCCTCACCTGATGCAGTTCAAACTCCGTGGAAAACCGCTGCGTCACTGCTAAAATCAGCCGGGAGAAGGAGAAAGAGCCGCCCCCATACCTGGGAAGGCAGAGGGACAGCTGAGCTGGGGGTCCCAGGCAGAGCAGCACGGGGGACCAAGGCTGCCCCGACCCCACACAGCCAGGGAAAGGGATGGTGCCACCCCCCGGCAAGGGGCACAGGCAGACAGGGGATGCTGCCTGCCCCAGCCAGCTCCCACAGCCCCCCGTGGACCCCTGCGTGGTGCTCACTGGGTGAAGAGCATCCTCCAGTTGCCGCGGATGAAGTCCCAGGCCAAGGGCTGCCCCACCACGTTGCTGGCGATGCTGTTGATGGTGGCAGTGGCATCCTGCTTCCGGATCTTGCTGGGGTCGAGGGTGTACTGCAGATACCTGTGGGGGGATGCTGCTGGGTGAGGGGCCGGCAGGGGCAGAGCCACGGTGCCCACCCGGGACCCCACACCCACCGGTTGAGGATCCAGGGATGGGGGCTGCAGGAGAGGGCTGTGCGGAGCCTGTCAGCCTCGGACACGACAGTGGCCTCTTTGAACCTCTGCCAGATGAATTCCCAGGCCTTCTGCCCACCCGTGGCCACAATGCTGCAGTAGATGGAGGAGCGCAGGTTCGGGGGGATCCTGTGGGAGAGAAGATCCATCTCAGCTGGGAGCCCCTTGTCGTGCCCAGCCCGGCCGCCTGCCATGGCACCAGGGCACCCTGGGGACTCACGGGTTCTCTGTGGCATTTTTCTGCCACTGGATGAAGTAGTGGGTGGCCAGGTCCTGGCACTCAGTGATGCCGTAAGAGCAGGCTGTGCTGATGGCATTGATCTCATTGTACCTGGGGAGAGAGGGGCCGCGTGGGGCTGGGGACCAGCATGCAGCAGCCGGGCACCGACAGGCTGCTGCCGGGCTGCAAGTGGGGCCATGCCTTCTCCCCGGCACGCGCTGGCTTGACTGTCCCAGTGCAGTCAGGGAGACCCCAGGGGTCCAGCCCAGCCCTGGAGCCACAGCACTCACTGGTCCATCAGGCCACTGGGGATGCTGGTCCAGTTATCGGTGATGATCTTGTAGTGGTTGAAGAGGGGCATCACCTGTTTCTGTATGTATTTCTGGGGGGCAGGAGGATAGTCAGTGCCCGGCAGCACCGGCATGAGCCCCCCACCCAGCTCTGGGTGCAGACCCAGCCCCTCGCCCCCATTCCCCCGGCGCAGGGCTCTGCCAAGTGGTGGGACCCACTGCGGGGCCGGGGCTGAGCGGCGGTGGCACTGCTCACCGACATCACCCCGAAGACCTCGCTGCGGTCAAACATCAGCTGGAAGTAATGGAGGTTGTTGAGTGCCGCCTCCCAGGGCATGTATGCCGTCTCATTGCTCAGGAACTTCGTGGTCCTCAAGGCCAAGGTCACATCGATGTGCTTGGCCCTGCGAGGGGTGAGGGCAGCGTCAGCTCCCCGACCCGCAGCTGCAGCCCACTTCCAGGGCGCTCACCATGCCATTCCCCCTCGCCGTGGCAGACCCCTGGGGCAGCCGCACCGCTCACCTGGCCAGGTTAAAGGCATCATCGATGATCTGGGCACGGTTGATCATGGGGATGACCTGGGAGAGGGCAGAGTCAGCGTCTCAGGGCAGCCCTGAGTGGGGTGCGTGGGGCGCATGAGGTGGGCGCCCACCCACAGCCTATGCCCCGGTCCCAGCTGGCCCCTTGTACCTCGTGGTTTATGGAGAGCTGCTGAAGGAGCTGGTCCCAGTTCTCCTGATTGTAGTTGACACGGAAGTACCCCGGTGACGTTCAGGTTCAGCAGGAGCCAGCTGGACTTGTTCACCTTGAACTGGTCGTAGATTTCTGGCAGGGGAAGAGGAGGGTCTGCTGGAGCCACCCCCCTGCCCACAATGGGGGCCAGGCTCAGGCGCCCCCCACCAGTGCCCTCCTGGGGGACCCCGACCTCCACCAGGGCAGGGGAGGTGGCAGCAAGACCCCCCACTCCCAGCCTGGGTAGGGCGCGCCATACCTGAGCTTTTGGTCAGCCAGTACCTGTCCCCAGTAGCTTCCTGCGTCATCCAGGTGATGGGAACGATCCAGGTGTAGCTGTGTGGGGACAGGCAGGCAGTGGGACCATGCCTCGCCCCTCCGGCCCCCTGGCCCCCACGCCGCCAACAGCACCCCACCCCACTCACTTGAAGACGGAGGGTCTCTCCACGGCAGAGGCGTTGCCCAGCAGGAAGTGCTCCTGGCTGACGCTGCCGGTGAGGGTGTTGACAGTCACCACGGGGAAGCCCATCTGCAGCGTCCAGTGGTCCATAATGTCACTGATGTTGCTGGGCAGCAAGATATTGTTGTTCGTGACAGCCTGCAGGGAGGACAGCGCCGTGGGTCACCGGTGCCAGGGCATCCGGGTGGGGTGCGGGGCTCGGGCGGTGCTGCACCTCTCACCCAGCCCACAGCAGCTGTGTGGCCGGGACCCCCTTCCACCAGCAGCCCCCCAGACCCGGGACAGGGGCGGGGAAGGGGCTGGGTCAGGGGGAGCAGCCAGGAGCAGCCAGCCCCCTCCTACCTCTTGCAAATGAATCCAGAGGTCCAAGGCGACAGTGTTGTTGTAGGCAAAGGTGTGGAGGTACGACTGCAGGAGAGCACCGGGAAAGTCAGGTGGGCATGGGCAGGTCCAGGGTGCAGGACACCCACAGAGCACCCAGGGAGGCCCCTGCCATGGGGCTCAGTGCCCCCCAGCACTGGCAGAGCCTCACCTGCAGTCCCTCCTTGAACACGTCCTCGGTGAGGAAGTCGGAGAGCATCCGCAGCACCGATGCTCCCTGTGGATACAGTGGGTGAGAGACCTCGGGTGCACAGGGCACCCTGCAGCCCACCCCACCACCCCAGGACCCCCGTGCCCAGTCCCCGTGCACCCGGGACTCACAGACCCACCTTGCTGTAGGCAATGTTGTCAAAGACCTCGCTGATCTGGGCTGGGGTATTGATCTCGTCCTCGCGGAAGGAAAGCGGGTGGGAGGTGGCCAGGGCATCCGTCGCCATCACCACGTACATCTCGTTCAGCACCATCAGGTCTTTCTGCAGGAGTGAGTGCCAGCACCCACCTCAGCCCTGCTTGCACCCTCCTGGCAGCAGGGGCAGCCCCCGGGGGTGCAGGGGTGGAGGGGGTGCCTGCACTCCCTGCCTGCACCCCCTGCCCGCTGGCCCAGCACTCACAATGTTCCAGGAGGGCTCCACTGCATCGGCACCCAGGTACTCCACATAAGAGGCGAAGCCCTCGTTCAACCACAGGTCGTTCCACCACCGCAGCGTCACCAGGTTCCCGAACCACTGCAGAGGGGGCACAGTGCCCTGTCAGCTGGGCCCAGCCAGCCAGCGGGGCGGGCGGGGGGCCCGGTGGGTACCTGGTGGGCCAATTCGTGGGCTATGACGGTCACCACCCGCTCCTTGTTGCCGATGGAGGAGCTGGCATTGTCAAAGAGCAGCGAGTTCTCCCGGTAAGTCACCAGACCCCAGTTCTCCATCGCACCCGCGTTGAAGTCAGGGAGGCCAACCTGGTCTGGGGGATGGAGGGGTCCTGTTGGCACACCACTGCCAGGGTGCCAGACTACCCGCCCACCCCCCATGCAGCTGGTGGCTCCTCCCGGGGACCTGGCCACCCCACGGCACCCACCAGACTTGGGCAGCGGGTACGATGTGTTGTAGTGCCCCTCAAAGAATTTGAGGATGGGGCCAGTCACTTGGAGCGCGTAGTTGCCCTGGCCCTCGGCGATGGCCTTGGGGCGGCCCCAGATGCGGATCTGCAGGGGAGAGACGTAGGGCTCAGCCACTGCCCGGACTCAGACCCCTGGGTGGGCAGGGGATGCCCCCATCTCCAGCCTACCAGCACATCTCCCGAGTCGTTTTGCACGTGGTCGAACTGGCTGACGATGAAGGCCAGCAGGTAGGTGGACATTTTGGGGGTGGTGTGGAACTTGGTGACATTCCAGCTTGTCCCATTTAAATCGTGCTGCCAGGTGCCTGTGGGGAATGGAAGGAGGGGGGGTCACCCTGCAGCCCTGCCGGGCCCCCAGACCCCCTGCCAGGGCTTCCCCCACCCCACTCACTCTTGACAGGCATGTTGGAAAGGGCCTCGTGGTCAGACGGGTGGATCAGTGTCACTGTGAATTTGGCTTTCATGGCTGGCTCGTCAAAGCAGGGGAAGGCTTTCCGTGCATCAGCTGCCTGCATCTGCGTGGTGGCCACCACCTTCCTGCAAGCAACGCCCATCAGCCCCCGGGGGCCTCTGCAGCAGCCGCACGCCCCAGGTCCCTCCACTCACCCCGTGCCCTGCCCGCCCCCCAGGCGCCTCCTTGCTGAGGGGACGTGCAGACACCGGAGGACACAGAGGCTCCCCCACACCCGTCCTGCTGTCCCAGTGAGAGAGGAGCCCCAAAGCCGGCCCATGACCTCCGCTGTCCCCAGGCCAGCCCCACACCACCCCCTCTTGGCCCTTTGCCCTCCACCTACTTTTCACCAAACTCATCCACATATTCGCTGCGGTAGAAGCCAGCCAGGTCGTCAGCCAGCTCCCCCGTGAAGATGGTGAAGAGCTGGTAGCGCTGGCCCTGCTGCAGCATACCGTTCAGCTGCACCACCAGGTACTGGGTGGAGGGCACCAGCCAGGTCTTGGAGATGGATGGTGCGCTGGAGCCGCTCACCGCCTGCAGAGAGGCGTGGAAGGTCCCCTGCATGGTGTATTCCAGCTTGTTGCTGTGGATGAGGATGAGATCGGTGGCTTCCAGGCAGACGAAGACCACAGTGCTGTTGCCCTTGAAGATGTACGTGTTGTTGACGACCGCCTTCAGGAAGGGCTGCAGGGTCACCTCGTAGGACTCTGGCATCAGTGTTGTCGGCAGCCTCCACTGGTCCCAGGGCTCGTTCGAGGCAGCAGTGGTGCTGGGCGTGGTGGTGGTGGAGCTGGTGGTCGTGGTGGCGGTCATGGAGGGGGCAGCAGTCGTGGTGGTAGTGGCAGTGGTGCCAGTATCCATCACCTTGTTCTTCTCCTGGTCATACACCACTGAGAGTGCGATGATGGTGGCCACAGCCCCCAGGCCCAGCACGATGCCCACGATGCCCACGGTCTTGCTGATGAAGAAGCCGGCCGCCATGGTGGGGCTGCGGGAGCGGTGCTCGTGGAGCTGCCCAGCTGGCACAGCTTTTAGCCTCTCGCTCCCACAAGGTTTATCAGTCCAAGTTAATGGGTGAAATATTAAACGACCATGAGGCTCAGGGCGGTGACAGCCCCGAGGATGATCTTTTCACCTGCCTGTCTCTCAGGCTTGCTGGAGCACTAACACCCAGCACCGCTGCAGCGGGGGTTCAAACTGGCAACTCAGGATCGCACCATCAGGGGTGGGCAGCGTGGAAGTGGCAGGGGCTGCGGCCCAGGCCTTCTGGGGTATCTCCTGAGCTCCTGCCTGGCACTGCAAGAGGGGCAGAGTGGGTGGTCACAGCCTGCAGCCATGTCCCCACCTTGCCAAGAATACCTGAGCCCAGCCTCTGGCTCAGTGTCGCCCTGTCTGTCCTTGAGTGATGGGGCCTGTGCCGCCACCGGGGGGTCCCGGCCGCCCGTCTGCCTGCAAGGGAGCTGCTGCTGGGGCTGAAGGCATGGCGGGTGGGGGCCGGCACCTGCACCCTGGCAAGGGCACACCTCACCGGGCTGCCCACACACCAGGGGAAAAGCAGGAGGGTGCACACTGCTGCCCTGGGGAGGCCACAGCGGCATGGCACGGCTGGGGAGGAACCCACTCTACCTGCAGCCCTCCCAAAGTCCAGGGTTTCATCGCCTGTCTCGCACCGTGAGGTCAAACTCCAGGCCCTGCGGACCCAGCCCAAGCACCCCGAGCTGGACCTGCCAGCTGCGGGGTACCCAGCAGCCTGCGCACACCACGGGCAGGGGGTCTCAACCGCCCGACACGCAGCTCAGAGACAGCGGGTCCTGTGGGCATGGCCTCGGCTGCGCCCTACGGCGCAGGTCCCAAGCAAACACGCCAGGGCTCAGGGAGCACATGCTTCTTCATGGGGGCTCTGCCCTGGCAGGGGAGAGCAGCCTGAGCCCCCCAGGCCATGCGGGTTGGCCCCGAGAGCTCTGCCAGAGGCCTCCCCAGGGTTGGGGTGGCAAATCGGGTACAGCAGAAAGCCGCGGAGCGAAGTCCCCATGCAGGGCAGGGTGCGGAGGGGAGGCACTGCATATTGCCCTGGGAATAGAAACTCCTTTTCCCGAGATCTGATCTCCCCGGGGGGGTGACATGGGCAGGTCCTGCCGGGAGCCACAGCTCCAGGGCAAGGGGCACACCTGGCAGAAGGCTGAGTGGTGCCCTCAGGGAGCCATGCCCTGTCCTCGACAGCACCCAGCTGCACCCGCTGGCGTCACCGCGCCTGGCAGAGCAGCCCCAGAATGCTGCGGCGTCCCCGGGCATTCCCTGCATCGCGGAGCTTGGCCGTAGCCACGGCCTGGCCGGCCACCGCTGCGTGCGGGGCTCCAGCACAGGCACACTGTGCCCCAGTCCCTGCCCTCGCTTCGGCCAAAGGCACACAGGGTTTGGGGAATCATGGCTGGGACAGCTCCCCCGGCACTGGGGGCCGCAGCTAGCCAGGAGGGTACTGGGCACCCCGCACGCCCCCCGTACACCCCCCATCCTGCACAGACGGGCATGCCGCACCCCTGCCCGGCGCTGGCTTTCCCCACACAGACCCTGTTGGACACGGCATGCAGGCACTCACCCCGGCTCGCCCCTGCGCTGGCCCCCTCACACACTTTCCCCCATTAACACCAGCCAGCCCCCACGCCCCTCCCTGAGCCCCCTCCCCAGGCTGCCTGCACCACCCCACGCCACATGGTCCCTATCTCCCCCAGCCCCAGCACATGCAGGCTTCTGCTCCCCCCACTGCAAAGCCCCTTCCTCCATGGAGCCCTTGCAGACGGCGCACACACATGTCCCACGTCCCACACGCAGGCACCCGGGGCACAGATTTTGGGCGTCACCCATATGGACTTCCTTGAGGCTCTGGCCCCGCACACCCCATAACCTCACATGCGCACACACCCCAGAGCCCTCCATAACCTCATGCACCCCCAGAGACACCCCCAATGCCTCCCCCCAATCACATACGGGCTCTATAATCCACACACACATGAAGTCTGCAGCCCCAAACATGCAAGCCCACAGCCCCACCGCCTGCCCCACACCCTACACCCCCGTGCCAGGCCCTGCATGCACCCACACAGCCCCTTTCCCCACTCGGCCCAAGCCAACGATCCCCCAGGGTGGGGACCCGCAGGACCCCCTGGCCCGGGGTCTGCCTCCCCACGCAGGTCTGGGCAGCGGCATCGCCCCCCACTCACCCTCCTGCGCTCAGCCGCGGGGAGCGAGAGGCAGCGGGGGTCCCGCCTGCCCCAGCCCCATCGAGGCACCCAGGACTGCGCCCTGCCTGCGCCCGGCTCTCGGGGGTCTCAGCTCTGCTAGCTCAGGCGCCAGCGGGAGGAAAGTTTCCTCCTAAAGCTCCAAGGGAAGTAACCTGAACCTCCTCGCCCCCTTAACCCCATGGCTGCTGGCTGGCCCGGGGCTGGGGGGCGGCCAGGGCAGCGGGGGGCATGGGGTACAGGCTCCTGCACACCCGGCCCAGGGACAGGGCGAGGGGGTCTTTGCTGGGTAAAGCCACCTCCGGCTCCGGACAGAGCAGGAGCCCCTTGGCTGCAGCCCCCCTCCCCGCAGCACCCGGAGCACCCAGGCACACCAGGAATGGTGTGCCTGGTTGGGGGTGCCCCTCACTCAGCCCCCCCAGCCCAGCACCCTGTGCCCCAGCCCCACCTGGCACTCCCTGCGCCAGCAGCCGTGGGTTCAGAGATGTCCCAGTTCCCGTGGGCAACCCGTGGGCTGCAGCTGGGGCACAGACAGGTTTGGCAGGGTGCAGTGCCCAGAGGCAGCCTGCCCCCGCGGCCTCCCGGCTCGGGGAGTGACCCAGCGCAGCCTGGGCACCGGGCCGGGACTCAGGCTCACCCACTGCTTGGCAGGGTGAGGCTAAACTCTTGCTACTGCGTGGCAGGTACCTGCGGAGGGGCTGAGCTGGGGCCAGGCTCCACCGCCTGCTCCCCTCCACCTCACTGCTGGGGAGGGGGGCCTGGAGCTGGGGGACACGCTCCGGCAAGCAAACCCCGGCTGAGCTCAGCAAAATCCAGCGCCCATCGGCGCCAAAGCGCAGCCTGGCTGGGGACGGGCAACGGGGCCACCGGGACCCAGCCGCACCTCCCGTCTCCAGACCACGCCGGCAGCTCGGACAGGAGAGCACTGAGCCCCCGGGCAGCCCCGGCCCTTCACTCCCTGCACATGCTTCGACCCCCCAGACCGGCTGGGGGTGCGGGAGGGGTCTGGTGACCCGGCCACAGGCCCTTAGGGCACACAGGGTCATTGCCAGCGCTGGGCGCCTCACAGCCCAGCACAGGGCAGGAATGCTGCTGCCTGCAGCAGGAGCCAGGTCTCACCTTCAGCGCAGCCTTCTCCCTCTGCTCTGCCAGGTCACTCGGGGCTCCTGTCCCAGGGCAGGACCCCGGGGTCCCTGGGCAGCCAGCAGGCCAGCCCCGAGGAGCCAGGGCTTGCCGGGCTGCCTCTGCCCTGGCCAGGCTGGCACTGCTTCCGCACAACCCCGTGGCTGCCGGGGTCAGGGCTGCAGCTCTCCTGGGTGGGGAAATGGGGGTCCAAGGGTTTGGCCTGGCTCATCCTGGGATGAACCACCCCACCGTCTCTGCCCTCTTCCGCAAGGGCAAGGGGAAAGGGAACAGCCAGCAGCAGCGGGACTCACCCTGCCCCAGCGTGGTCCTCGGTCCTCAGCCTCCTGCAGACCGCCGGGGCCAAGGCTCTGGCAGCGTGTGGGGAGGGGCAGTGAGGCCAAATCTGCTACCGGAGGTGTCTGTGCACAAACATCTCCTCACTGCAGAGGAACTGCACATGGCTGGACGCATCCTGCACCAGGGACTGACGTACCACAGTGCATGGCTGGACACACGCATGTCCCATTACAGCTGGGGCCACCTGCCCCAGCCCGACCCACCCAGGCACCCCCATGTTCCTGGAGCAGAGCGGGACGCAGGCTCCCCACCAAGCTCCTCACCGTGGGGCAAGCTGGAGTTTTCCCCTCCAACTGTCCCAGCGCCTGCTGGACAGCATGTCGCAGCCCCAGGACACAGGCCGGAGCCCTGCTCACCTGCTCCCTCCACCGCGCTGCTCCGGCGGCCGACAGACAGGAATCATGGAATGGTAAGGAGGAACGCTGGCGGAGAAGAGGAAGAAGCAGGTCGCCCAGCTCCTTGACCTCCGCTAGCCGCTGGCAGTGGCTCATGGCCAGCTGGGGAAGGGTTAAGCTACAGGGAGGGGAGACGGCAGGAAAATTCCTTCCAGGGAGAGTCCCAGTTTCCCTGCCAGGGGAAGTGGAGGCAGAGCCCAAGGAGTGCAGCTGGCTCCAGAGGGGAAGAGGAAGAAGGGGCCCTGAGCCAGCCCCGAGGCTGGTGGCCAGATGGAGCTGTGGCAGAGCCAGGGGCGCAGGGCACCCGGCTTGAGGAGCCCTGCTGCTCAGGGAGCTCACTGCCTGGCCTGTCCCCCGCAGCCATGCTCACCCAGAGCCCCAGGACCAGCCCTGCTCCCCCAAGGCCTCAGGCAGGCACTAGCCCCAGCCCCACAGCCTCCACACGCCCTGCCGAGCTGTATGGGGCTCACAGCTGCTCCGAGAGCGGACCAGGGATGCTCTGCAGCAGAGAGAAGGCAGGAAAGCTGGCAGGAGGGCAGCAAGCACTGGCAGGTTGCAGGCTGGAGACCCTGCCTTCCAATGGCCCCACCATGGAGGCCATCACAGTCCCCCCTGCCTGCTCCAAGAGCAGCCAGAGATCCTGCCCCAGAGCTCACGCTGCAGCAACCCAGCCCTCCCCCGCGGAGGGTCCAGGGCCCCACTTCCCACCATCATGCAGCATCCCAGGCACCAGCCAAGAGCTGAGAGCCCCCCAGGGCCACAGCCACCCCCCGAGAGCAGCACAGAGGTCCCCAGCCCCCCAACCCCCTCCTGGTGCTCCCCCAGGGCCAGGCCAGCAGCACCCACAGCAGACGCAGATGCAGATTCACTCGGTGGTTTATTAGGACACAAGGACATGCTCCAGGAGGCCCCAGTCTGGCCAGGTCCCGACCCTGCAGGCCAGCTGCTCTTCCCGGCCGTGGCTTTCCACACAGGCTTGCCCAGCCCAGGCAGAGGCAGCAGGCAGCTCCCTTCCCTCTCGCTGCCGGTGTCTCCCGGTCCGGCAGGTACCAGCCACACCGGACCCAGCTCCAGAGCTCGCAGCAGCTCCGCCGAGCAACCCCGACTGGGCTGGTACCAATCCCAGGCTGGGGTGCCAGACCCAGCGAGCAGAACCAGGGCGGGCAGGGGGATGTCGGGCAGGGGACAGCCCAGTCCAGGGAGGGTGGAGGAGACGACAACCTACAGCTCCTCCAGGAGCCATCAGCTACAGGTGCATTTTTACAACCCAGAATCCCAAGAAGTGCTGGGAGAGGCAGGACGCAGCTCTTCTCCTCACAGCGAGGAGAGGGGCTGTGCATCCACAGGGAGGGAGGAGGAAGGGGAAGAAAGGCCACCCTTGTTGTTGGAAGACCAGAGAGCAGAACGAAGCCCAGGTCCAAGGCGGTTACAGGTGGACAGCACCACCGCGTTCTCACTGAGCCCCATCACTGCTCCCTACCCTCTGCCAGCCAGCCCAGGCGCGCCGGCAGCACACCGGGCCCACCGTGTGCCGCACGGGCAGAGACCCAGAAGGGGCAGGGGGAACCCAGCGGAGCGCAGCTCCTCTCCCCAGCCGGGCCAGGCCACGGGCCGCGTGCGCGGGCAGCCCTCCCCGCCGCGGGATGCTCACATGAACTGCGACAGGCTGGGCACTTTGATGTTGATGTCTCCGATGTTGATGTTGCGAGGGATCTCTGGCAGGTTGATGTTCTTCACAGCCGAGACCGCGCGGGAAGGAGCAGCTGAGAGGCCTCCCTGCCGGCGGGAGGGACCAGTGACCACCGGCCCCTCGCCCCTGCAGCCCCCCTTCGAGGGGCTCCAAGCTGCTCCTGGCTCAGCCCCATGCTTTGCCGCAGGAGCATCCCCAAACTGAGCCCTGCCTCACGCTGCCCTGTCTCCCCTGAGCCCCAGGGCCTGGCCACATCCCCCCCACGCACGGCTCAGCACAGGCGCAGATGGGGAGCAGCCCCCGCACCCGCCTCCCAGCCCGCTGACCGACCTGGTGCTATTAATAGCACAGGATCGGGAGCAGCAGGGGCAGCGCGGTGCTTCCCTGTGACCCGAGCACAGCTGCACCTTTACAATGACAGAGAAAACAGGGGCAATAAACTTTTAACTCCCTCAGATTGATGTACTTTGCGATGGGAACAGCTATTTCCATGCTCGGGCTGCTCCCTGTGCTCCTGAACAGCACGGAGCACAGCTGGGGAGGGATGCCCCCAGCCCTCTCCCCGAAAACTCAGGCAGGCAGAGACTGGGGATCCTGGGGATTCCCCATATGCGCCAGGTCCAGACCCCACAGGCTGCCCCCCCTCGCAGCCTGGAGAACACCAGCCTCCCGCAGGGCAGAGCAGCATCGCCACTCACCTCCGCCTTCTCCAGCTTGCTCTGGGCCTCCACCTGCGCCACGATCTCGTTCATGTTGGTCTCCAGCACCATGCCACCTATCACCACCTCCTGCAAGATGTGGTGAACCTGCAAGGGAAGGGAAAGGAAGGCTGCAAACCCAGTCCAGCTCACAGACCGTGCAGGAGCAGCAGCGGCCACAGTGCCTGCAGGCTGGTGTGGAAATGCATCGGAGGCTGGCATTTCCCCGACAGCCACAAATCCAGCCTCGTCCTCCCCTCGGCCCACACAGCCTCAGCAGCCAGCTGCCCGAGAGCAAGAAGGTGGCCGTGGTCCTCAGCACAGGGAGGGTCCGGCACCCCCTTTTACTGCTTGTACCTCTGCTCTAGAGGATACCTACCACAGAGGCCAGAGCAAACGTTGCCCACCGGACCACCAGGCACAGGGCAGCCCCCAGAGAGGCCAGCTCCGACCCAGCCCGCTGGCACACCCTGGCTGCACCATCTCCGACACCTCATCTGAAGTTCAATCCCTCCCTGGGCCAGGACCCAGGTCACAGCCAGGAACAGCTCACGGCTGAGGTAGCGTGCAGGAGAGGAACCCACAGAGCAGCAGGGACCCCAGGGCCTCCCGGAGCCACCAGGCAGGACACTTCTTCCCAGGACCAGCTCCTTCTACTCAGAAAGCCAGCCCAGAGCCCAACTTTGCTTTCTCTTAGGAAAGATAGGACCATGACACACACATAGAAAAAGCATAAAACTGCTAAGAGAGTCCGCTCCCTTCCCCAGAATCCACCTGGGTCCAGGGATGAAACAGAGCAGTCTCAAGGCAGTGAGCTGCTGCCTCTGGCCAGCCCCTGCCAGGGAGAGCCAGCGATACCCTGCAGCCACGGCAGGAGAAAGGGCCCATCGTGGGCAGCAGCTGGGCCCTGCCAGGCAGCTGCGACGCACCTTCGGAGCCCCACACAGCCCAGCATTCCTTGCTAACTCAGCAGCTCCCAACAATCACTCAGCACAGATAATGAATTTATGGTTACTTAGATGAAATAGGCTATTATTGAAAGATGGTTAAGTCATTATATTGTTTTATGGCTTCACAAGGGCAGGTTCCATGCACGAACGCTGCGTGACAAATACTGCCAGGGCAACGCCTTGAAAACTAAAGCAAGCTAGAGAACTTGCTAGAAGGGGGAAACCCAGCTTTGTGCAGATGGTAACCCTGAAGCCCCGCAGGGCTCCCCACGGGTCCCACCCTGCTCCGACAGCACCAGGAGCAGCAAGGTGTGCGGGATCAGCGCTGCACAGGGCGAGCCATGGGCTATACACCACCTTCCAGGGACACCCGCAGCACAGGAGCCGCTGTCCCGCAGCACAGCATCAGCTCAGCCCAGCCCTGGCAACCACCGCACCGGACGGTGCTAGCAGCTCCCCGCAACAGGAGAGCATCTGGGCTGCAGGAAACGTTGCTCCTTCAAGATCTGGCTTCAGCCCAAGTTGGACCAAAACCAACACGGCAAAATCCCAAGCAAGCTTTGTTTTCCAAACGAAAACACAGCACTTCCTGAACAAACCATGTCCTCCCTGGAACCTCGCAGCTGCTTAGCAAAACTCACGTTCTCCTCCAAGGTAGAAAACATAACCAGGGGCTGGGCAACAGCCTCCTCTGCCCTCCCCACGGCTTTGTGGCTCCAGCCTCCCCTTGCAAAAGCGGGATCCCTGCAGCTCCGAGGTTGCTGCTTCTAAAGCTGACAGCCTAGAAGCCCTGGTGTCACTGGTGCCTGAGAACCACGGACCCAACAGCCCCATCCAGCTGCCTGCTGCAAGAGCAGGGACGCGAAACCCGCAGCAGCTCTCATTCCATGGAGCCTGTGCTGCATGCAGAGTGTAAGGTGTATCTTAAGGCAATAACAGAAAAATCACAGGACCCAGACAAGGCTGCCCAAATCCAAACCAGAGCCTGCTGGGTTGGGGATGTTCACAGCCAAAGTCTCTGCTCGACAAATCAGCGCTTTTCTGTTGACATTGGCCTCATTTCTCCTCTTCTAGTCGGGAACTCACAAACTCTGCAATCCATCTGCCAGAGCAGAGGGAAGCGCTGTGTCCTGCATAGCTCCTGACAAACTGAAGCCCCGAAGGCAGGGCTCCGTGGGAGCGCTGGGGCAGCGTCGCAGCCGCAGAAAACCTTGCCCAGGCATCCAGGGGGCAAGACGTGGGGGACAGCAGAGCACACCTGCGTATTCCCAGCACCCATAACGCCGCCCGTCTGTAACCAGGCTCTTGGAAGCATGGGCACTCAGCACAAACACATCTGAGAAATAAATACATGCCAAATATAGAAAGAGAGATGAGAGGACCAACCGATAGCGGCCAAGGACTGAAGCCAAGGCTGGGAAGCAGCGGGAGCACAGGATAGGAAGTAAACAAGCCTGGCCAGTAAGAGAGCCTCAGGGTGACCGAGGCCAGGGCACCCCCTATCAGAAACCCTTCTGAGTCCTGCCTCCTTCGAACCCTTCGCTTGGCAGGAGTTGAGAGGCATGGCAGTCTCCACTACTGCTGGCAAAACAGACAAGCAACAGGGTAATCTCTTCTGCCTGTGGGCTGCGGATTGAGTGTAAAGCTGCCGGGTCTTGGTCACACCACAAAACAAGTAACTGAGAGCGCATCCTCCCCCTGATGTGGCCAGAGGTGATGTGGGTGGCTGCCATCACTTCTCCCACAGGTACTCCTCCTCCTGACTTCCTCCTTCCTCTCCTTTTGCTTGCTTTGATAAGAGCACTTTTGCTGACAAGATGATCAACCCGGCATCATTTCCGAAAGTTTACAGCCAGGCAAATTATGGAATCAAAGTCTTATTTCACCAGGTGCTAGTACATGGAGTTGTTCCAGACTGCCTTCTAAGATCTGCTAAATCCATCCCTCTGTCAGAGTTCATAAATTGGAATCACCAACAGAAAGGGAACATTTTACAGCCTTATTGATTTGTTTCCACTCCTCTTTTTCATTGGCACGCTTTGTCTTCAACAACACAAGAAAACCTTTATCAACAGACTCCCAAGTCTAGCACATGTCAGCTTAATCTCTCTCTAAGCATAGTCCCAGCTATCTTCAGCCCCATCTCTGAGGTGATCAAAGAGGATAGGTTTCCACCCAGAAACCGTCCAGCTAAAGAGGAAGCATTAAAGGCTGCGGCTCAAAGAAAAGTTTACCAAACACTTTGTATTCCAAACATTCCCATTGTTCCTTATTTTTTTTTCCCTGCAGCTCTAGTTAACAAGGCTCCCAATGGGTCCCACAGTACAGGGGGAAGAGGCAAAACGCCCCTGCACAACGCCAGGGCCTGCCCAGCTCCATCGGTGCCAGCCCGTGCAGGAGACCAAGCGCGAAGCCTCAGCGCAGATCCCTGTCACTTGGCATCACGGTTACTCGACATGGGTGGCAATCACCAGCCCACACTGCTGGGCTGCGGCAGAGCGCACGGCCCCACCGCAGCACGAGCACTGGGAGCCAAAAGCCAGCTTACCCATGGAGGGCTTAGCACAGAGCCCAGCAGCTCGGATCTCTTGGAGGACACAGTGTGAGCAGCATAAGAAGACCCCATGCTGACAACTTCCCTGCCCAGGATTTCGATCTCTCCCCAAAAAGTGACCCCTAACGTACCAACGGCCTCTCCTGTGAGGCTCCAGAGCTCAGGCTGGGCCAGCTCCTGCCCACAGGAGCACAGGCTCTAGGGAGGGCCAGGCTCTGCGGCAGCCAGGCGCTGGCCCGAAGGAGCACACAGAGCCTACAACCCACCTTGTCCATGTGGAAGATGAGGTCCAGCTCACAGACATTCTCAAAGCACTTGTCCAGCGTCTCCACAAACACCTGAGGTGGCAGGAAGGGAAGGTCAGTACAGAAGACCACCACAAGATGCTTCCCACACACAGCCCCAAGACCTGCAGACCAAAAAGCTGCAGCCCCGACCAGAAACTTGTTGCACCCCATGGTTTCACCCTGAGTGGGGACAAAACCCTCTCAACAACCTCATTTCCCTTCCATGGCAGGAAAGTGCCTGTTCCCAGACCAACCACAGGCAGGTGCAGCCCAGGAGCTGACTGGGACCCCCAGTGCCGTGGCAGCAGCCGGAGGTAGCATGGGGTCCGGGGACTGCCACATGGCCACCGGTGCCACTCCTTGCTACACCACAGAAACCAGTTCGAGAAGCCCAGACCTGCCTAGGAGAGAGCTTGTCTTGGCAAGAGGCCCACAGCTGGGACAAGAGCTGGGCCCTGCTGGGCGGGCTGCGGAGCGAGGGCATGGCGTGTCCAACCCAGGCAGCGTGGAGGGCTCCTCCTCCAGCTGCCTGCACACCTGGAACCTCTCATCGCAGGTATGTGACCAAGCCCAGCTCAAGGGGCCAGTGTCGAAACACAGGATTCGGCTGTTCTGGGAGGAATCCCAGGTGCCCATGTCCTGACCCGCTGCAGCGCTGGGACAGTGGCTGGTCACCGTGTCTGGGGCAGGGCTGCAGCTCACCAGAACAGCCTGAAAGGGGCCAGGTTACAGCAACTATGTGACCACAGGGCAGGCGGCCTCCTGCCAACCCCTGTGCCGACACTCTCGCGCATGCCTTTAGCTGGATTTAGCAAGGGTCCCTTTACAAGTCCACAATGTTTGAACAGAGTTTTTAAAATGTACTTGTAGTTTTGGGCCCCTCAGGTCAAGAAGGCCCTTGAGGTGCTGGAGCGTGACCAGAGAAGGGCAGCGGAGCTGGGCAGGGTCTGGAGCACAAGTGTGCTGGGGGGCGGCTGAAGGAGCTGGGGGGGTTTAGCCTGGAGAAGGGGGGGCTGAGGGGAGCCCTTCTCGCTCTCTGCAGCTGCCTGAGAGGGGCTGGAGTGAGGGGGGGGTTGGTCTCTGCTCCCAGGTAACAAGCAATAGGACGAGAGGAAACAGCCTCAAGTTGTGCCAGGGGAGATTTAGATCGGATATTAGGAAAAATTTCTTCACCGAAAGGGTTATCAAGCACTGGAACAGGCTGCCCAGGGCAGTGGTTGAGTCACCATCCTTGGAGGTATTTGAAAGACGTGGCGCTTAGGGACACAATTTAGTTATTGACTTGGCAGTGTTAGGTTTACAGTTGGACTCAATGATCTTAAGGGTCTTTTCCAACCTAAATTATTCTATTTTGTTAAAAAATTCATTCAGATTCACTTCGCCTGCTGCTTCCATGCAGAGGAGCTGTGCATCAGCTAACGTGTGCAGCAACCCCCCCATTGCAGCCCCCTGAACAGCTTCTCAGCTGCTTCCAGAAGGGCAGGCACAGAGATGCCGCAGACACAAAGCGCACCTCGAAGGTGTCGGTGCCAGGCTGCCCAGCAAGGACTTTGCTTTGGGGGAGCCAGCCGGGGCTGAGCAGAGCGGCTGCCCTTGGGCAGCCAACCCGACTGCAGGGAGACCGACCTGGATGAGGTCCAGGATGCCCAGCTCGCTCTCCGAGGAGTCCACGCAGAAGACAAAGTACAGCGTGGCATAGTGGCGGTAGATCAGCTTGTAGTCCGAGCCGCCAAACAGGCTGCAGAGACAGGAGGAGAGATGAAGGGCTTGGGGGCGGACATGCAGGCCAGGCGCTCCCCCGGCCGAGGGGACAGCCCTGCACGGCCCCCCTCGCCCGAGGGGCAGGGGGTTACCTGCTGCACTCCAGGAAGTTGCAGATGTGGTCATCCCGCTTCAGCACCAGGTGGAAAGTCTCTCGGATAATCTGCTGCTGGACCTCCTCTGCCTGCAAGGAGGCGAGGGCAGGCACCCATGGGCCCACGGCATGGGGGACCCACATCCCCTGCTCTCGCCCGTGGCGGGGGGGTATGCCGTGGGCTGGCAGCTCCCGGTCACAGGCAGGTCCCAGCGCCCCACCAGCCCTGGCACCAGCCGTGGGGATACCCCGAGGGCCCAGGCCAGGGTGGGCAGGGCTCCCAACCCCGCAGCCATAGCCCCTGCAACCGGGGCCCCCCGACCCCACACCGGGGGCTCACGTACCCGCTGCCACCCGCCCCCCCCCCCCGGGCCCCCCCGGCTCCTAACCATGTGCTGGTAGAAGCGGACGAGCCGCGGCTTCCCGTGGTTGTTGAACACCAGGATGGCGTTGATCATCCCGGCGGATGGAGGGGCCGGGCCAGGCCGGGCCGGCAGCACAACCGGGGCCGGCCGCCGCCCAACGCGCAGCGACGGGGCTCGGGGAGCGGCCGGTACCGGTGGACCGGGCTTGGGGGGGACACGCTCAGAGCCTCCCTCCGGCGATGCCCGGGCGGGCGGGGGGCGTGGCCGCTCTCCCGCTGCCAAGGCCGGGGGCTCCCCGGGCCCGGAGTGATGGACCGAGGCCTGCCCCGGCCCTCCCGGGACAGAGGCAGCCACCGGGGCAGAGCGGGGAGGGGGCAGCCGTTCCGCGGGGCCCGCAGTGCGGCGGGGCACGGGCCGGTCTCGAACCGGGCTGTCCCGGCCCCGGCCCCGCTGCCCTCCCGCGCCGCCAGGGGGCGCACCAGCCCCACAGCGACGGGAGCCGCGCGGTGCCACGCCGCGGCAGAGAGAGCCGGAGGGCGCGTGGGGGGCGGAGCTCGGCGGCAGACCACGCCCTCTCTTAAAGCGCCAGCGCCCCTGCCTGCCGCGGGGCTGGTGGCGGGGTCAGAGGTCACCCGGCGGGGCCCGGCGGCGGGGCGGGCGGCAGGAGCAGACCCCGGCCTGTCCCTGGCGGGGCTGCTGCCCCCAGCACCCAGCAAGGCCAGCCCACAGCTCTGCCTGCCTCTCCCAGGGGCTCAGCCCCACTGCCTGCTGTCCTGCTATCCCTCTCTCCAGCTGTCCTGCTGTCCCTCTGTCCTGCTGCCTGCTGCCCTGCCAACCCCTGCTCCATCCCAAGCAGGAGCTGCCCAGAGGGGAGACCCCCCCCCAGGCCCAACGTGTGGGGGCAGCTGGGCCAGGACAGGCCCCGCCAGGCTTTACAGGAGGACACTCAGCTGCCCGCTGTTTCGTGCCCTCACCGCAGCCCAACGGCTCCCCCCGAAGCCCCCCAGGACCAGGCCAGCCCCGCCAGCCGTGGTGCTCAGGGTGGTCCGCTCATTGCCCAGGGGGCTGTGGGGGGGCCGCGGCGGCTCCTCTGGGCTCTCCTCTCCCTGGGAAGACCTCCCGCTGCGGCTTCATTGTTCAGCTGGGCCGAGCCGTCGGGGTTGCTCAGGGCACAAGTGTTATTTACAGGGCTGCCAGCCTCGGGCTGCCCTCAAACCACAGCGCGGAGGAGTTCCTTCCAGGTGATCAGCCGCAGCGGTGCAGGGGGTCTCACCCAGAGAGCCCAGGAGCCCCCCCGGAACGCTACCGCTGCCCAGGCACCACCCGCAGACCGACAGTTCTTAGATCTCTAAATAACCTGATCTGCTTAAGAGATATTTTGAAGAGGAAAGGGTGAAGGAATGACATACAACTGCAGTTGTGCCAGGTGTTTTTTAAGGACCAGGAAATCAAAAAGCAAGCAGCAAAGGGCGTATGACCACAGATTAATGTAAAGAAATCGCACGGCCAGGTGGGGTACCATATAAGGACTATGGTGCGACTGAGTTGGGAGCAGCAATGGACATCAAGGGCAAGGGGAAAGGATTCAATGTGCTGGACAGAAGTACTGGAAGGAAGGGGAAAATGAAGACCCGTAACTTAACAGGGAAAGGGAGTAAAATAATCAAGGATACAGAGAAACCCACTTTGCTCCAGCTGTCGTATGAAAAGCTTGGTTGTGAGCAGGAGGTAAGAACATTAACAAAGGGAGGGGGAGAGCGGGGCAATGTGGAGGAGAGCCAGGGAAAGGTCGTCTAGGGGCACCAGGCTTGGAGAAGGGTGATCCCAGTGCCCATTTTTAGAAGACGGAGGGGAATCGTCTCCCCAGCAGTGCTGCCGTCCTGTGCAGGCGCCCACTCCAGGGGCGATGCCGAACACGGCACCAGCCCATCACCACGCACACCCCGGGGCACAGTGCAGTGATAACAAGTGGTCTGTGAGGATGACACCGACACAGCAGGAGCCCTTCCTCTGACAGGGGAGGGATAAATGCCACCTTGATCCCACCGAGGCTCTCCACACACCTCGACGTGAGGCCCCCGTCAGCAAACTATCGAACTGTGCCCCACACGGGAGCACCAGGCGATGGCTAGCTGAGCCCCAGAGGCAGCAGGCGACAGGGCACCGATGGGTAGCGGCCGTGCCAGGGGAGGGCACTTCCACCGGGGCTGCCCTGGTGGAGCCCACGTTCCCCTGAGGACCTGGAGCAGAGCACAGGGTCACCAAAATGGTGTGCGGCATCATGGTGGGAGGGGCCCAAAGTGCTGGGCAGGACGAGCTCTGGGCTCAAAACCGTCCTGACAGGTTAAAGATGTCACCCAAACCTTACAAGCTGGGATTCAGCAGAGACGAGTGTGGGGAGCTGCTCTGTGGGAGGTGCAAAGGGGCGAGCGGCCACTGTGCAGCAGGGCTGCGAAGGACCACCATCCCTGTCCCTGGGAGCAACCGTGGGCACTGCTGCAGGAGGCAGGCACAACCTCACACCCCAAGCGCGGTGGTCACTGGCCTGCTGAGCACGGGGAGGGGGGACCCTGGTTTGGGACCCCACGCTGCAATTAGGGGGTAATTAGGGGGAATCTGGGAGGGAGTGAGAAGAATGAGAAGAAGCCCCAAGAACTTGGCCCGTGAGGAAAGGAGAGGGGAGGTGCTTCAGGTGTCCACAAAAGTTGGCTGAGAGGAAAGGTTATAACGGTCTGCTGCTGCAGGCCGAGAAACCAAGAGATTGGCTTAGACGGCAACAAGGAGATCTTGTAGTTCCGTCTGTCCCAGTCACAGAGCCCACCCGCCCAGTGCAGACCCCTCTCGCTGGGGCCAAAGCCTGCATTACATGAAGGGGTGCCCAGGGTGCCCCGCCCCAGGGACAGAGACCCCCAGTGCTGCCCCACGCAGCCTGGGTCCCAGGCTGGCACGGCCACAAGCAGAGCCCAGCCACAGTGCCCGCCGGGCATGTCCCACTGGGATGGCCTCCGGGAACAGGGGAGGCTCCAGCCTCTGCTGGGGGACACCCATTGGCTGGGCCTCCACTCAGGGGCTCACCCATTGGCTGAGATTCACCTCTACCACCTCTGATTGGCTGAGACCTCCTCAGATGCCTGGTGATCCTCAGCTGCAAGAGGCTGTGGGTGCTTCTGTCCCAGCATGCTGATTGGCTGAGGCAGCCACAGCCTCGTGTCTCCTCACCCTGATTGGCTGAGGCAGCTGCAGCCTCCTATCTCCTCACCCTGATTGGTTGAGGAGGCTGCAGCCTCGTGTCTCCTTGCCCTGATTGGCTGAGGCGGCCACAGGCAGCTCCCCTGTGGGCGCATTGGCGGTGGGCTGCTCCCACCTCTGCCGCCCCCGGTCCCGTCCTGCCCGGCCTGCGCCAGGGCCTCCGCCAGGATTTAGGGGAGCGAATCTCCTTGGGCTGCGGTTCCGACCTGTTAACGTTTGCAAGCATTTGCGCAGGCAAACTCAGCCCTCCGCAAAGCTCGGGGGGCGAGGCAGTACTGCAGACGCGAGGAGAGAAACGTCAGTTTAGGTGAACGCTCGCATCAGCCGAGTCTGGTGTCTGGAGGCGCGCGGGCCCGAGCCGGCCGGACAGCGGCGGGAACGCGCCAGGGGTTGCTTGGCCAACCCACCAACAGGCACCGAGGCCGTAGGAAGCCGTAAGCACAGGCACTGACAGCGTAAAGGGGTTGGCAAGGTCAATTTTCACCCGAGAATACAAAAAAAACCCCACTCAAAAGGAGAAGTGCGTCTGCCAGACAAAGGACTGCGTTTTTAGACAAACTCTTTGCTGTGATTAGTCTGTCCAGCTCCACCTGCTTCCATGGAGATGAGAATCTGCGTCTCCCGATGCACCAGCCAAATCCTGGCTGCTTTCGTGGAGTAGATGAGGAGACCCTCATGCTCCTCGCGATGGGAGCCCAAGCTCCTGTCCCCCGTCCACGGCTGTAGGATGCATCACAGTCACCAACTGCTCCCCTCCCCGTGCCGCCCCGGGCCCGTGTCCCTGCCGTCAGGCACCTGCCACCTCCTGTCGCCGTGGCCCCATCCCACCTCCCCACCGTGGCAGACTTCGGCTTCTCCTTCCACTGCCACCCGCGGCCTCCCCATCACTGTCCCTTCTCCCCAAGACCCTCAGATTCCTGGATCATCCCAAATTCTGCTCATCCCTTTCTTTTTTGGGGTCTCGCCATCGGCTGGTACAACACACCCCCTCCGAGGTCTCTGGGGCGCGGATGACCTTTCCCATTCACCCACCACCACTGTGGAGGGGGGCGATGGCAACAGCCAGCTGGGGAAACAGGGTCCCACCCCCCGTCCCGACAGCCCCCCCCGCGAGCACCCCTCCACGGGGTGCTAAGCCCCCCCAAAACTAAGCGAGACTCATCCCCAGGATAAAATAACCCGCCGGGGTCGGGGGTCCCAGGCGGCCACCACGGAGGAGCTGTCGCACCGGCCCCGCACGGCGTGGGGGGACCCCATCGGACGCCCCCATCCCCGTTACCATCAAACGAGCCGCGCCCCGCAGCTTTGTTCCCCGCAACCGGTACCGAGGGCGGACCCGGCTCCGGGGGACGAGCGGGCTGGGGGGGGAGGGGGGGTCGCGGTGCTCGGGAAACTTGGTGGGGGGGGACACGGGGACGCGGGGGCACGGCGGGGAGATAAAGGGCGGCCGCCGGCGGCCGAGTTAGGAGGAGCTGTTTTGCATCCCTTCACGTCAGCCCTGCCTCATTCCCTCCTTCTTCCTTCCTGCGCACCCAGCGCCGGGCCCGGAGCCGCCGCCGCCCCGCGGAGCCGCCGCGGGAGCGCACGGTGAGTCCCCGCCGCCGCCGAGAGCCCCCCCCCGGGCACCGGCCACCCCCCGCGTCCCTCCGCCGGCACCGCCGGGCCCCCGCCGCCGCCGCCGGTGTGTCGCCGCCTTCTCTTTCACTTCCACCTTCCCCCCGCGACGGAGACGGGAGCGATGGCGGCGGGAGGGACGGGGGGGGACGCGCGGGTGCCCGCTCCGCACGTGGGTCCGCCGCCCCCCCACCCACGACAAGTTTCCCCGTCGCCTCTCGCAAAACTTTCTCCGCGGTCGCGGGGCCGGTAAAGTTACGGGGAGGGGAGGGGGGGCTCCGGGGAGCGGCGGGGAGGGGGAGCCCCCGCAGGTAACGCCGGGGGGGGGGGTGCCAGGAGGGGGAGAGGGCGGGTCGGGGGTCGGGGCGGTCGCCGAGCAGCACCCCGGGGTGCCCCGTCCCGGTGCATCCTCGCCCCGTGGCGAGGGGCAGCGGCTGCCCCTCGAGGGGCGGGGGGCGGGGGGGGCGGCAGGTTCACGGCGCTTCTGGGGGCCGGCACCGGCACCGGGGGGGGCGAAAGCCGAGGGGGTCCCCCACGCCGGCCGCGCCCAAAGTTTGGGGACAGTTTGCAGGTGCTGGGGGCCGGCCCGGCGGCGGCTGGCCCGGGCGTGCCCCCCGCCGTGTGTCCCCACAGCAAGAGAGGGAGCGTACGCGGCGGGGGGGCTGCAATGAGGCGGGCGGGTGACCCCGCGGGGCCCAGGCTGGCCCGTTCCGCACCGGGCAGGTCCCGCTCGCGCCTTCCCTGACGGAGGCACCCCGAGATTTCCCCGTGCCGGGACACCCCGATGGCTCCCCGGGACGGTCTCGGGCGGGGGGCTGCTTTGTCCTCCGCTTCCCTGCTAGGGACAGCGGCTCGTCGGGACTCCCTGTTTGTGCAGCCCTCTGATAGCTCCTGGCTAGTCAACAGGATGCGTGGTTAAATTAGTTATAATTAATTAATTAGTCAATCATTAGTCCTTTCTTTGTAAGCAGCCGGTGTGGGCAGAGGAGGGGGAGTGATGGGAGTGGAAGGCAGCATCCCCAAGCCTGACCTCCCGCCGGCTCCGGACCTGGCAGCGCCGCGGACTCCGCCAGGCTCCCGCGCTCCACGCCACGCTCCCGGCCCCGGCTCGGTGGCTTCTCGCGTCGCTGATTTCAACCAGCCTCAAGAAGCCATATACTCAGTGGCTCCGGCAAACGTGGTTTCAGTCTGATACGTGCGGGTCGGCCGGGCCGGCCACAGCCTTTGTACAAATGCGTCGCGGGTTGGAGGGAGACCCCAGACCCACGGCTTTCACAGGCAGGTCCTGAGAAGTCACAGTGGGGCCACTGGTCTCAGCATCCCCTTCGGACCCCTGGGGTAACCGGCTCCTGGCTGCTGGCTGGGCAGCCGCAGCTGTGGCAGGCAACACCGTTTCAGCAGCAGGATGGCAGGGCTGTGAGCGATCCCCCCAGCTCCCACCCCTGGGTGACAGCTTCCCCACCCGTGGGAGCCATCAGCCACCACTGGCAGAGCCCAGTTAACGACCCGGCAGGGCTGGGCTCCTCTTCTGCGAGTAGGCTTCCATTAATGCCCTCTTTGAACAGCAAGCACATTATATCCCTATAAAATGGTAAATCAGATCACAGTAACTTGAGCTCTGCTACACACCGAGAAACGTTCCCAACCTAAACTTGGGAGGTGACTCGGAGGATCAGGCGTGGATACCTGCGGTGGAGGGAGTGGGAGCATCTTCCAGGTGCCCACGTAGCGTGTCTCCTCCTGTTCCCTTCGACATTGGCAGGGGTCGGTTTAATCACTGAGAAAGTGGTTTTAGTGGGTTTTATTGGACCACAAGGCAAAAAAGAGGTTTTTCATTTATAAACTGGTTTTGGAGACAGCGTAGAGAGGGATGAGCGCCAACGTCATCCTGTTCTACTGTACAGCTGGAAATGTTAAGGAATAGGCAAAACAGTGGGTTTGTACGGCAAAGAACGTGCCAGCATAAAAGCCTGTGAGTGAGAGTGATGCCTACACTCCTTACATTTATTTTACATTTATTCTTTGTTGAGAAGTAGGCTCCAATTCAGCGTCTGCTTGAGCACAGTCTCGTTAATACCAGCTGAGCAGGTCACGTCTGCGGGTGTACCAGGGCAGTGGCGAGGGGAGAGCTGCGAGTGCCGTCCCCAACGGGCTGGGAACTGGGGGGTTCCTGCCGGTTTTGTTGCCGTTGCTCTCCCTTCCCGTCACTGCCCACCGCGGGTTTTGGTTTCCCTGGACCCACTACGTCTCATGTGAAACGGCGAGCGCTGGCAGGCAGGGAGACAACTGCTGTCCTCCGCCTGCAGAGCCTGCCCGACCTGGGCGTGGGTATGCCAGCACGGAGGGCAGTGCATGAGATGTCCCAGATACCTGCTCGGGGCGTGTTTGCTGTGGAGACGGCGCAGGTTGGACTGGCAGAGCGTTGCTGGGTGGCCGAGATGTGCCGGGAACGCCGCGGTCCCGTCCTTTGTGCCCGCCTGCGGCCAGGAGCCTTCGGATGAGTCACGGTCCCTGCTGAGGTCCCTGGCCCTTCCCACAGGGCTTGACCTTGGGGACAGAGGACTGTGATCTGGTGATGAGTGTTTTCCCTTTGTCCCTCTGTCCCACATTTTCCTCCTCCAGCCCTGTGCACAGCTCTTCCTCCGCCGGTCCTCGCAGCACGTCGCAGTGGCATTTGTGTTGGGAGCTGGACCCAGCTCAGCCCGCCTGTCTCCAGACACAGCTTTCCCTAAAAAACCAATTTCCATCAGAAGCGTGGCACAGTGGGGTGAGATGCCTGAAGTCAGTCGGGAATGGTGCTCTTGCTGGAGCGAGCTGGGGTGGGGGGTTCTGTACTGGAAAAACTGGGAGGCTGCCACTCTTCTTTGCCCTGATTTTGATGGGGGAGCGGGGTCCTCTCCCGCTGAGAGGGTGAGCACGTAATGCAGTTTCTTCCCCAAACTTTAAATTAAGGAGTGGGGGAAACATAATTTTACATTTTCCTAATGGTGGTCTTTACTCTCAACTGTCTGCCCGTCATTTGAGTGGCAGTAAAGTATTTCTAACGAAAACAAATCGAAACAACGTGTAAGCATCCTGCCTAAAGATCTCTTTGTAAAGCCCGTAGCTCCCACGGTGCCCCTGTGCTATCACCATCCTCCTGTTTCTCTGGACATTTGTACAATGTTCTCTGCAAAGTATCACAGGTTTTTTAGTAAAGGAGAAGTGACCGAGGAGGGGGAAGGCTTCTTGTTTTTCAGATGCCAGGTCTCTTGGGTCGCTGTGAACATGCTCAAGTGGGAAGAAAAGCCTCATCTCCCACCCTTCCTTCCTTCCTTCCTTTCTTCCTTCTCAGGCCACCTCTAATTTCACAGCAGAGAAACCGAGGGGGCAGGCAGTGTCTGGGTTGCTCTTTTGTGTAGGGCAAGGAAAACTTGTATAAAGTTCCTGTGAAACTTCATAGGGCTTGTTCCTGAGATAAAAAAGAGATAATTTGGTGGTGGGGGAGCACCCGAGGCCATGCAGGGGCAGGATGCTAAATTAGAACAAGGTACATCCTGCAGCCCTGGGGTTTGTCCAGGAGGCTCGAGGGGCATCAAATTTGTACAAACAGATTTAAAAGAAGGATAATGCTTCCTTTTTCATTTGAAATGGACAAAGTCCTCCCCAGTTACGCTGGGTTTGTGCAAGTCTGTGGGAGTGAGATGGGGGATCGGGAGCCAGGGGCCTCGTGCTCGCGGGTGGCAAGTTGGAGGGGCCGGTGGATGTTCGGACCTGCTCCCAGGTCACCGGGGGAGTCCCAGGCTGGCAGGGTCCGGCCGACACGGAGCGCGGTCTCCCTCAACGCGCAGGATCTGTGCGATTTCTTGGTGCGGTAGCGGATGAAGGAGGATCGGGCCATTGCTTGCTTGGGCTGCCAAGGGCTTGAGGAGCTCCTGGAGCAGCGGCCGGTGGGGAGCGGCTCGGCGAGGGGCGGCCGGCTGCCTGCGCAGTGCGGGGCGGCGAGGAGCAGAAGCGTGTGGCCTTGGGCAGCTCAGCAACGCACGGCTGGCGTGGGAAGGGCCGAGCGGGAAAGTAGTGAAATCCCATTGCACCCCCAAAAGTGGTACTTGCTTTCCAGGCGTGGCTCTGAGGAGGGAAAGGGCAGCGTGGTGTGGAGCGTGGTGTCGGCGACATTTCGTGTGGGTAGCTAAGTAGTAACCTACAAGGGAGGAATATATGTTCTTCACTTTCCAAAGTTAAAAATTAAATGAATCAACCACGAATCAGACCTGGGCATTGCTGCCGGCAGCTCAGGTGAAGAGCTTTGGGGCGCAGCTACAACTGGAAGTGCTGACGGGTGGGATGCCGTTCCCTAAATAACGCAGGAGGGACCATGCCCCTGGCAATACCACAAAGTTTTCAGGCGGAGGGTGGTGCAGAGGTGGTCACAGTGTGAGTGACGGGGAAGGGTCTGACAAACCCAGCCTGGAGGTGGCGGCAGTTCAGGGTCATGGTAATGAAAATCCTTGTGATGTACTGAGGGTGTAACACAGGAGCTGTGAAAAACGCTGGCAGGGTCAGACATGCAAGAAGACAAATTTTGGCGAACATTTAATACCAGGAGTCCCTCTGGCTCTGGTACGGCAGCAGTTGCAGGCGGGCGGATGGCGGAGCACGAGCAACGACCCGAGCAGGTCCGGTGTGCGCTGCCCGACCAGGAGCCCTGCCTAAGGTCGGAGCTGCCGAAGAGGAGCTGTGGGCGCTGGCACGAGGCTGGGCTTTCGGCATTTGGAGGTGGCCCCGGTGGGTTGAGGACCCCCCAGCCAAGGCTGGAGTGGGCAGGCAGAGGGGTGAGGAGGGCTGGGGGTGCCTGCCTGGGGCTGGAGGGGGAAGGTGGGGGCAGCACCCAAACCCACCCTCATAGCAGGGGGCTGGAAAGGAGCGGGTTATTGATGCCGAACACACAGCACAGCTCTGGCCCGAAAATGGCCTAAAAATGGCACTGTGCCACAGTCGCTGCTGCTGCAGGTGTGCACGCACACGTGCGTCTGCACCTCGGAAGCGCCCACGGGCCGGGGGTCTCGGTGGTGCGGGCGCTGCCACGGTGCCTGGTGGAGCTGTACCCAGCCGGGCACTGGGGTTGGAGGCTTCAGTACTGCAGTGAGAAAAGCAACTTCCAGCGCAAGCGTGTTTTAAATGGATGCTGTGACACAGAGTGATTGAAAGGAGTGAATTTAGTTAAAATCAAAACTCTATTCTTCATCTGTTTCCCCTTGCTCTTCAGCACATTCTGCGGGCCCGTGCCCTGACAAGCAGCGCGCTTCCCTCTTGCATGCAAAACCATGAGTATCTCCAGTGCAGCCTGCGAATGACAGACACAAAGAGGTTTTGACTAAGAAGGAAATATCAGTCAGTCCTTTAAAGGCTTTATCTCAGCATGTCAGTTTGGGGAAGAATGTGTTTTAACTAGGAAGCAGCACATGGATGTGTTCATTGTTTTACTTCCACGTCTTGTGTATGTGAAACCGTATTTCTGCATCACCATTGTGCGCCCAGATGCGCTTTGCTGGGCTGTGTGGGAGCCGCTGTAGTTAAAAAGGGGAATTTCGTGGGGGTTGCAGGCTGAGGCCAGAAACCGTTGGTGCAGAAATGAGATCTTTAGCGCTTGCTGCCACTGTCCATCTGAAGCCTTCAACACCCTCCCCGACGAGGTGCTGCTCTTTCCCACCGCCGGCACCGCAGCAGGGCTGGGTTTGTTCCCGGGTACGGCCGGGACCGCCGGGCTGGGGGGAGAGTCGGGCTTTGCCGCTGGCAGGCAGAAGCCACACTGGGCTGGAAGCCACACCATGGTCATGGGTGGCCCAGCGAGGGAGAGGAGGGGGAGGAAGGACGGGCAGAGCTGCAGGAGGAAGAGTGCTCGCTGGCTGCCTCTAAATTTATCTTTCCTGTTTCTCAGTAGCAGCGTTGTTTCGTGTCCGTGCTCTGTGGTGCTGGGTCATTCCTCCCCTCTCTGCCCTTTCTCCTGACACCTCGCTCCTCTGTATTCATCTGGGTTTAACGAGCTCTCCATCCTTTCCCTGCTTTTTCTTTCAAATTTATAATTCTTTAAGAGCTCCCTGGTTGGTTTTCCCGTCTTCACCCTCGGTCGGTTCTCACGCACCCCTCCAAGGCCGCTGTTTTGGGGCCCTTTCGGCGGGGTCAGCCCGTGCCTCCTCTTGCTGGGGCAGCCAGGCAGGGCTCCAGAGCAGCCCCCGGCCAGGGGGTGGTAAACTCTGGGTCAGGGGGTGTCTCAGTTCCTGCGGGCTCAGCACTGCCAGGACTGGAAATAAAGGCGCGAGCTGGGGGACGGTGTCGGGATGTTTTCCCCTGGGGAGGCCTTTGTTTAACGCCGTTCTCCCTCCCAGCAAGAGGCGATGGGTGCAGCCCTCCGACCTGCCGCCACATCAGCACTTTCTCTCTCCCCTTGCTGGGTTTCTGTCTGCCACCACACCTTGCCGTCACACTGGCATCACGCCCCCACCCCAGCTCTGCCGCTGCTCCCCCAGCACCGACCACGGCTCCAGTTTTAATGCCTGGGACAGCCTGAGCGTAGATTTCAGCTGTAAGGTGCCCACCGGTGCGGAGCAGAGCCGGAGGAGGAGGCAGGCGGGTGCCCGGCCACGGCAGCTCGGCCGTGCTCACCCTGCGCCTTGCTGGGGAGATGCTGAGCGTGGCTGGGCAGGTCAGAGATGTGCAGGACTGGCCCGGCGGGCGGCTGCTTTCAGCAAGAGTTGCTGTTGCGCGGGCAGGTATTCTGGGGAGCTGGCTCCCGTCCCCAGCCAGGACACGCATCCACGGGGATGGTGAGGCTCTCCTTGCTTGCATAGGACTTTCTGCTCTCGATTGCTGACCCCCTCAGCCATCTGAAATGGGGACATCATAAAAGCCAAGCTTTTATATCCCTCCTTACTCTGTGCCAATTGCATTCTTTGGGGTTTTTTGAGAGTTACCATTTTCAGGCACAGATTGACATGCCCTCCTTGGCTTGCCCCTAGGCTTTGCTCCGGAGATGTTGGTAGATATTCTCCGTGGCTATTTTGCACGCACCGTGCAAGAGGCTCACCCCTTGACCCTCACTCATGAGTCCCCGTGGCTGCCGCGGGCAGACCAGCTCATTGCAGGCTTCTGCCGCTGTTGAGAGGAGCTGCAGACCCGAGGCCTGGGTTTCTAGGCACAGGTGCCCTCCAGAGAAAAATGCCTTTCTAGGAGACAGAACTGTAGGCAGGACCAAAAGAACCTTTTCCATCCATGGTGCCAAGCCCTTTTGCTTAATTTCTTCTCATCCTTCCCGGTTTTATGCCTTGGCTGTTCAGCACGTGCTTGTGAAGCCCATCAGCGTAATTGCAGAACTCGTCTGCAGAGAGCATGCCTTGATTTATGGGGGCTTGAGTGGTTTGGTTTCATTTTATGATTATCAACAAGGGACACATATAAGCAAATTATTTCAACAGCTGAATATTCTTTATATTTATAGGACTTTCTTGCTGTAAGAAGAAAGAGTGCAAAACAGAGCAATTATGCAGATTGTGATGAAAATGGGCACTGGGGTGGTTCCGAGAGACCCAAGTGCGAGCCAGCCTTTGGTGCTGCCAAAGCAAAGGCAAAATGCCTGTAGACAAAACCAGCCTTGTAGATACATTATAAAATATTTATTAAGATGAGTAAAAAGTACAGACATCCCCACCCCCCTCAGTAACGGCCAGTGCCTGTCCGCTGCATCTTCCCTTACACCAGCGGGCGAGCTCTTTCTGAGCCCACCACGCGGGAGGGTGCTCCGTCCCCACCCCGCCCGCAGCTGCTCCCTGCCCACGTTTGCCCGACACCTGCTCCGGTTTCAGGAGTGGAACGGCTGCGAGCTGCTGGGCCCTGGCATCGCACGGGGCAAGCTCTGGGCGTGCGAGGCTGCGTCCGTGCCCGACGGTCCGGTCGGCGTGACGTGCTCCGGGCAGCGGGGCCAAACTCTCTTTTGAACTCCATTTTAAAAAATAAATAAATATGCAGTCTTGTGTAAAATCTCAGCTTCCACTCAGAGTTAGGAGTACTGGATTAACTCTCATGATATAACATACACAAAAGCATAAGTGCAATAAGCAGAAATTTCCATGTAACTGGGCCACGTAAACCCTACAGAAGTATTCAGTCAATGCAACGCTCATCCAGACCAGCAAGAGCCTTTCCTTCCCCCATGGTCCTCTGGCTGCCGTGGTTTTAAAAGACATGTGCCGTGCAGAAAGGCCAATGCTTTTACGGCTTGTAGGCAGCCGGTGGCAAGCGCGTAAATCCAATCGCATGGGCCACGCACACCGTCCTCGGCGAGGACATGCGGGCAGCTGCACCCAGCGCCCACGTACCCGGCTGCGGGGCGCGTCCTCTGGAGCTCCAGGAGAGCAGAGCTGTCGCTGCGGTCCGTGTTCCCTCTGATTGCAGGCGCTCCCATCTGATGCATTTCAGGGCTCAGATTTGAAAACCTAAGTTTCTGCTCCCCTGAAGTCACCAGAAATGTGCAGGACAGCAGATGTGGAGCTCCTTATGCAGCGAGCCTTTCTGCAGAGACCACCCCACAGGTTCCTCACTGAAGCGGAATGAAAAGTAGCTCGGCTTGAAAAAAAACAATTTAAAATCCCCAAACTTCACTCTCTCACAGACTCTCAAATAGTCTGAAATTACATATACAGCCTTTATTTTCTGAAGCACCCATCCTGTAGCTGCCGTACATTCATTATCCTTCGTTAGGGCGGAAGCTGTGCCTCCTGTCTTGAAGAGGCATTTTCCATATCAGTCACACTGACTTCACTGGCTTGAATTTTACCTGTCACTGTTTCAGACTTTTCATCTGTGTCACATTAGGCTCCATGTTGGAGGATTTTTCCCTTTAATGACAGGTTTGGTATTTTGAAACAGGCTCTTTGTGTTCCCGCTGCTCGGGGCTGGGGGGTTCGGGACAGACCGCCGTCCCTGGCCCGCGGCGGGTCGTACAGAGGGTGGGCTGCGGAAGGGGCCAGTGTGCGTGCACCGGTGCTTGGAAACCTGTTTGGGAAAACAAAAGCAATGCGGGGTGTTAGCCGTATTCCCAACTGAACCCCTAACGCACGTAGGTGCAGTCAGGGGCAGGAGCGGTCTCGCTATGGCCGAGGACGCCGTGCTGCCGGGTACCAGCGGGACGGAGCAGGGCATCGCTGGCCACCGTGGCCCTGTTTGCCAGGACGAGGTTTTGGCTACTGAAGCCCTCGATGCTGGCAGCCGGCGGGCAGCCACGCTGTGGCTGTTGTTTGTCACCGCGTCCTCGCTGTCCCCCGCGGGTGGCTGTGCAGTGGCGGGTCCCAGCAGCGGGGATGGAGCTGGGCGCCCCAGGGCTGGGGAAGGATCTCAACCCAAGCCCCATGGCCATCTGTCTCTGACTCCTGGTCACTTCTCGCCCCGAGTTTCCATTTGGGTGTCACTGGAGACCCTCTGCGGTGAGGGACCCCAGAGCCACAGCTGCTGGGTGGGCGCTGAGGCCAGCGGGGTTGGGGGGCAGCACTCTGTGGGTGCCCTTCATCCGTGTAACTCCCCTCTTCCCCCAGGGTTTGCACCCTGCGGAGCAATTCAGAGGAGGATTGGGCAGTCCAGAGAGGCATCTCAGGGACCAGGCAGGGGGAGCAGCACCCACAGCCTGCACGAAGCCCCAGCAAAGGCTCTGGGTTCCTGTGGCTTAGCATCAGGAACAGGGGAGGAGAGCGGAGACAGCTGGCTTTGGTTCATCCCCTAAACCCTGGCGGGGACGAGGCGCCCATGGCTGGAGGGTGCAGACACCCCGCGACACCGGAGCAGGGCACGCTGCCCACACCCTTGCGGCCCACGCCGGGGCCTCTCCCGAGGTGGTACGGGGCAGAGCAGGGAATGCCCTGGAGCTGGGCAGATCAGCCCGTGTGCCCCGGGCTGCATGGCCATTTCCCTGTCCCACAAATCGACCATGTTGCGTATGCCCCATCAGCAGATCCCCCCCAGATGCCTGCGGCTGTCCTTCACCCTGCCTGGCGACCACTGCCGGGGGATAGCGTATTTTCCATATCTGACTTAGCACGATCGCTTCCTTGGGTCAGTCCTGGGCTGAGATTGCATAAACTGCCACCGGCAGGGACCCTTCGTTGGGTGCCCCCTGCTCCATCCATCCTGAGCCACACTTTCCAAACACTCCTCTTTCTGAACTGCTCAGCTGCTCAGAAAAGGATCTGAAACATTTTTCACCTTGTGGATCTGAAAGTAATGTGGTGATTGCAGCTGAGCCGTCGGTTTTGCTCCTAAAAGGGCACAACACGTCCAGTAACGCTGTTATCGGAGAAATCAGAAGTGGGACGTTCCCAGAGGTCCTGGGCCCCCACCCCTTACCGCCCTGCTGCCGAAAAGCTGCGATTCTCCCTCCTCCTTTCACCTGTGGGCTACAGAAAAGTGTACTCAAAGTGTTATTAACATTTCTACCCCACTGTCACCTGTGAGTTCTGCAGGGGAGATTTCGTGTGTTGGTAGGTAATTCCTTGAGACATTGAGCTGGGAGGTCCTGCGTTCCTCCGTGATGTTTTGGCCATACTTTGCCTCGCAAAGGCTTATCGAGGATGTTTTCCCTCCACTGAGATCAGACAGAGTTGTTGGTGGCGTGCTCAGGGACGCCGCGACGGCTGCTGGCTCGTGGGGCCGGCACAGTTGGTAGCAGTTTTCTCCAAAGCAAAGCAGCCTGAAAATCTGAAGTTCACGGAGGAGACCCAGGGTGATGTGTCCCCTCACCAGTAGCTCCTCGGACTCCTCAGAGCAGCCTCTGTGCCGGCAGCAGGACCTGGCTCCGCTCACCAATAACAGTGGGTTTCGGAAGCTCTGACAAGTTTTGCATGTGAAAGATTATTTGGTCGAGTATTAATTAACAAACACCCTCAAATTAGACCCTCTTGGCTATAATTTTCATATTACCTGGCCCAGCAGAGGTGACAGTGATGCGGTGAGCGTCGCCGTAAGAAGCAGCCCCGGCTCCCAGGGGCGCGTGGCGCAGCTGCCGGCGCTGCTGCCCCGCCGGTGTCCATCCTTGTGCCGCAGTTCAGCCGATGCCCGGCCGCAGTGGGCGCAGCGTCCCTGCGGGGAGCGGGCAGCCGCCGGGGCAGGGGAGGAGGCTCCAGCGCTGGCGGGGCTCTGGGACCCCTTGTCTCGAACACCAGGAGTCTGAGAAGCAGAGGAGAGTTTGGCATGACCGCACTGGCCGTTGTGCTGAGGTTCCTGTCCGTGCTGTCCCCGGGGCCGTCGGTCGCCCGCTCCCCCTTCCCCGCACCACAGTGAGGGGGTAATGTCTGCCCAGGCACAGGGGGTCGGGGGAGCGTTTCCTGGCCACTCTTCAGTACCTGTGAAGAGTGAACTTAATAGCAAAATCACGTGCCAGCTGGAGCGTTCACCTTCCTCCTGGCCTTTAGCTCTGGTTGGAGATTTCTGGCTGCCGTGAATGGATCCGAGCAGTGCCTGGGTCCCCATTTCCCCATTCTCACAGCCCAGCGCAGGACGGAGCCCGGGCGGGCAGGGGGCAACCGGGCCCAAGAGCTGCCATCCCGCAGGCGGCACTGCCTGTGTGGGCAAGCTCCACGTGGGGAATATAACATATTAAAATTGTTTCCAAAGATAAGGACAGCAACAATCTCAAAAATGAGACTGTCTTCCTGCTGCAGGGTGTGCCCTCTGTTCCTCTTGGGGTGGCACACAGGTCACGTTTATAACATTTTGGTTGGTTTTCCCTTTTACAGCCGGTCCGCCGGGTTATACACACAGAGGTGCTTGAGCTCCTACTTGCGTGTTAGTTCCTCTGACCTCCAGCCACTTTTATTGCTCTGCTTTGAGGTCCCCGCAGTTTACGATTAACCCCTGGCACCGGGGGATGCTGAGCAGGAGCGATGCTGAGCAGCTGCTGCACAGGCTCCCGCGCAGGGCCGTCGTCCTGCGCCCGCTGTGGACTCTCACCCGCAGCCTGGGTCTGCGTTGCTGCCAGGCAGCGTTGCAGTTCCAGGTCTAGCTTGCTGCCTGCAGGAACCTGGGCTGCCTGTTGCCACTTGCTCGGTTCCCCTCTGTCCCTGGGGGACCCTGCTGTCCTGGTGGGCTCCGTCTTCAGCATTTTCTTCCCCCTGCATTTTTACTCTCCCTTTGTCCCATGTTACAATGCCTCTCTCCTTACTGTGCTTTTTGGTTCATCTTCACATGTGAGGGTCTGTTAACCCCCGACCTCTGCTGAAGATGCTGAACACAACGGGACGGTGCTGGGGTTTGCAGACCTGCAGTAAAAGCCCCGTCAGGCCTCTCCTGGCAGGGGTGTCTGTTGTTGCTTTGCGGAGGGGTTTGGGGTTTGCAGGGCGAGGGGGGCTGCACCGGGCACTGGCCCACCCCTCGCCTCCCCGCTCCCGCAGCGCCTGGCCCAGAGTCAGGCCCCCGCTTTTGCATCTGTCACAAGCATCCCTCATCTTTCTTTGCAAGGTCTGGGGTTTGACCTAAATCTCTGGCGCCCGTTGCTTTTCATGGCCACACTTGTTTCCACAGATTTGTTTTCTCTGGGTGTTTGCTCCGCAGTTTTTCCTGGGGACGGTGTGGTGGCTTTTCATCTAGGAGGCCTGGTGGTGAGGACAGGCCTGCCCAGAGCCACTCGGTGCAGAATTTCTTTTACTTTTTTTACATATCTGCATGTGTGATTACTGGGAGAGGTATTTTTAAAAGTAGCTCGGCATCTCTTTCAGGGAGTTAGCAAGGAGCAGATTTATTTTCTGCTATGCTGAGAATTAACTCCCCTTTCTTCCTCTTCCCTCTGCCCCCGCTGGAAAGAGAGAGAATGCAGAAAAGAAGAAAGGATTTACATTGTGGTGGTGATTGGCACAGGCTGTGAATGAGAGGTCATTTCATCTGGCTGTTTCTTTTCAAGCGCTCTTTTTTTCATGCACACTGTATTCAGGCTGGGAGCATTCTTTCTTTTCAAAGCTTCTCTGTCTGTCTCTCTCTTCCCCCTCCTTTATTTTTCATCCCTTTTCTTTACTTTTGCTGTCTTTTCATTCTGTTTTTCTCCACCCCCTTGGGGCTCCATTTTTTCTTTCCTCTTTCCTCTATTCAGTTCCTTTTTTCTTCTTGCATCTTTTTTGAATAGCTCTTCTATTTTCGGAGAGGAAAGGGAGTATGTCGAAGAGAAGTCGTTGCAGCAAGGAGGAACTTGAAAGTCTTTCTTTCCCTGTTTATTTCACTTAAAAGCAAAAATTGTTTTCCAAGGGAGAGCGAGGTTTCTGTGCAGAGCCTTTGAAGCGAGGCTGGGACGGCAGCAGGGCTGGCCGGGGTGGGATTTCTCCCTGCTCCTCGCCGCGCCACAAACCATCGGTCCCAAACCGCTGACAAACGCCCAGAGCCCCGTAAAGCGTGGGGAGGTCTGTGGGTCGGTGCTGCTTTGGCCGGGGTGTGGGTGCTTATGCCGCGAGAGGGGGTTCAGGCAGGAGCAGCCCTCTCCAGCCAGGCTCGCCCCTGACCACGGCTCACCCCGCACCTACACCACCAATTACTTGTGTTTAATCACTATTTCTGTTGCTGGTGCTCCTGTGTGAGTGATCGGCAGCATTTTAAGACATGAGATGACAACAAGCTCCGAGAGCAAGATCTGAGAGCTCTCTGCTGTGGCGCACGTCCCCACGCCGCGTTGGGGAGGAGGGAGGTGGACGCGGACGGAGAGGCCACGTTTGCGTAATTTGGAAGGGGGAACGTTGTGCTTGCACAAGTAGCCCATGGGAACGCGTGGGACATGCCAGAGCGCTGTGCCGGGGAGCAGTGCCAGGTCCCCGGGGCATGGGGTGGCCATTGGCCATGGAGAGTCGCTGTGCTCCGGTCTGGTGGACGCAGGGCTTCAGGGTGCCGGCGTTCCGTGGGTTAGGGTCCTTCCACAGCAGAAGAGCAGGAGGGGTCTCGTACGTGTCCGTAAGGCCACAGCGATTCCAGTCAGGTCTAAGGGAAACGTCCTCGCTCAGCAGGACAAGGCTGGTCCCCGAGCTGCCGCTCCCCAGACTCAGCTTGGGTGCCACCAGCAGCTCACCATCACAGTGCTCCTGGCAGCTCCATTGTCTTGCTTTGAGAAGGACTGATAAATCAGGCTTAAAGCTTGATCTGTCTGGTCTTCTAAAGAAGAGATGCTGTTGTGCGATGTAGGAAAGCGACAGGAGTTCCTCAAGGAAGGCATCGGGGGGGGGGGGGTGATGTGAATCCCCCTCCCCTGGTGCTCCCAGCCCACGCGCTGATCTGCACGTTGACCATCAGCAGGGTTTGGTGGGGGTTTGGCTGCTCAAGGAACAAAGGTTTCGTGATCCCTTGGCAGAAGCGGAGCGCTGGCTCCAGCGTTTGCTTTGGCTCGGTCTGACTGTGCACAGCAGTTTTCTAAGGAGACTTCCCTGGTGCAGGGAAATGAACCTGCTCCAACGGGCTCCTCACTGCACTGTGTACCACGGATCGGGGTCCCCTGGCAGTGACCCTGTGCTGCCGAGTCAGACCCAGGCCTCCCCCACTCCTTCCTTCCATCCCCCAGACCCCGGCAGAGCCCATCCTCCCCAGGCGGCTCATGTCCATCCATCACCCCTATGGCCAAACCGATTCAGCTGGGACTCTGATTTTCAGAAAGCATCTTTTGCCATTAATTTTAGTCTCCCTTGGTTGCTTTGAAATGAAGTAGAAGTTGAGGGCTGATCCAAGACACAGGAAGAGGCGTTGGACTGGAGGCACCGGCTTTCACATTGGCTGCGTTAGAGAGGGGCTGGAGGATGGGGCTCCAGACCGGCTGGTGAGGCTTCACCCGGTGCCCGCAGCCGGGTCCTGCTGTGGAAGGCGAGGCCAAGAGCGTGGGTGGGTGTCCGGGGCTGCTCCTCTCTGGCTACAACAGCAGTTCTGGGGGAATACTGTGTGCACGGAAAATACAGCGAAGCGGGGACTCCCGGCACCGCCGCCCTGACGGCAAAGCGCGGGCAGGCGAGCCCCGCAGGCAGCGCAGGGGGGCATCTGGTTGCCCGATCCTGCACAGCTTGTCGTGTGAGAGGAAAACTCGGCTCCCCCTTTGTTTGAAGGGCTTTGGAGGAAGGTTGGAAGGGCCTTGCCAAAGCACAGCAACTTTATCGTCCTCTGGCAGAGGGGCACGCTGAGGGCTCAGGCATGGGCAGGGGTCCGGAGCCACGCGGGTGGGCTGCAGGGGGAGTGGGAGTGGAGCTGGTGGCACGGCGGTTAATGAAGTAGATTATTTTTTAAAAGTGAGATTCAAACAATTGTAACCCTGAGATAGAGAAGACATTGGAGGAGATGAAAAGGCAGAGAGAAAGAAAGGAAGCAAAGGACAGAGGTTTGGAATAAAGAGGGAGATTAGGAGATAGATGAAAGAGAAAGGAGAAAGATAAGAGGGAGAGAGGGGACAGATCTCCGGCGCGAGATGGGCGTTGCCAGGGAAACGGGAAGAATGAGGGAGCGATGGAGGGATGGAGGAGCGGAGGATGCTGGGGGCGGGGAGCGACAGAGGGATGGAGGCTGGGTCTCTGGTGGAGGAGGGAAGTGGGTTCTCAGCAGAAAGGGAAGCAGGAGCGGGATGTCCCGGATCGGCGTGGGTGCCTGTCTGCTGGGAAGCCACAACAGCATTTGGGGTCACGGCTCTGCCCCTCCGTGAACGGCTGCAGCATCTGCTGCTGCTCACAGGCTGACCCCTCTCACCCTCCGTTTCCATCAGCTGAAGCATTTCTTGCCCACCGCAGGGAGGCTTTCCTCAGAAACAGGACGCCACACTGCGCCCGTTCCTACTCAGACACGTGGGTCTTCTGGAGGGCCGGCGGGAGGTGGGAGACGATCCGACCTGGGAGGGAGAGCCCTTGCCTGTGCCTTGGCCTCGATATTTATATTCCACTTCCAGAGACAGCTGCTGCATTTCAAAGATAAAAAAAGGCAGTGTGTGACAGTGAGGCCAAGAGGGCAGAGCAGCGACCTGCTCGCAGGGGAGGACGGGCACCGAGGCGCCGTGCACGCTGTGCCGGCGGGGGAGGGCAGTGCCAGAGTGCGGCCAGTGCCGCCTGCACCGCTGCCAGCCCGGCCGCCACGTGTGCCTGCCCGGGGCCGGTGCTCGGTGGGCAGGGGCAGCCGAGCATCCCCCTGCCCGCCGGCGCAGGAGGGTGGCTTCCCAGCGCTGCCACCCTCCTCGCAGCCGCACAGCAGTGGCCGATTTCCATCCCCTGGAGAGAAGGTTCCCTAGCAGAAGTCGAGTGCCGGGTCAGGATGAATCCCGGTGTAATTTATTGCGGTCACGGGCGGCTCCCGCTGCCAGAGCCCTGCGGTAACGGTGGAGTTTCGCTCGTGAGCGGGGCACTGCAAAGCCTTCCATGACATTACGGGTGTCATTTCAAAGCCCAGAGAGAGTTTTGTGCTCAGCGGCTTCGGCTGGTTCCTGGGAAGGTCCCAAAGGCGCCGGCTGCTCCCGCATCCCTGGGCTGGCAATGGGGGGGGACCGGGCGGCTTCGTGCTCTGCACACGTTTATTCTGCAGAAATGGTCATCTCCAGTGATTTGAAAAACATTCCTTTTTCCCTTCCAGATGTTGCCAATAACCTTGTGGCTGCAAACATAAATATTTACTTCTCACCCATTAACATAATGGTTGGGGTCAGAATCAGTAAAAGAAACATCGCCAGAGCTACGGGGTAGGGTTCAGTGTGATCTGACAAAGCGGGTGCCACTCCTTTCCTGAGACACTGTCTGTCGTATGGACCTGAAGCTGTCATTTCCCCCAACTTGTTTTCCCACCTAATCTTACTAAAAAACGTTATCCGTATCATGCTGCAAATTGTAGGTTGTGTCCTTTTCTTTTTTTAAAAATCAAAGCCCCGAAGACGGCAATTCCTCCACCCAGCACCACTTCACGTGATACATATGGTATCATACACGCCCTCCCTTGTCACGAAGCGTATCCGAGGCTGGAAGCAGCAGTTCTGCTTTCTAATCAACTTACGATAAGTAGGTTTTTGCTTTTTTCTAGAGAACTCTTTAACAAAGGTTTTCCTTAAAAAATTGAGTTAGGTAGTACCTAATGTGGAGATGGTGGCTGAACAAACTAAAGAATTGGTTTGATTTCTTTCAAAATGCCGAATTTATTTGGTAGCAGCAGCCCAACACCACGCTTCCTCTTCCCCATATCTCAGAACTTCGCCTCGTTATTTCAAGTCCAGTTTATCTGCATCAGGTGCCGGTTTTGAGGGGAGACGCGGTGTTTTCAGTTCTGCTGCAGGCCGAGCGGGCGGGCTGGGCAGCGGCGGCCGCTCCGTGCCGCAGCCAGGGTCTGGTGCGTGCCCCCCGCCTCCCGCAGCTCTTGGCCTTGGCCGGCCCCGGTGGTGGGGTTTGGGCTGGAACGTGTTTGAGCCCGGCTGCAGCGTGCCCTTCCCGCAGCGTCGGACAGACCGTCCTGCGCTCGTGGCCCCGGCAGAGCGCGGGAGACCCCGCGCATCCTTCCCTCGCTCTGCCCCAGCTCAGCGTTTAGTGAAACCAAGATGAACTCGTAATTCCTCAGGCCTGGAACAGGACAAATGCTCTGGATCAGTTTTATGAATAATTTCAGTCATTTGTTGTGATTTTCAGGGAAAACAATTTTTCTCTTTAGAATTTTTGTGGGTGCTTTGAGCAGCTTTATGTGAAAATCACAAAAAAGATGAAAGACTGATATTTCCTTTATTAAATTTGAATGAAAGCTCCTTTTAAGAAAGGAAGAAAAATAAAATCAAAGGTATTCTCACAAATATTACAGATCTGTGGATCAGCCATTTTCCATTAAAAATTGTTGAAAAGTTTTGACGCCTCCTCCCCCTGCAAGATCACCCCCACGTGCCCGACTTCACCCAGTCACCTTTAGCCCCAATTTACGCTCAGGCTCAACTCCAGCGCCTCGGGAGCTTTGCACGGTGCCTCCACCGCCGTGTCTGTCCCACGCACCGAGAGCGGCGCGGCAGCCTGACACCCCCCTGGGGCACCTGTGGCAGGGGGGTTCTGCAGAGGGGCTCCTGCACAGGGTCCCGCGAAGGGGCTTCTGCAGTGGGGGTCCCGCAAAGGGCTGCTGCAAAAGGGGTCCAGCAGCCGCCCAGGCCTGACGGCGCCTTCCGTGGGCTGGGAGCCCATTGGAGTTGAGGTGCAGGTCCGGAGCTGCGGCGTGCACCCCTCAGGCAGCCAGTGCAGGGACGCCGGGCGGGCTCCCGCAGCCCCCAGGGACTTGCTGCTGCGCAGGTTTAAAGCCGAGGAGCTTTGCGGGAGGTGCTCCCTGCCCCCCTGGAACAGCCTAATTGCATTGCTCAGGTTGCACTGTTGGTTTTCTTTCAGTGGGGAACAAGTCTTAAAGGTCTTCCTGGATTGCTGTTGGGTTTGTCATACAGCCTGTAATGCCAGATATGGGCGTGGAGGTGAGCTAGATGAGATAAGCTGCTGCTGGTACCAGCTGGGCCCTGGCACCCGCTCATGTGCCTGCACTTACCCTCTGATGGAGCAGAGATAACACAGGGCAGCAGCTAATGGTGAGGAGGGCTTCTGTGTCTCTGGCAGAGTGGGGTTGCTGCTCCTCAGGAAGGCTGTGAAAGGTAAATCTCAGAAAGCCTTTGTATTTTGGACAGGCTCCCTTTCCTGCAGGGAGGGCTAGGTGAGGTTTGGTGACTGTGCCTGCTGCCTCTGGGGCTGATGTAAAGAGCAGCAGGGGGAAGGGCATTTGATCAGGAAATGGAGCCTGGCAGAAAACAAGAGCCTTTGCAATAGTTGGTGCCTCAGCAGAGGGTGGAGGCACTGGGCGAGGTAGTCAGGAGCTGCGGCTCCTTGCAGAGCACCTTCAGTGGGACCTCAGCCAGGGTGGCTCTTTGTGGGAGCGGGGATTCCTTTCACTCTTGTGCCCCCCCGTCAATTCAAGGATCTTGCAAGCAGACCTCGTCTGCGTGCACAGGTCAGGCTTTCATGAGCCAGGCATAACTTTTTTAGGCTGCTTGATGCAGGATTACCCCGAGTCCCATTTCCAGAGCTGCTGCGTTGGTGTCTGCTGTGGCTCAGGTGCAGCTGGCGGAGGGGCTGGGTGGGACGGTGGACAGCAAGGTGGTGAAGCTGCCGGGTGAAACCGAGAGAGTTGAAACAGTGAAGGGAAAAGTGTCCAGAGACGGAGGGGTCTTAGTCTGGTGCAGTTGCTGGAAGATCTGGAATCTGGTAAGAAATGTACTGGGGGATGAAGAGGCTGTTGAGCAAAACGCTGCTGCAGGAAGGGACCTGTCTGGTGTAAGAGGCCCCAGGTAAGAGCTGGGTGTTTGGGTGGTTAAAGATGAAGCAAGAGATGTAAACAGAGGTAAAAATCACATAAGGAAGCGAAAGGTATGTTTAAAAAAAAACTATTGTAAGTGCCTAAAGACTGGGAGGTGAGTGAGGAGCTGGTGGAGGCTCTGAGGAGGCAGTGAGTGGGCAGGGGCTGGGGTGGGCAGGAACCGCAGGGATGTGCCAGGGCAGAGCCTGACTCTTCCCAGCTGTGTTGAGAAAGACAGGAGGAGAAGAGACGTTGCACGGAGGCAAAAACCTCCCAGGAGAGGGACAAGAAATGCTGAAAGAAAACCGAATTTCACAACCCCCAGAGGAGCAGGGACAGGAGCCGCCGCTGCCAGCCCCGGTGCGTCCTTCCCACAAGCATCAGAGAAGGGAGAGTGGCGGTGGCGGCCCGGGAGATGCGGGTGAGGGGGACCGGGAGCACGGTACGAGCAGCTTTTGGGGGGGATGCCAACAAGTGAGTTTGTGTAACTCCACGTGTGGGAGAGGTGCGGGTGGGTGTCTCCATCGGCAAACGAGCGCCTAAACCTGAACTAAAGGTTTTAAGCCCAGAGCTGGGCTCAGTTCGCAGCTGTGGTTTGTGGGCAGGGATGGCTGAGTTTGAGTGAAAATCTGCCAGGTACAGGCATGGGAAGGATCTGGAGACTTGAGCTCGGGAGGAGTGGTTCTTTTGTTGCTACTGAGATCAATAGTAAGATGCGTTTAATTCATTTTCTGTTTTTCTGATCTGAGAGGTGGGACAGAGGGATGAGCTGAACGCACCAAACATTAGCTGGAAAAGGGGCTTAAGGGGGTCAGGGTGGAGAGGTGTAAAGGTGACGGATGGAGCAGACAGCTGTGGGAGAGCGGGCCCCCTCCCCAGCACCCAGACCCAGCAGAAGGGCCTGTCCCCTCAGTGGGGGCTGGGAAGGTGCAGAAATGGTGTGATACTGCAAAACCAGGAATATTCAGAAAAAAGCAGTGCCCGCAGCAGAGCTGGGACCCCAGCCCGCAGCACTGCTGTGCCTGTGCCTTTTCACAGTGATACTTGCAGCTCTTCCTCAGAAATGGATCTCGGCATTGGACGTAGCAAAATAGATTCGGACTTTGCCCCCAGAGAACGGGCAGTCGAAGGGCAGGTTGGGAAGGACGGGGCGAGCGGGTGAGCAGAAGAGCACAAAGGCACAAGTGCCTTGCTGGAGCTGCTCCATCACTGCTGGGTGTTGGCAAGGCTCAGGGGGCCTCTAGGAAGAGGTTTGAAGGAATCAGTGTAGTAGCAGATTTTTGCATAGAATTTTTTTCCCTGAGAATTTGTGAGTTTGAAAAATGGGGTGATGGAATTTGCCATTGCTGGTGCAGCTGTTTGCCAGCAACCAAGGAGAGGTGGGATGAGAAAGGGCTTAAAAGGCGAGCAGCTCACGCCTGGTGCAGAGCTGAATGGTGGGAGGGGGAAATAACGGGGTCGCAGTGAGAAGTTGGCAACACAGCTCTGTGTCCTCAGCCCATCCGACGGGAGCAGGGTGCTGCCAGCCAGCACGGCACAGAGCTCTGCACCAAATCAAACTGTGGAATGATTAATAGCTGCTCAAAAGTTCAATTTGTGGGTATGGAAAAGGAAGGCAGACCTTGGATTGCACAAGGAGCTCGAGTGCGGGTGGGGGAGGCCAGTGAAGGAGCGCGTGGGGTGGTGGGCATGAAGGCAGGAGAAGAGGAGCTGCAGGACCGGGGTGAGAACAAGGGGGTGTTCAGCATCGTTTGCTCTTATGGGGTGGATGATAGGGGAGAGTGGGATTTGTCTGGCTCCTCCTCTTGCCCTCAACCTGCCAGCCTGCCTCTTGGGTCGTGTGCCTGTAGCCCACCCTCCCTGCTCGGCCTGCATGTCCCCCTCGGGCAGAGAAACTGGCACATCCCGCTCACTAGCCAGAGTTCCCTTATTTATTAGGGGCATTATCAAGGCAGTGTGGCCTGTTGTAAAGCTCCTGACAGTCCCTTTCTCCACAGGGGGATGGAGTTTACTTGTTAAAGCATCCTTACAGCTCCTGGAGACCCAGCCTGGTGCTCCAGCACTGGAGCAATGCTGGGACTGTTGCTTTGCCAGGACAGACCGGCAGAATCCCCTCCTGTCCATGCCCTGCTGCCCGCAGGTCTTCCCGGCGTGCCTAGTGCTGCAGCCCTGTGCAGTCCCCAGCCTTGGAGGGGTGAGCCTTTGTAACACCTCAGCTGGTGGTATTTTGTCAGCACCTGGAGGAAGGACAATGTATCTGTGCTTATTTTTGCTTCCCCTGCCCCTCCTTGTGCAGCTGAGGGGGGTCGGGGCTGAGCAGGCACTGCTGGGTGAGCTCCCTCTGCCGCGCTGCCCGGGCGCGGGCCATGCGCCCGGCCCTTGGCTCCCCTGGCAGCCTGGTTGCTGCCATGCCGGGGCTGTGGAGGGCTTGGCACTGGGATTGCTCCAGGACCCCTCGGGAGGCTGAGATCCCTGGCTGGGTTTTGGGTTCAGGCATGCAGGTGCTGCACGAGCCTCTGCCCAGCGTCTGGGTGCAATGTGTGCTTCAGCCCCGGGCTTGCATCGCCTTGCTTCACCCAGGAGCGATTGCTTCACATGGGACTGGCTGTGGCAGGTCTGTGCTCAGTCGTGGCGCTGGACCTGAGGAGCCCCGAGGCCGCTGCTTTGGTTTTTTGAGCAATTTTGGAAGTGGTTCCCTGGAGAGCAGAGGTTTAGGCAGTGCTGTGCACCCCAAGGGGTGTCAGGGACTTTCCTGGGAGAGTTGAAGTACGTGACCCAACCTTACTTGCCAGGGTGTTGGGAAACGGCATTTCTAGCCCACTTTGCAAGTCCCGAGAAGGCCGAACAGGGAAGTGAGAGTGAGAAGTGAAACAAAAGCATCTGTCCCATTCCCCGCTTCTCTCCCTGTGGTGTTTGTGCAGCTGCGGCAGCAGCTCTGCGAGCTGTTGTGGCCTCGCTCTCTTGAATAGCAAAGCTCCACTTCTTGTGTACCAGGGCCGTGCAAAGAGTGATTTGTGTAACACAAGGCTTTTATTTTTGTACTGAGGGCCTGGAGGAGCGGAGCTCGTCCCTTTTCTTGGAGTGCCCCAGAGGAGGAATCCACCATTTACTTTCTTCTAAAAGTCTCTGGTTTAGGGTTGTTGTTCTTAGCACATTCCCGAGAGGAGCACTGATACATATGCGAGTGTGTCATTCTTTCAGCTTCCTTGTCTCGTGGTGCTCGTACTCAGGGGGCAGAGACCCAGAGCTGAGCTGGGGGGTCCAGCTGACACCCCCCCACCCCTGCAGTGCTGGAGACCAGTTGGGTCCTCTCCCTTCTCCCCTCTCCCATCCTGGAGGCTGCCAACTGGCTGCGGGGCTGGCCGGGCCGTGTGCTGCCCTTGCACGGCGCTTACTGGCGCCTGCCACGGGGAGCAGGATCCGGCGGTGCCCTCCTGTCCCCGGCTGGGAGCTGGGGTAGCAACGCGCTGCTGTGGGAGGAGGCGTGTGGGTGTTTATTGTCTTGTGTAAGTGGCTGTGGAGAAATCCTTGGGAAAAGCGAGATCGTAACTGGACCGGCAGAAACATCCAGTGTATGTGGCAATAGAAACTGTGCCCCAAAGCAAGGAGGAAAATAAAATGCAAGACCAAATCAGAAGGCCTTCCCTGCTTCCCAGCCTCCTCCGGCCCCCCTTGCCAGGGCAGAGCAGAGGGACCCCAGCTTCCCTGTCTGGGCTGAGACCCCGGGGACCCAGATCTTGATTTCAGCTTCCTCAGTTCCAGCAAGAATTACACTAGCAGATCCCCAAAGGCAGCTGCGCTGCTCACACGCTCCTTCCGGGAAACCACTGCTCACCCGAGCCCCTGGCTGGCATCCGCTGGGGACCCAGCCCACAACACGGGGCTGCTGGGGCAGGGTGGGCGCTCAGCGCCAGCAGAGGGGCACGCCACCGCTTGGGGAGACGGGAGCGGGGAAGTGGGAATGGCTTCAGTCCTGGCAAACTGGCAGGGATGTTTATGCGGGGGTGCGTTGTGTTGGGCTGTTTTCCCTGGCAGCGCCGCTCCCCGCAGGGATGCTCCGTATGGGAGCAGCAAGCCGAGCCTGGGCCGGCACCCCACGGGTGAGGGGCGCCCTGCAGCTGCCCCCGGCCTCACTCCGGCAGGGACCCCCGGGAGGAGGAGGATGACAACAACCCGGGCTATGGGCTGCAGGGTCGGTCAGCCCGGGCCCCCCGGGAAAAGGGGGGTCCTGGGGCTGCTCCATCCCTGCCGGCAGCCGCCTATCCGGCGGCCCCCTCCTTTTCCTCTTCTTCCTCCTCATCCTTCCTCCCACCCCTCCTCCTCCTCCCACTGCCGCCCTCCCCCGCTCCTCGCTTTGTTTCGCTGCCTCTGCGTTCCCCCTTCCCCCTCTCCTCCCCAACCTCCTCCCCCTCCCCCCATCCTCTTCCTCCCCCCCTCCTCCTCCCCATCTCCTCTCCCGATGCCGCAGGGCTGCTCCACCCGGGGGGCTGGAGGTGCGAGGGCCAGAAGCCGCCCCCCTCCCCTCCGTTCCTGGCCCCTGTCTCTGTGCAGCCCGTCTCCCTCCGGGTCCCCGCGGGGATGCTCGGGCGAGGGCCGGGGTCACAGGGTGCTGGAGCTGCTGACGAAGGGCCCAGCCACTGTGCCAAGGCAGAGGCAGCTGGAGCTCGAGGACAGCAGGGTCCCCACAGGCATCAGAACGCATTTCCCCCCACCCAGCATCTCCTTCTCCGTGGCAGTGCTGGCAGGTTGCATGCTCAGTTTTGGGGAGGGTCCCCTCACTGGGTACATCAGACTCTGGGTCGAGGGTCCCCGGTCCTGTGGCCAGGTCCAGCGCAGCGGGGGCTGAGCAGCCGGTGCTGCACACATGGGAGAGATGAAGAACCCAATATCCCGGGTGCTGAGCCTGCAGGCGGCCAACCCATCTCTGGCTCTTCCTGTTTCCACACTGGTTCTTTCCCCGTCCCCGTCGCTTCCCCTTCCCCACCACGGTGTGAGCCCTGCAGCCTGGTGTTTCGGTGGGCGCAGAGCTGCTGTGAGAGGACGTGCAGGCCAGGCTCATGAGGGCCGGTGGGATGTGGTGTGGAGGCTGTGTGGGTGCTGTGGTGAGAACCAGGGGTACGATAGCCTGATAAAAGGGTTTCTCTGCTCGGAGAGGAGAGTCGTTATTTAGCCCAGGATTGCCTCTCATGCTGTGCAGATGCTCCTGGGACTGCGACATAATCTGGTTTAGAGTTTATTCCTGTGTTACCTCCCCCATAGGATTTCTCTTTGTTGTAGCTGCAGAAATAATTATATTTAGGAAAACATTCTTCACCTCAGGAGGAAGCAGCAGTCTCCTTGCTTTCATCTGGTGGCAGCTCTCCAAGCACCTCCCTGCCAGTCCTTGCTGGCCACCCCAGGGCTGCCAGGGGGAAGCTGCTGGGGGCCCTGCACCGCCCCCCATCCATGGGGGTCCTGGGCTGGCTCAGCCATGGGGAAGTTGGGTATCACTGCTGCAGGCTCTGCATCCCCCCAGGACCCTGCCCTGTCCTGTCTTGGGGGGTATGGGGCTGGGGGCTGTCAGGCCCCTGGGCATGAGTAAGCCAAGTGTGGGCACATTGTCAAAGTGTTGTTTTAATCTCGCAAAACAAAATGCATAAAGTACTCTCCTGCTGGAGGGAGTGTTTTGGCAGCCCGTGCGTCTTTCCCCAGCCTACCAGTGGGCTGCTCTGCTGGCAGACCTGCCTGTGCCTTTACACCTCTCCGGCTTCTCATTTCGCTGTTTTGTTTTGCCTCGTGGTCTCCCCTCCCTGTTTCCCAGCCTCAATCGCCAAGGACCCTGCGGCCGGCAGCCGGAGGGATCTGGGGATGGATGGCAAAACAGCCTCCCCAAAGTGCGGTGGTGTCTGCCCCGCTCTCCTTGGTGCAGCAGCTCCTTCGTGCTTTGCTACCCCAGATTCCTGGGTTATTTATGGCAGCAATTCCTCAGATTGCTGGCCGGCTGCCCCTGAGCTCTCGGAAAAGGGCCGGTGCTGGTGGGGTGGGTGCAGGCTCCGTCTGCCTGGTGAGGAAGGCTGGCTCTTTGGAGGGGCCCTGTCCTCCCTTAAGCCATTCCCACACCAGTCACACTATTTCAGTGGGGATGTGCCCTGTGCTCTGTTCTCTAGGCTGGTGGGTTCCTGGAGACCACCAGAGCACAAGGAGCTGCTGGTTTGCCCCAGGCTCAGGAGCAGAGCTACTGACCTGGGGTGCTCCACGCCTGGTGCTGCTGCAGACCCAGCAGCAGTGGCCCGGCAGCCGCTGGGTGAGGCCAGCGGCAACTGCCCGTAGGCATGATGTGAAGGTGGGGGTTTCTGCTCATTTGTCTTTTGACTTTTGCTGCTGAAACTGCAGCCCTGTGAGTTTGCTGTGGTCCCACGTATACCCAGTGGCGATACCATGGTATCGCTGTGATCTCCCGGTGCGCTCCCCTGTGCTTGCTTATCGCTCCTTGCTTCTCCAGCAAAGGTCATTTGTCCTTCTAGTCAAAGCTGCTCGGTGTCTACCTGACCTTTCAAGTCTGTATTTCCCAAACTGGCTGGCACCGTGTGCTGCTCCCACATGAGCTCCACCGTCGCCTTTTCCCCAGTCATCACCAGCGCTGGATGCAGTGAATGGCAGCGCTGTTCGCTCCTCGTGCCGCCTCTCCGGCGGGCTCTGGCACGCTCCTGCAGGTTCCCTACCCGGGTGCTGGAGGCTCCGCAGTGCTTGCAGGTCCAGGCTGCTGCCTCGTGCCCTGCAGCCACCTCTGTGCCCTCGTCCCTCTCCTTTGGTCTTCTTTTCCATCAGATTGACTTGCTCAGGGGATCTCGTGGTGCCAGCGCACCCAGGCGGGCTGTCCCGCCAGTGAGTCCTGTGACAATACGCTCCTCCCCTCGCGAGTCAGCATCACTGTGTGTCATCCACGAGCAGTTATCTGGCCTTCTTCCTGAAAGTGGATGGAATAGTTAAATAGCACAAGGTCAGGACTAGAGTCCTGCTGGATCCTGCTGCGAGTCCCACCAGAGGGCAGTGGGGATGTGTCTCTGGGTCCCAAGGGTCTGGGCAGTGATAAACCAGTGGTGGTCCATTTGCCGTGTGCCCCAGGTGGCATTGGTGTTGGGTCAGTTCCCCTCTGACCCTGTCCATGTCCCCTGCCTCCTCCCTGTGTAACTCGGGCATGTGGTGCCCAATGCCCCAGCGCTGACGTGGGCATGAATGCTTAGGGGGGCACTTGGGGGGGGTCAGTGGGGGAGGGAGAGGACTCTTAAACCTTTGCAGCCTTGGGGGGGACGACATTGGCTGCTGCTTGTCTGCATTTGCACTGGGGCCCTGGAGAACCGTAGCTTTACTGGGATTTTAGATAGACTAGGGTGTAGAATAGAATAGACTATTTCAGTTGGGAGGGACCTACAACAATCATTCAGTCCAACTGCCTGACCAGTTCAGGGCTGGCCAAATTAAAGCATGTTGTTAAGGGCATTGTCCAAATGCCTCTTAAACACTGGCAGGCCTGGAGCATCGACCACCTCTCAAGGAAGATAACTCTAGCCGCCTTCTTACAAGTGACTCCATAACTCCATAAGCAGGCTGTACAGGTCAGTAGTGCTGCAGATAGTGGGAGGCAGGAGGAATGGAAGCCAACCGCTTATAAAACCTGAAGAAATACTGCTGTAACCAGGCGTGCTTATTGCTGGGACAAAACGGTGCTGCTGAAAGGTGTTAATAAAAGCAAAAGCAAAGGCGAGAGGAGGCACTTGCCATGGCAATGAGAGAGGGCTGTTGGACAAGAGGGATGGACCAGGCAGGAAAGGTGAAGTTGGAGCTGGGCTGTTGCAGGGCAGGGGAGGTTGGAGCAGTGAGGGGGCTCCCCAGGCACCAGCACAGCCTGCTTGGGGCCAGCACACCCAGACCCTGAGCTGCCTCCCGCACTGGGGCGATGCTCAGATCTGTGGGTGAGGATGCCAAAGACACCGGCACTGAGCCAAACGGAGCCTCTGCCATGTGCTTGACTTGAGCTTGTGAGCCTGGCAGTTTGGCCGCTTTCTAGAAGTTCCCAGTGAGGAGGGTTTGGGCTTTGGCTCCTTGGGCTCCCTGTGCCCTTCACTGCTGCTTCTTCCTCCTGCTAGGAGCAGCATGTTCAGCTTTCTTGACTGGTCCCCAAATGGCACAGGCGCCTGTCCCCAGGAGTCACTGCCAGGGAGCTCTGGGGCATGCGAGGAGCCAGACCTCAGCCTCGGGGTTCGATAGCCCAGCCTGAAAGGCCAACAGCAGACATGGAGCAGAGCTTCCTTCTGCAGCCTGGGTCCCCAGCCCCCCCCCCCAACAGCTGAGACCCCCAGGCCTGCACCACCCCCATGTCCTGGGGTGCATGGTGCTGGGGACCCACGCTGGCATTGCCCGCATTGGTCTGCTGGGGCCGGTGATCAGGAAAGGGGTGGTGACAGCTGGAATGAGCCCCTCATGGAGTGGCAGCTGTGTGGCAGCAGGGGCACCAGCAGGGCTAACGGCCGTCTCTCTCCCTTCCCAGCCATGACAGCATAGGAACGCAGCGAGAGATGGATCGCTTCACCGAGTGCGGGACCCAGACAGACGCGGTGGTGGTGCTGTCCCTGGCGCAGGCTGCGGTTCTGGGCTTGGTGTCTGAGAATGAGCTTCTCGGGGCCACCGTCAGCCCCGCTGGCTTCTTCCCAGGGCTGGGAGGGGAGCTGCCAGACACCGCCGCGGCAGAGCCCGGGGAGCCGGAGGGCGAGTGCCGGCTGGAGGATGAGGGGCAGGCGCCGGGGGACGGGCAGGAGGATGATGCCTTGGAGGCAGAGTCCTCCCTGGAGAAGCACGCCCGGAGGAGAAAGCGGCCTCCTGTGAGGCTAGTGCCTAAGGTCAAGCGCGAGGAGGCAGAGGATGAGGTGCTGTACGCAGTGTCCGTCCCTGGGGACGAGGAGGGTGAGCAGCAGCGCAGCCGCCCACCCCCCCTCCAGGACCCCAGCCAGGAGCAGACGGTGCAGAGCAGTGCCATGAAGATGATCGACCTCGGCACCTTCAGCAGGAAGCCCCGGCGCCTGCGGCACCTGCGCCGGCGCGCGCGCCAGGAGCTGGAGGGCACCGAGCGCCGCCTCGGGGGCGCCGACCCGGCCGGCGCGGTGGAGGGTGGCACTGCGGGGGCCCTGCGGACCGAGTGCGCCTTCGAGGCGGGCACCCCGTCCCCTGGCGAGGCAGAGGCCCCCGCACCGGTGTCCCCCGAGCAGGTGAAAAGCGAGCAGGGCTTCGCCTGGCAGGAGCCAGGGGAGCTGGAGGCAGAGGCGGCGGGTGCCACCAGCGAGCGCAACAAGAAGGCGCAGCTGGACCGGCTGGACATCAACGTGCAGATCGACGACTCCTACCTGGTGGAGGCGGGCGACCGCCAGAAGCGCTGGCAGTGCCGCATGTGCGAGAAGTCCTACACGTCCAAGTACAACCTGGTGACCCACATCCTGGGCCACAACGGCATCAAGCCCCACTCCTGCCCGCACTGCAACAAGCTCTTCAAGCAGCCCAGCCACCTGCAGACCCACCTGCTGACCCACCAGGGCACGCGGCCCCACAAGTGTGAGGTGTGCAGCAAGGCCTTCACCCAGACCAGCCACCTGAAGCGGCACATGCTGCTGCACACTGACATCAAGCCCTACAGCTGCCGCTTCTGCGGCCGGGGCTTCGCCTACCCCAGCGAGCTGAAGGCGCACGAGGTGAAGCACGAGAGCGGCCGCTGCCACGTCTGCGTGGAGTGCGGGCTGGACTTCTCCACGCTCACCCAGCTGAAGCGGCACCTCTCCACGCACCAGGGCCCCACGCTGTACCAGTGCCTGGAGTGCAGCAAGTCCTTCCACTACCGCAGCCAGCTGCAGAACCACATGCTGAAGCACCAGAACGTCCGGCCCTTTGTCTGCACCGAGTGTGGGATGGAGTTCAGCCAGATCCACCACCTCAAGCAGCACTCCCTCACTCACAAGGTAGGGTCCAAGGTGCATCAGGCACCCTAGGGGTGCTGCCCTTTCCGCGCCTGGAGGAGATGTACTAGCTCTGGATGCGGGTGCTGGGGGAGAGGGGTGTCCCAGTGCCCCAGAGTCCTGCCCAGCCCTGGGAGACGGGTGGTGTGGGTGGGCAGAGGTGCCTGTGGTTGGCATTGGCATGGGGTCACTGATTAGCAGTGAAAGGGCATCGTTACGGGCAGGGGCCCTGGGGCTGCCCAGCCTCTTTCTTCCTGGGGGTTTCCATCCTCAGGGAGGGGGCTCAGACCTACTGCAGCAGGGTGACTTGGGGGACCCTGGCCACAGGCTGCTGCATCCTCTGCTGGTGGGCGGTGAGCAAGGGATTTGCCCTTTTCCAGGGGAGGAGCAATTGGCCTGAGCCAGGGAGCAGAGCTGGGTCTCACAGCTGGGCTTACAGAGCCCATCCAGCCACGCTCCCCGCAGCCCACCTCCCGCACGCTGCTGGGCTCAGGCAGGGCCCTCGAACATACCCGTGCCGGGTCAGCCGCCGTACAGCGGCCGCGCTCCCCAGCCAGCCCCTTCCCGTGGGTGCTGCTTTGCAGAGCTGCTCTCGCTCCAGCAGCACTGACCTGATACTGGGTTTTCCAAGTGCTGCAAATGCATTTCAAGTGCAGGTGAGACGATGGTATCTGGGGGCAAGGCAGGACCCTGCCTCCTGCAGGACCAATGGGAACAACCCCCCAGGGCAGTGTGGGGATGGCCCCAGGCTCTCAGTGGTTCCTGCTCTGCACTTGCAGAAGGGGCAGGGAGAGGGGTGCAGGAGATGCTCTGGGGAAGGTGCAGATGAGCTGATGAAGGTAAATCTTCCCCCCTGCCCAGGTTCCTGTGGTCCAGCCCGCTGACAGTCCCCAAAATTCAGCTTAGCAGAAGGAGCCCATCCCATGCCCCTTGGAGCACAGGCCCCTGCTCTGTGCCATGCCCAGCACCACTCGTGTGCTCCCAGCTCCTACAGGGTCTGTTCAGGGGCCCCCGAGCCGCCCTGGCAGCGCTGTGTGCTGGTCCCCACCACCACTGCCTGCTGCTGCTCGCCCTGGGGCTCGGCTCTGCCCCCTGCCCTCAGCTCCCCGGATCCCTTGCAGGGCGTGAAGGAGTTCAAGTGCGAGGTGTGCGGGCGGGAGTTCACCCTGCAGGCCAACATGAAGCGGCACATGCTGATCCACACCAGCGTCCGTCCCTACCAGTGCCACATCTGCTTCAAGACGTTTGTGCAGAAGCAGACGCTCAAGACCCACATGATTGTGCACTCACCGGTGAAGCCATTCAAATGCAAGGTACCGTCGGGGGTCCAGGGGCGTTAGCATGGGCGCTGGTGTGCTCCGCTCAGGAGAAACCCAGCCAGGCTGGGTTGAGCCCTCAGTCATGGGAAAGCAGTTTTGTGATGCCTCCCTCTGTTCGCTTGGGCAAACAGCTCGTCCTGACGTGTCTGCTGAGAGCTGTGCAGCTGGGAGCAGCTGCTGCGGGCAGCGCACGGGCACCGCGAATGGAGAAGGGCAATTAGTACCTCTCTCTGACCAGCGCTTGATGTGCTGGAGTTCCCAGCAATGCCAGCACAGCATCCCTGAGGCCTCCCACTGCAGGGGAGCGAGGCGAGGGGGGGAGGGAAGTGGCCTCGTTACTCTTAGAAGTTGGTGGGAGCAATGGGGGACCCCAGGAGCGAGATCCGCACACATCCTTGCGGCAGCACCGTCCGTCACGGGCGAGTGCCTGCCGCTGTCCCCCTTGGCCGGGGGCGGCAGCGGGAGGGCCCTCGCTGACCCCAGGAATGCTGCCCGCAGGTCTGCGGGAAGTCCTTCAACCGCATGTACAACCTGCTGGGCCACATGCACCTGCACGCGGGGAGCAAGCCCTTCAAGTGTCCCTACTGCTCCAGCAAGTTCAACCTGAAGGGCAACCTGAGCCGGCACATGAAGGTCAAGCACGGGGTGATGGACATCAGCCTGGACAGCCAAGGTGGGTGCAGGCTGTGGCCAGTCCCTGCGCTGCCTATCGCAGACTGGGCGCTGTGGTTTTCCCTGCTGCGGCTGCTCCTGGGAGCGCCCGGCTCTCGGCTGTTTGCTTTGGGAGCTGGGCTGTGCCGCAGCGGCTCCAGCGAGCACGTGTCCTGTTGCCTGAGGGCTGCCCTCGGCTTGTTCATCCTGCCAGCACTGCGTGGTGACACCCACAGCTCCCCAGCCTTCCCTCTGTCCTCAAGCACCTATCCTCCCACAGGGCCATGGGAAGGTACCGAGTGGGAGCCAAGTAAGCTTAATAAACTTGGTGCAAATACAAATAAAGTTCTTGATAAATAAGTTAAAATAAATAGCTCCCCGAGGAGCCATTGAGGCTTTGGCATCTCTGGACAGAGCGGTGCTGTCTGATACTGACTGTGATTTTGGTCAAAGGGTTTTGCAGAGTGGGGCGTAAATGCCGCTGGTTCTGCCCCAGCTGCCCCCTCTGCACCTGCCCAAAGGCACCTGAGGGGACAGGCGATGCTCCTGCTGCAGGTTTCTGCACCACATTGGTATAGATGCCTCATCAGCAGTCTTGTAGCGGGACCACCCATGTCATACGGACAGAGCTGGAGGGGAGCTCTGGCTGTTTCACCCCCTCAGTCTCCCCAGCAGCTCGATGCCCGCCTTGAGCACAGCCTGGGGGGAACCAGCAGGATCCCACATTCCTGCCCTTTTCTCTTCTTCCCACCTCAGACAGCTCCCACCCCGGCCGAGCCCAGGCTGGTGCCCAGCAGCGCGGCGCAGGCAGGGAATGCAAGCATGGGCATGGTGCTGGTAGGATGCCTTTCCTGGGCTGCTGTCCTTGCCTCACCTCCCCCGGGCCCACTGTGGGGCCGGGTGCTGCAGACCCCCGCCATGTGGCACAGGCACCAGTCAGGGGCTGTTCTGCTGGCAACCCATCCCTGCTGCGGTGCATGGCTGGGGGTCCTCTGAGACCCCCACAAGTGGCCTGGCTCAAGCAGAGCTATAGCTCCTGGGGAGCTTTGGGCTCTAAGCTCGAGCAGCCTGGGGAGGAGGGGGGCTGTTGGCCCTGGACCTTCGTGCAGGTTTGTCATCGGGTGTCCCTGTGCTGAATCCTAGATCCCATGATGGACCTGGCTGGGGCCGACCATGCTGAGCTGGACGGGCAGCAGGAGATGGACGACTTCGAGGAGGAGAACTCTTACGGCTACGGAGGGGTGGGCAACGCTCCAGACGAGCACGCCCTGACTGAGCAGGCCATGAAGGAGATAGCGTACTACAACATGTTGTAGCCAAGGCTGGAGGAGGCTGCCGGGGACCTGTGTGGACTTTGCGTGGTAAGAGCAGCTGCTGCTGGCGGGCTGCGGCACCCAGCCAGACCTGCACCACTGCCCCTGGAGGGGGGGGGCTCCAGCTGAGCTTGGTGAAGGAGAAAACAGGGATGTCCAAAAACCTTTTCTGGGGTGAAGGCAGGAGCAGAAGCTGGAGGTGGTACAGGGCAGCAGTTGCTGCAGCAGCAGCTTCAAGCTGTTGCCAGACCTTTGCAGAGCCTCTGTGGAGCTCTCGCCGTCGCTGGGGTCCTTCCCTCCTTCCCCACCACCCCCAGAGAGGGAGCATGGAGCGGTGCACCGGCTGCCTGCGGCTCTCCTGCCCATCGCTGACCTCCCTTCGCTCTGCTCCTGCCTGCCTGCCCCTCTGGGTGGTGGCAAGCCAGGACCTTGCCTGTCTTCACCCTTGCCTGTACTGCAGTGTCCAGCGTACTTGAAGCTGCAGGCAGGGGAAGGCACGTCCCAGAAGATGATGAGCATTACTAACTATTCTACCTCCTGGGTCCTCCCCCACGGCTGGGGCTGCAGCCTGGCCAGCCCCCTGCTTCCCCCGCAAGCGCCCTGTGGGGCAGAAGCCCCTCTGCCTGCGGGAGGATGTGGGTTTGTGCTTCTTGCTCTTCCCCGTCTCCTGGGCAGGCGAGAGCTGTCCTACTTGCTCTGGCACCGGCTGCGGGCTGGCACAGGGAAAGCTGCGGCGACCTGCGCGAGGCCATGGGGCACATACAAAACAGAATATTTTCTTACAAACTAATGGCAAAGCTTAGCGGAAGCAGCAGCTCTGAGTATAGAGCAGCTGTAGCAAGCGCTGTACTTAAAGGAAGGCAAACCCTGTTCAACTTGAGCAAATGATGGTATTTTGAAAGTAATTTATTTTTTTCAGATGTGCCGCGTGGTTGGATTTATCTTTTCAATGAGTTCAGTTTCCTTCAACCAATGTGCTTTGTAAACCTGTGTAATGTGTGTGGTCTGTGCGCGGGGAGCGGCAGGGGCTGTGTTGGTGTTCGGAGGGGGCTGATGACTGGGGTGGGGGGGTCCTGCCACCCCTGGGGCAGCCAAGCACCAGCAGGGTCACGCTAATGAACCGCAGCCCCAGTCCCTGCACTGCCAGCACCCTTCCTCAGCCCCCCGAGCTGGTCCAGGGCTCAGGAAAAGGCTTTCACTGGGGCGGTGTGCCCTTGGGATGGCTGTTTGCCTCCTCTGCTCCTAGGTGTTGTGGGGGAGAAAGGAGCTGAGGCAGCCTGGGTGTGAGACCACCCTACTGGCTTTCCAGCCTCCCTGCTGTAGGGCAGAGGCCCAGGCAGTGCTGGCAGCATCGCTCCCCCAGCGCTTCCCCCAGCGTGCCCAGGGCCAGGCAGGGTCCCAACAGGCACCAGTATCTCCTGGGAGGCTGCAGCAGGCCCAGGACCTGGGCTCCGGCCAGGGCCCCGGCACAGGGTCTGGGACCCCCGAGCTGACCTCTGCCGCGCACACTGCAGGTGGCTGAGCAAGCAGAGGCACGATTCCCACCACTCTCCCTGGGGCAGGGCACCATCTGCCCCATCCCCAAAAGCCCCAGGCTGCCTCTGGGGCATGGCACCCCTCAGACCCCCCAGGCTCCCAGCCCCCATCAAGGCAGGGTGCCCCCCAGCCTTGCCATCTTCATTCCCTGCTCCAACTTTCTCCAGCCCCCCTCCATGCTCCCAGCCAGCACAGCTCCCCCTGCTTCCCCACACTACCTCAGTCCTAGTACCAAAAAGCCATGGCGCATGTCCCCACGTCCTGGACAAGGGTGGGCTGGCAAGGCCAAGCCGAGGGCGTCTTTGCTGTGCTGGGAAGCAGACCTGGGCGGCTGCGGCACTGAGCTTTGCCCTGTGGGACAAGGCCAGGGTGTCTCGTGCTGGTGGCACAGCAGGCACTGGTGGCCGTGTGGCTCCCTGACATCCCCCCCTCACATACATGGAGCGTTCAGCCACCCCTTGTGCAAAGCCCTACTGTGTTTTGGTTGGTTTTTAGCTCCTTGGTTTGAGGAGTTGTTTAGCAATAATTCCAATAAATGCATTTTCTTTAGCCGCTGGCTGCCTCCTGCGGCTGGCGCCCGCCCCGTGCCCAGGCCGCGAGAGCTGTGCCACCACATGCCGTGGGCCGGTGAGGTGTTTAATGGCTACTGGCACCGTGAGGTGGGAGGGTACATGAATGAATGCAGGACAGGCCCCCCCCCGGACTCCCCCCTGGTCCTACATAGCCCTGCTAGAAAGGCTTTAAAAACACTCGTAAGAAAACTGCTTATAAAAATTATTCAACTGTTCCTGAGCTGTGTTGGTGAGCTGGAGGCGGCGCTGGGTCCCCGTGCATCTGGGTGACAGCGGGGCCAGGGCTGGGTGGCCCCCCCCCCCCCGCACCCCTACTGCTTTCCCAGGGCCTTGTCCAGGTTGTTCTTGATGGCGTCCAGGAAGTCGGTGGTGTTCACAAAGTGCTCGTTCAGCTTCACACTGGGGAGGAGGGCAGAGAGGGGCTGGAGGGGTCCCGCAGCTGGGGAGGGTCCCTCCCCGCCCACTGCCACAGGCAGCAGCCAGCCCGGCTGGGGTCAGCGCCGGGGCCGGCCAGCACAGGCATGGCCTGACCCTACAAGCTGTAAATAGACTCCCCGAGTCCCCAGGGACTGTCTGGAGGCCAGCGGCCACCCCACGCAGCCAGCCTGCCTTCGTGGCAGGCGGCTGCCCCACATCGCTCCGCCCCATGAACCACACGTACTTGGCGAGGCCGTGGATGCAGCCGGCGAGGTCCTTCGTCATCGTCCCGCTCTCTACCGTTTCAACACAAACCTTCTCCAGTGTCTGAGCAAACCTGGGGACGGCGGCATCGCGGGTGGCTCCAGCAAAGCCGGCACCTCACCGGCACCCCTGTGCTGCCGACCCCACCACAGCTGGGACTGGCGTGGTCGGTGCTGGGGGTGGCTGCTGGCAGTGTGCCCCACTCTGGGGTGTCCCCACCCCACCCCGCTCACTTGATCAGGGCCGGGTTACTGTCCAGCTTGCCCCGGTGCTCCAGGCCACGTGTCCAAGCGAAGATGCTGGCAATGGGGTTCGTGCTGGTGGGTCGTCCCTGCATGGAGAGAGCGCTCAGCCGCCTGGCGTGGGCAGCACACCACGGGCAGCCCAGTGCAGGCCCCTCGCCGCGGGCACAGCGCACCCACCTTCTGGTGCTCCCGGTAGTGGCGGGTGACGGTGCCGTGAGCCGCCTCAGCCTCGATGGTCTTCCCATCCGGACAGACCAGGACAGAGGTCATCAGCCCCAGGGAGCCAAAGCCTGCGGTGGGACAGGGGTCAGGGCAACCCCAGGAAGGTGACCATGCACAGTGCACCTGACCCTACCCCACAGCACCCCCTCCCACCACCCCACCTTGGGCCAGGATGTCTGACTGGACGTCCCCGTCGTAGTTCTTGCACGCCCAGACGAAGCCACCGGAGGATTTCAGCACCTGGGCGACCATGTCGTCGATGAGCCGGTGCTCGTACCAGATCTTCAGCTTGTCAAACTCCGTCTTGTAGTGCCTGGGAGCCCAGGGCAGGTGTCAGCCACGCCTGGCCGTGCCCACCGCAGGCTGGGTCCCACCGCCACACCTGGGCAATGCCCCCCCGCCCCCGGAGGGGCAGCCAGCCCCCCTGGCGCAGCTCTCCCCCTACCAGCAGCCCAAGCTCCTCCAAGTCCGTACTTATCAAAAATCTCCTGGAAGATGTCTTTGAAGCGCCCATCATAGGCCTTGAGGATGGTGTTCTTGGTGCTCATGTAGAGAGGCCACTTCTTCTGGATGGCATACTGGAAGCAGCTGTGAGCGAAGCCCGAGATGGACTGCAAGGGAAGCGTACGGAGCCCCGTGGGACCCCTGTTGCCAGCCTGGCCAGGTCCACCACGGATGGCAGGTCATGCCACGCCACAGGGACCCGTCCTGCTGCCCTGGGCCTGCCTCGTTACCTCGTCTGTGTTGTACATGCCCATGCCCACGCCGCCGCCGGGGAAGTTGTACACCTCCCACTCCTTCACCCCACTGCCGTCCTTCGGCGTGAAGACCATCTTGAATGTCCCAGACTTGCCCACCACAAAGTCGGTGGCTTTGTACTGCAAGGGGCAGGGCAGAGCATCGGGCAGGGTCCGGCAGGAGCTGCCAGACACCCCCGCAGCGCAGGCAGCCGCCGCACAGGGCTCACCTGGTCGCCGTGGGCATGCCTGCCGATGGTGATGGGCTTGGTCCAGCCGGGCACCAGGCGGGGGATGTTCTTGCAGATGATGGGCTCCCGGAAGACCGTCCCACCCAGGATGTTTCGGATGGTGCCGTTGGGGCTCTTCCACATCTTCTTCAGCTTGAATTCTGGGGTGTGCAGAGGTGAGGCCCTCCAGGGACCCCCCCACCAGGCACTGCCCCAGCGGTCACCCCAGGCCAGTGCCCGGCCCCTGCCAGCCCCCGCCCCTGCTCCTCCGTGCCATGGGCTGTTGCCAGAGCCCCGCTGTCGGGCCAGCCAAGGAGAGGGACAGCCGGCGCAGGCCTATGACTGACATTGGGCAGAAGCCGGTCTGTCCCCAGCGCCATGCCCTCAGGGTCCCCACAGCACCCCCAGGCACCCCAGGGCCAGGGCAGGGGGCACAGCACTAAGACCATGGCCCCCAGCCCAGGCAGTGGCGCAGTTCCCGACCCACCAGAAACCTGAGCCATCTTGGGGGGGGAGGCACTGGCTGACCCAGAGGGGCCAGGCATACATGGGGGGCTCAGCACCCTGGCACCACCCCCGCTGCAGCAGGAGCTTGGCCCCTCGCCCCCTGCCCACCTTCCACCCTGGCTTCGTCCGGCGTGATGGTGGCACACTTCACGGCCACGCTGTACTTCTGGGTGGCCAGCGCCGAGTCGATGGTGACCTGGTCATCTGTCTTGTCCCGGTGCGGCAGGCCCAGGTCAAAATACTTCAGCTGGACATCCACGTTGGGCAGGATGAGCTGGGGGTCCCAGGAGAGCGTCAGAGCCGGGGGACAGCACCGTGCACCGCAATACAGCCAGCCCCGGCCCCCACCCCAGTCCAGCCACAGCTGCCTGCCTGGGATGGTCCCCCCCCTGCCCAGGAAGGGCCCCCCTCCCCGGCTCAGTCCCCCCACCCCGGGACCTCCTCACTTCCAGATCCTGCCGGAAGCTGCACTGATCTCACCACCTGCTTCCTGCAGACAGACAGACAGAGGACAGACAGGGAGGGCAGTGCGCAGGGACTGCCTGTTCTTTCTACAACAACCACCTGTTGCCCTGTACAGCACCCGCCAGCGCCACTTGTGCGACACCCGCCTGTTCTCCAGGCAGGACCCCGTTACCTTCTCCTTGATGAAGGCCCAGATGATCCGCGTCATCTCATCTCCATCCATCTCCACCACTGGGTTGGCCACCTTGATCCGCTTGTCGGCATCTGGGGAGCGGCGGTGGGGTGTTAGGGGCGCCCGTCGGGCCCCACCGGCCGCGGCCCCACAGCTCTGCACTGCGGCGTGGGGCCAGGAGTCGTCCCACCGGGACGGCAAGCTCCCATCCGGCAGGGTTCGGGTGCCAGCCCTGCTCAGGGCTGGGTGCAGGTCAGGGTGCAAACCCCGCTCAGGTGCAGGTCAGGGCACAAACCCCACTGGGGTCTGGACCGGTTCACGGCACCAGCCCTGGGGCTGGGGTTGCGTGCAGGTCAGGGTGCAAAACCCCACGTGGGAGCGGGACTGGGACCGGGTGCACACCCCTCTCGGGGCGGGACCTGGGTGCAAGCTGGGCTGCAAAGTCCCACGTGAGACCAGGACCAGGACTGGGTACAAACCCCTCCAGGGCCAGACCCAGGTGCAAACCAGAGGGCAAAACCCTGCACAGGACTGGAACCAGGAGCAACTCTCGCTCAGGACTGGACCTGGGTGCAAGCTGGGGTGCAAATCCCTGCATGGGACCTGGACTGGGAGTAAACCCCTCTGGGTGCCAAATCTGGATGTGGGTCAGGCAACAAAATCTGATGCAGGACCAGGATCAGAGGCAAAGCCTTCTGGGGGTTAAGCCTGGCTGCTCATCGGGCTGCAAAACTCCACGCAGGACCGGGACCGGGTGCAAACCCCTCTCAGGGCGGGACCCGGGTGCAAGCCAGGCTTTAAAAGCCCACATGAGACCGGGACCAGGAACAAACGTCTCAGGGGCCAAACCTGGCTGCAGATTGGGCAGCAAAACCCCGTGTGGGACCTGAACCAGGAACAAACTCCTCCAGGGTCAAACCGAGTACAAGCTGGGGTGCAAAACCCTGCCTGGGACCGGGACCAGGAACAAATGCCTCCAGGGTCAAAGCGGGTACAAGCAAAACGCCGCGTGGAACCGGGCCCAGCGGCAAACCCTTCCAGGGGCCAAACCTGGATGCGGGTCGGGCTGCAAAACTCCACGTGGAACCAGGACCGGGAGCAAACTCCCCCGGAACAGGACCCGGCTGCAAAACCCCGCGTGGATCCGTGACCGGTAGCACACCCCGCCCGGGGACGGCTGTAAGCCGGGGTACGGATGCAGTTCCAACCCACCCACCCCCACCCCCAAAAAAAAAAAAAGCGAGCCAGCCCAGCGTGAAAACCCCACTCGGGGCGGGCGCAGCCGCCCTCTCCGTCCCCAAGGACACGAGGGAATCCCACCCCGCCCCCCCACTCACCCCAAGGTCACCCCCACTCACAGTGTCGGCGCTGCCCCACGGAGGCGGCGGGGAGGGGGCAGCGGGCCAGGCGGCTCAGCGCCGGGGCGGCGCGGAGGTAGCGGGCGGCCATGGCGGGGCGCGACGGGGCGGACACGGCGAGGGCGGTGGCGGCGGAGCGGGGACGCGGTTCGCTCCGCCCCGGGGCGGTCCGTGCCCGCGCCCCCCCGCGGGGCCCCGCGCGGGCCTCGGAGGGGCCCGCACGGGGTCCTGCGGCGGCCCCCGGACCATCGCTTCATCCCCCCCATCACGCAGCGCACCCCATCTGCAAAACACCCACGGGGGATGATGCCCTGCCGGGGGGTGCAAAGCAGGAGGGTGCCCCCCCGCCTCGGGGTGGGTGAGGAGGGAGATGCCACTTGCTGGGTGCAACCGGTGCCAAAGCACAAGGTGACCGGCGAGCCCGGGATCAGCTTTCACCGGGGTCCTTGGGACGTGGTGGCAAGGGCGGGCGCACAAGGCATTGCGTGTCCTCCCTCCGCCGTGTGCATCCCACCGCCCTCCGGGCTCTGCTCAGTGTGGGGTGCGAAGAGCAGGAGGGTTTGTGGTGGTCCCCGTTCCTAGCAAAGGAGCGTGCCCCCCCCCACCCCAGGCACAGCTGGGTCGGGGACATGCTGCCTGCCGAGCCAAGGCTTGGAGCCAGCTCAGGTTTTCCCTACATAGAAGCGGGTGATCCTACACATTGCCAGCGCGTGACTCAGGGCAGCTGGACCGAGAAGGACGGGCAGCTGTGGGCAACGGCAGCTGCCGCCATTTCCCCGGGGGAACCTTCACCCCGCCTGACCCCGGCATGGGGCGGAAGGAGGTGGCTCACCCCAGGGGCACCCCGAGATCGTGTGCAGGAGACAGGAGGTGTGCTGGGGTGGCCAGGAGGCTGCCTTGGCCCATGAGGTTTACTGTCCCTCTGCACGGGCCAAGCCAACAGCTTTTTTTAGCTACAGGGAATGGGCAGATCCTGCTCCATGAGGAAAAACAGTCCTGCTGGAGCTGCTGGCCCCAGACGGAGGGGCTGAGGGGAGGCAGGGCCGGGCACACTGATATCTGCCTGGATTTAACATTAATGAGAGCAGAAGCCTGGGGGGCTGTCAGCTGCGGGGGGGCTGGCACCCACTGCTCTGGGGTGCTGGGGCCTTGGGCATCCCCAGTCCTGCTGCTCTGCCCATGGCACCCTGTCACGCAAGCAGCCTGCAGCCACACAGCCAGCACTGCTGGTGCCGCCCAGCAGCGGGGTGGTGGGCAGTGTTACCCCTCAACACGGGGCCCAGGATGGGGGGGGCTGCCCAGCTGCGCCTGGCTGCAGCGCTGCCCCCCCGGCTGCCCTCACTCCGTCCCCGCGGTCAGAGCCGCCCAGTGACCACGGCTCTTGCAGGGACGAGGTCACGCCAGCGCAGCAGCCATCCCCCCGCGGAGCATAGGCTCCACCAGCGCTGACGAGAGCAGCCATGTGGCACTGTCCCAGGGAAGGGCTGCCTTCAAACAAAGGAGTCCGTCCCTGGCCGGAGCCCAGTCCGCACACCCCAGGCTGCTGCCAAACCAGTGTCCCTACCGCAGCTGGCCCTGGGAGGGTCCCTGGGGTCTGGCGGGGCTGGCTGCAGAAGGCTGGGGCCAAGCTCTGGAGGATGACATGTCCCGGGAGGGACCGTACTCCAGCAGGTTGGGGGCCACCGAGGTCCCAGCCAGAGAAGGGGCAAAGGCCTGGAGGGAGGGGGTCTGTCCATGCATGCACTGCTGCCTGCAGGCAGCCCCGCGTCTGCCCGTGGGAGGGGGGCACCAAGGAGGCCGAAGGGAGCTGCATGGCCAGCAAAGCGATGCACCGTGGTTCCTTGTGCAATCGGTGCTGCCCCCAAACATGGGCCTCCCTCACTGGCACATGCAGAGGTTCTGCCGGCCTGCTGGCTGCGGGATGGGGGCTGTACCCCAACTTTGGCAGCAGCCTGCCTCCCCCAAGGGCCGCAGGGCAGCGGTGTGGGCCAGGGATGACACAAACTGTGGGGCAGGGGCATAGCCCCTACCAGCAACCCCACACCACGCTCCCTCCCCACGCTGTCTTCCCCCTGGGCCCAGGGGTGCACAGAGCAGGCAGCTGCCTGCGGCAGAACCTCTGCACGTGCCAGTGGCATGGCCAGGCACTGCCCGTGCTGCATGGGGTGAGGCACATGGCTGCTCTGGGGACACAGTGCGACATCAGGCTGAGCAGCCAGGCTGCAGAGGGGCTCGGTGGCCCAGGCGAGCAGATGGCAGCACTCAGGGACAGAAGGAGGATGGAAACTGCACGCTGCTCAGCTACACTGGAGGTACAGCCCTGGGAAGTGGGGTGCAGGGCCATGACCAGCTGGCCCTGGGACCCCTGCCTATGCCCCGGCCCAGCCCAGCATGGCAGGTTGGTGTCCCCAACACTGGTTCCAGGGGAAGGCTGGCACTGCTGCCACAGCTGTGCTGGCAGCTCTGCTCTGGGCTGGGTGGGCTCTGCCTGCCAGACCCCATGCTGGAGCACAGCTGTGTGTCCTGCCCAGCTCACCCCTGTCACGCCTCTGCAGCGCAACCCCCTGCCCCGCTCAGCCCTCTCGTGCCCAGGGCATGGCTGCCTCCCACCCTGCCCACCGCAGGCTGGAGCACCGACCAGCCCCTGCTGGGGCCATTGACTCCTGGTGCCCGGCTCCCCCCACACCCCAGGAGAGTGGTGCACTTGCCCAGGCTCTCTGCAGACCCTGGCAGCGCTGTGCACCGCTGGCACGTGGCCAGCACCCTCCAGCTCCGAGCATGTCACTGCGGGGATGCCGGGAGCTGTGGGTTACCCCAAAACACCCGGAGGCGTGTGTCACTGTGAGATGCCTGGAGCCATGAGTTACCCCAAAACGCCTGGAGCCGGGTGTCACCATGAGGAGTTCACGGTGACGCCCGGAGCCACGTGCACATGCTCTGGATGTCCCTGCATCCGCTGCGCAGCGCGGGCACCTCTGCTCCTGGGGCCGCCCCGTGGCACCCCGTCCCTACGGGCTCTCACGCAGGAAAGGCCCCCAGCAGGGCACACGCTGCTGCCCCCCAAAGCCATGCTCCCGGCCAGCCCCACGGCGCTGCCAAGCCCCTCGCTGCACGGAGGATGGCAGGGCAGCCGGCGGCCAGCCTTCCTGGGGGGGGGACCAGCGTCCTCCCGTGCGTGGGCCAGCACCAGCCCGGGGTCTGCATCACCCCACGCAGCCCCGATTGGGGGCAGCCCGGCCGGTCCCACGCCGGGACCCTCCCTCCCCTGAGGCTGAGCCAGGCCTCCCCCCAGCTCCCGCACCCCAGAAGGGGCACTAACGCCCTCCCCCGGGGCTCCTGCCCCCCGACCCCCGGCGGGCGGGACGCCCGGAGCGGTGCCGGTGCCGGTGGCGGGGCCGCAGCGGAGGCGGCCGGGCGGGGCGGCCCTTTGTTGCGAGCGGCGGGCGGAGCAGCCGGAGCCTCCCGGAGCCGCCCCGCGCCCCGCCGCGGGCGGGGACCCCGGAGCCGCCCCCGCTGCCGGCGGCTCCCGCCGCACCCGCCGCCGAGCCGGTGAGCAGCGGGCGGGCGCGCCGGGCCGGGCGGGGGGCGCACCGGGCACGGGGAGGGGGGGGCGGTGTGTGTGCGAGGGGGGCGTGGGTGTGTCTGTGTGTGTGTCTGTGTGTCCACGGCTCCTGCGAGGGGTCTTGTGCAGCGTGTCCGGGGGTGCAGGGTGGTGCAAGGGGGTCCGGGGAGGTGCCCGGGGGTGCAGCGGGGTGCAGGGGGCTGCAGCGTGTGCGTGTGCGTGCACAGGGGCTGTGCAAGGGTCTGTGTGTGCACGTGCACGGGGCTCCCCGAGGGACGTGTGTGCGGGGGGAGCGTCTGCACAGGGGGTGCGCGGGGCTAGGGGCGGCGGGGGGCCTGGGGGTGCGTGTGTGTGCGCGTGTATGTACGTGCAGGGTGCCGGCACGTTCGGGGTGGGTGCATGGACAGCGGCCCACCCGCAGCATGGGGCTGTTCCCCCGCGGGGGTGTTTCCAGGTGTGTGTTTGCTGTACAGGGTGTGTACAGCCCGTAAGCCTCCCTGCGTGTGTTTACATGCGTGTCGGGTGCGCGTTACGCACGGTGCTTGGCCGAGGGTACGGAAGTGCAGGCACAGTGCTCTGGATGTGTGTTACGGATTGCTCATAAGGAGGTGTGTGTGCGCACACTCAGCGTCAGGTATGAGGCGTGTGTGTGTGGGGTGTGTGCGGCGTGTCCTGCGTGTGTGGATGTGCCCTGGACGCTAGCAGGCCGCACACGTGGCCCAGGCATGTGGACATTGCACCTGCCTTGGGGACACAGGGAGAATTGGGACCACACGGGCTGGGGGGTCTCCCCACTGGTCCCCAGTGTCTGCTGCAGCTGGTGCTGTGGCTGCTTTTGGGGTCTGGCACCCCCTCCCCTCCCAGGCAGCACTGCGGTGGGGGTGCCACTGTGCTGAGGACGAGCAGGGCTGAGGAGGCCCTCACTGGTTTGGGCTCTGTGGGGCTGGGGATGGCTGGGAAGGGGTCACACATCCCTGAGCCAGGAACCCGCAGTTCGTGCACCCCAGGGTGCAGAAGTGCCTGGGCTCAGAGTCCACCATATCCCTGCCCTCCAAGGGGTGCTTGCCGTCTCCATTTTGCCTGGTGCCTGGGGTGCACGGTGAGCAACGGGGGGGCCCAGGGCAGTGCCCCGTGTGTCCTGCAGCCTCCCGGGCAGGCAGTGTCTGGGTGCAGGCAGCATGTGTCTGGGTGCAGGCAGGCTCTGGCAATGAGAGGTGGAGCTGGTCCATGGGGGTACCCCGTAGTCCTCGGAGCAGAGCCTGATGTCGTGCAGGAGCATGGGGCAGGGGAGCGATGGGATGGGTGCGTTTTGGCAGGCTGGGTCCAGGGGCTCCCACAGCGCACTGTGCCCAGGGTGAGGGAGATGCTGCAGGGCAGTGTGGGGCTGCCCGCATGCCACCCTTGGACAGGCACTGGCATCCTGGCTGAGGGAGTGGGGAGGTCCTGGTGGTGGGGTCAGAGCTGGCTGGGGGCCACAGAGGGGCACGGGGGCAGCCAGGCTTTGTGTGGCTGCTGGAGGGGCAGAGAGCGGAGCTGTGGCAGCCTGGGAGGCCCTCAGCTGAGGCAGGGTGGCACAGCTGGTGCCCATGGGATGGGGAGGATGCCCCGGGGTCCCTGGGCCCTGTGGGGAGCCCTGCAGTGCCCTGCCCAGCTGGCCGTGCCCTGCAGTCCCTGCAGTGGGTAGCAATGGTATTTGTCCTCCTGCGCTGTGGGCTGGAGGCTGCCCCAGCCCCTGCTCCCTCCCCTTGTCCCAAGTGGGGCCTCTCCCCTGGGGCCGCCGGCTGCTGGGGTGCAGCGAAGCAGAGCCGGTGTGCCCGCGCTGCGCTCCTCCCTGCCACACCAACCATGGCTGTGCTGTCAGAGGCAGCCCGGCTCCAGTGGGACGTGCAGCGCTCTCCGGGCTGCTGGCGCTGAGCAGCTGGGTCTGGGAGCATCTGTGCGTGAATCAGCACGGCCTGGGAGCCTGCGCGGCTGCAGGTGTGCGTGCAAGTGCTCGTGCTCTGCGCGTGTGCGCGGCCGAGAGGAGGCCGTGGGTGGGAGGGGAGCTTGGGGGGACTGCCTGGTGTTGTCTGGCAGCCTGCAGGAGAGAGCCGAGCCGGGGGCGTGTGTGCGAGCCCCAGGAGATGTGGATTGGGAGGAAGAGCCTGGGCGCGTAGGCTGTGTGTGTGAGCCGAGTTCAGGTCTCTGAGCTGGGGACGTGGCTGCGCTGCTGCCTGAGCAGGGGCAGGCTGCAGAAGCGATGCGTGAGCGCACAAGAAGCAGCAGCAGGGTGCACACAACCCCAGCCCTGCTCCTCGCAGGCAGCAGCACCCAGCTCTGCAGCTGTCTTCCCAGGCACCCACCACCCGCGGGAACAGGGCAGAGGGCGCTGGCGTGGGAATTTAGTGCAGAAACCACTGCCCCGCCTGCCTGGTGACCCCAGGCCACAGGTTTTGGTGCTGCCCGGGCCTGGCACCCCGAGCAGTTTCCTCGCTGTTGCAGGCGGAGAGCGGGCTGGGATGGCAGCGGGGCTGCCACACTCATGCGTGCAGGTACCTGCAGAGCTGCGCAGGGCACGCACATGCCGGCCCGGCCGGGCGCTGCGCCTGCGCGGGTGCGCAAGCAGGGCAGGGTGCTGCAGGGTGCCCCTGGCGCTGCCCCGCGCTGGCAGGCTGCGTGGGCAGGCGGAGGAGATAAATGGGAGTTTGTCGTAAACAGGCCTGGCTGCCAGCAGCGGTGGGGAGCGCCTCGCAGCCTGCGCTTAAAGGCGCAGGCTCTGGCCTTGCCTCTCTGCTCACTGCCCAGCCTGGGCCAGGGCAGCCTGCCCTCCCTGCCTGCCCTCCCTGCCTGCCCTCCCTGCCTGCCCCAAGAGCAGCTGGCCTCCTTGCGGGGGGTTCCCGTCCCTGCATGCCATCACACCGGGGTGTTGGCACAGCACTCCCACAGCCATGAGCAGGCCATGGCCGGGTCCCCAGAGCCCCCCAGAGCCCCCGGGGTGCCGTGGGGTGGAGGGGGACATGGCTGCGGGGGTGAGTGTCTGCTCCCATCCCACGCAGTGTGACGTGCCTGGCTCTGACGCAGAGCCCTGTCCTGTCTGTGGCAGTTGCCTGGGCAAAGGGTGCTGATAAGGCAGGTGGGGTGGAGCTGGCAGGGCTGTCCCTGGCCCAGGGACATCAGCCACTGGTGAGTGCAGCGGGAGCAGCAGGAAGGGAGCTGAGCCAAGGAGGGAGACCCTGAACCGCTAGCAGCCCCAGCCACTGGGCAACACGTATGGCCTAGGGAGCGAGCGCCGTCCAGCAGTGCCTAGCAGGCAGAGCATGGGAGCATAGGCAGAGCTGTAACGGGAGCGTGGGGGGTGCTTCTTATGGGTGGGGGGCTCGCAGGGGACCCTGCCGGTGGGGTGGCAATGGCCTGGGGCACTGGGGTGGGAGAGCAGGGCGGTGTGGATCTCTGCCCAGCATGGGGAGAGCAGTGGTGGGGAGGCCCCAGCCCCAGGAGAGCTGCCTGCTGTGAGGAGAGACCCTTTCCCCCTGTTGCCATGGCAAAATAAGCAGCTGTCATTAATAATGCGTTGCCTTGGCAACCACTGGACCAGCGGGCAGTTCTCTGGGGTCTGCATGTGCTTCTGCCAGGGGCTGCAAGCTCTCCCCCACACCCTGGCCAGGGTCTCAAGCCCACTGGGGGCTTGAGTAGTGGGCTGGCACTGCCTGCTTGATGGCGTGCCCACGCCACCCTGCCCATGCTGGGGCCCTGCCGGGACCATCCTCATCCCGGATCCCCAGGGACAGGCCATCGGGGTGGGCAGGGGCCATGTCCCGTGCCCCTGGGTGCTGCCCTGTGTGGACACTGGTGCCGGCAAGCTTTGTCCCACGGGGTGGGCTGGCACGGGCTTCCCACTGCTTGGCTGTGCCGTGCCTTGTGGGAGCCCATCGTTCCTCGAGGGAGGGCAGGGAGTGCTGGCCTGTGCTGGGGCAGGGGCCACGGCCCCCATTAGAAATCACAGCCCCTTGCACGCGGGGGGCTGCACAGCCAGGGAAAGCCTCTGCGGAGAGCAAGGCTTGAGCTTGAGGGGCCGTGGGAGCAGCAGCACTCTCCGCACGGTGAGGGGCTCTGGCAGGAGCCTTGGGGCTGAGCTGTCCCCCAGACAGACATCCCTGGGCCAGACAGACGTCCCCAGGCCAGTCTTTCCTGGAACAGACATCCCCGGGATCCCAGGCCAGCCGGTTCTCCCTGGTGCGGGGAGAGGAGCGTGGGTGCGGGGGAGACCCCGGCTGCCGGGGCCCGCGGCTGCTGTTAGTGCGCGGGATGAAGCACCGTCCCCCGGCCCGTGAGCGGCTGCCGGTCGCCGGGACTGAGCGGGGGGCGCGCAGCCGGATGCCACGGGCACGGCACGGCGGGGAAGCTCGCAGCACCGAGTGCCCCGCGGGAGCGGGTCCCGGCGGGGCGGGGCGGGGCGGGGGCGGTCCCGACGGGGAACGGGCCACCCCCTCTTCCGATCAGCCCGCCCCGCCCGGGGCACCGGCACGGCTCGGTACAGCCCGGATCGGTACCGGGCGGCCGGCTCGGCTCGGTACGGCTGGGCTGGGCTCCGCGCCGCGCCGCGCCCCGCCCCGCCCCGCCGCATCCCGCCCCGGTGCCCAAGCGGGCGGGCGGGCAGCCCCGGGGCCGGGGCGGGCGGGGGCGGCGCCGGGCGGGCGGCGGGGCCGGACCGAGCCGCTGAGCCCCTCTCTCCCGCAGGTCTGCAGCGCCCGGGCGGCTTCGCGGGAGGCGGCGGAGGCCCGGCCCGGCCCGGGATGGCGGCGCGGCCGGCGCTGCCCGTCCTGGCGCTCTCGGTGCTGGCGGCGCTGCTGCTCTCGGCGGCGCAGGAGCCCGTCCCGCGGGTCAGCCTGCCCTACGGTGAGTGTCCGCCTGCCCACGGTGAGTGTCCGCTCCGGTGGGTCTCCCCCCCCTCCTCCCGCCGCGGGACGGCTGGGCATCCCGCCCGGCTCCCGAGTCCCCCACCCCACCCCGGGCTCCCCACGCCGCGGGACGGGGCGGCCCCGCCACTCCGCGTGGAAACGCCTTGTGCAGCCTCAGCATTGCCAGCTGTCACAACACTCTCCCAGCCAGCCCGGCAAGCTGGGGCTCGTGTCCCGCCGTGGGGCTGGGGCGGCCACGCTCCCCAGGGCTGCAGGAGGACGTGGGACAGTGGGACCCCCGGGCAGTGGGGTGCAGCAGCCGTGGCCGGGGCCGTGCTGCTTGGACAGGGCAGAACCCCGGGGCTGCTGCGGGACTGCATGCGCGGCAGTCGGGGAGCAAAGAGGCATGCTTCCCTGCATCGGGACCTGCACTGAGGGCGTGAGCGGGTCTGGGGCACCCAGGGGCGCTTGTGTCCCCATATGCAGGGCAACGGTGGCAGCCACATCCTGTGCGAGTGGGGGCCATGGGATCTCTGCCTGCCTGTTCTGTCGTGCAGTTTCATCCTTGCTTGGGCAGCTGAGTGCCTGCAGGCCCCCTCCCCTCTCAGCTGTGTCCCTGGGGCTCTGCACAGCCCCTTGCTATGCTGTGCCTGGCCTCAGGCTGCTCTGGGAATCACTACAGCCTCCCTCAGCAGCATGGCCATGGCAGGGCTTGGGGCTCCACTGGGGCAGGGGCCATGAGAAGGCAGCTGGAAGGCTGCTTGGCCAGGCAGAGCTTCTTGCAGATGGGGAGCCTGACCAGCAGATCCCTCTTGCCCTGCAGAGTTCCCCAGCAGCTGATGTAGGGTGGGTGAGCAGCAGGGCATGCTCCACGGGCAGCTCGGGCTCAACACCGGCAGCTGCTGGGCCCAGCTCCATCGTCCAGCGCTGTGGCTGTGGCGTGGTGGGGGCCGCCCACGTGTGTCTGGGTTGGCCGCGCTGCCAGGAGAAGGTGGCTAAATCCAGCTGCTGCTGGCCAGCGGAGCCAGTCCCGTGCTGGCTGCCGACTGGGCAGCCTGGGAGGGTGCAGTGGTTTGGGCCGGCTTGACTCTGGCAGCGAGGCGCGGGCAGCTGGGAGCACTCCCTGGCTCAGTGTGCTGTGGTTCTTCGGCGTGGACGTGGCCCCGCCACGTGCTCCCATGACTGCCAGCCATGGTTGTGGTGTCACCAGTAGATATGGGACTCGCCAAGCTGGACAGGAGGCCTGGGAGGCAGCAGGACAGCTCATCTTGGCGTCGTGCTGTGCCATGCCACATGGTGTCAAGCTGTGCTGCCCAGCCCTGCCTGCACAGAGAGGTCTGGACATGCTCTGCTCACCTGCAGAGGCTGCAGCTCTCAGGCAGTACCCAGGGGTCCCAACCTGGACCCCCAGCACTGCCAGGGGGAGCTGGGTGGGGGCACGGGCCGGCCGCTTTGCCGGCAGCAGCGTGTGGCTGCATGGGGCTTGTGGTTGGTGGGAGGGAGGAGCTGGTGAGCTGCTCCTCTGGAAGCGCTGGATGTGCCTCCAGCAGGTTTGTCTGGAAGAAGCAGGTCTTGTCCTAACAGGTCCCCTGGCAGCCGGCACAGGCTCCCGCAGCTCCCCAGGGCAGGACAGCTCTGCAGGGTGCAGGGGCCCTGCTGCCCCTCCGCTGCATGCACTGGGCTGTGCTCGCTGCGGGTTGCATCACCCCAGCGCTGGGGTGCAAGACCCCTCGTGGGAGGATGCCATCGGGGGGCCAGCATCCTTCCCCCTGCGCTGCTGCAGGAGAGCAGGGGCAGGTGCTGGGCCAGGGGCCAGCTGAGCCCCTGGGGATGGGGGAGATGCTGCTTCATCCAGCATGAGCTGGGGCTCGTGGAGCAGCAGGGAAAGGGGAGAGGAGCAGGGCCCAGCCCCGCAGCACTGCTGGCATGGCAGTGCCTTGAGCCCTTGCAGTGGCTTGCACCAAGTGGGGGCTCACAGGAGCCCTGGCGGGGATCTGGGAGCAGGCAGGGGGTTGGGAAAGGTCGGGGTGTCCCCGGGGCATGGGGGGTCAGGAGTGAGGGAGTTGGCACCGTGAGTCAGCCCGACGTGTCCTGCTGGCACAGCCAGGCCCATCTGATTCAGAGCGGCTGCAGGAGAGGAAGGGCTTCCGGGGCCAGGCCACCCACGCGGGACGGGAGTGTGGGCGCTCCGTGACTCAGCCGCAGCCTCTGCCCCAGTGTCCGGCACGGGAAGTGGCTGAAATGGGCAGCCAGTCCCAGCACCCATTTCACCCTGCCACAAGCTCAGGGTCCCCGTGGGGCCAGGCTGGGCTGGGCCACCCATGCCACAGGGCTGAGCCCTGGGGCCCGTGTGCGGCCATGTGAGCGCAGACCCGGCTGCGGTACTCGGTGCCGGGCAGGGCTGATGTGGTGTGCCCCAGGGCCGTCCCCAGGGCCGGGACAAGGCGGTGGCTCATGCTGGCGGCGGCGCGGAGGCTGCCCTTGGGTGCTATCGTGGCTGTGTGGTGCTGCGTGTGTCTGACCGTGTGGGGAGAGCCGGATCCGGCCCTGGCAGCCGCACGCAGCAGTGCAGCCAAGGTGCGAGACCGGGGCAGCTGTGCCGAGCAGAGAGCCAGGAGTGAGCTGTGGCACGGGGGCCCCGGGGGGTCGAGTACTGCCCTGTGAGGGCTGTGTGAGGCTGATGCCCGTCGCTCTCCCTCCCCAGACTCAGCCGAGCGGGTCGTGCAGCGGTACGAGGTGCCTGGTGTGTCCAACTACACAGCCCTGCTGCTGAGCCCGGACGGCGGCACCCTCTACCTGGGAGCGCGCGAGCTGCTCATCGCCGTGAACACCAGCCACTTCCAGCCCGGGGTGCCGGCTCGCAGGGTGAGCCCACAGGTGGGGCCGAGCCCCACATGGGACTGCAGAGCCACTGGGGCTGGGCTGCCCTTGGGGAGGGAGGGGGGCACTGAGCCAGTTCTGGTGCAGGGGGTCCCCTCTCCAGCGCTCCCCGGCAGCATCTGGGGTCTGTGGAAGCTGCTGCACACTCGGGAGCGAGTCGGGACAGCACAGAGCAGCTGCCCTGGCCATCCCAGGCAGCGGGGTGCTCAGCCCCAGCCAGCAGCTGCCTTGTCAGTGCAGTTGAGGTGGGGAGGATGTTGGTGCTGGGGCAAGCTGGTGACCGGGGTGCTCCCAGTGACTGCCCTTTCTCCGCAGCTGCCATGGAGTGCGGATGAGGAGAAGAAGAGGCAGTGCGTGTTCAAGGGCAAGGACCTCCAGGTGAGCCCCACTGCCTGCTGGCGTCTGGGGGCTGCGGTGGGAGCGGGCAGTGCCCTGTGCTGGGATGCGGGTGCACAGGAGGGCTAAGTTGGGTCCTCTTACCTCTGCAGAGGGACTGTCACAACTACATCAAGATGCTGCTGCAGCTGAACAGCACCCACCTCTACACCTGCGGGACCTGCGCCTTCAGCCCGGCCTGCGCCTACATCGTGAGCACGGGGAGTGGGGCTGGGGACTGGGAGTCCTGCTGGGGGTGCAGTTTCCCCCTCCGCTGTTGAGGGCCTGCAGCGGGGGTCCCGGGCACTGGGGTGGGCGCTGGTGGTGCTGCCGGCTCACAGCCTGGTCCTGTTGCAGAACGTACAGCACTTCAGCCTGGAGCGGGACACGTCAGGGAAGGTGCTGCTGGAGGATGGGAAGGGACGCTGCCCCTTTGACCCTGAGTACCGGTCCACAGCCGTCATGGTTGGTAAGGCACACTGCCGCGGGACCCTCGCCCTCTCTGCAGTGCCCGGCTGTTCGGCTGGGCTGAACAGGGGCCGGGCCAGCACGGACCCTGGTGGGGGAGCGGGGCTGTGCCACACGGCGTGTGCCGGGTCCCAGCAGGAGCGTCTCTTTGGCAGACGGCGAGCTCTACGCCGGGACTGTCAGCAACTTCCAGGGCAATGAGCCGACCATCTACCGCAGCCAGGAAAGCCGCATCGCCCTCAAGACAGAGAACTCCCTCAACTGGCTGCAGGGTGAGAGCCGGGGCCAGCAGGGTGCGTCGGGGTCTCCATCCCCTGTGATGGGGGAGGCATGGGGATGGGGGCTGGCCCTGGTGGCGGGGAAATGCTGAGGGTGCCTGTGTCCCCAGACCCGGTCTTCGTGGGCTCAGCCTACCTGCGGGAGAGCCTGCCCGCTGGCAACCCCGAGGGCGATGATGACAAGGTCTACTTCTTCTTCAGTGAGACTGGCAAGGAATTTGACTACTTTGAGAACACTATCGTCTCCCGCATCGCACGCGTGTGCAAGGTGGGTGCAGGGCAGCGGGGGTGTGTGGGGGGGGCTGTGCCTAGGATGTCGCTCACCACCAGGGCGGGGGTGGGATGTGGGACCACCCTGCACATCTCCATCCTCCGGTTCCTGGACACCCCGGCACCCACAGAAGACCCCTCCAGGGCAGTTACAGCTCTGTAGTGCCCAGCCCAGCACTGCAGCTTGAGCCTGCTGCTCCTGCCAGCCCTGTTGGTGGCAGCAACCCTTCCCCATCTCCTCTGCTCCCTTGCCAGAGGGGACACAAGCCCCGTCGTCCTCTTGGGTCCTGTTTCCCTTCCCATGTGCACCTCAGATGCTGCTTTGCTTGTGCTTCCCCAACACTGGGGATGCTCCCCTGAGGCCTCAGCGCTGCTGCATGGACAGGCAGACCCTTGCTCCCCTTGCCCAGCCCCATGGGGCTTCCCGCTGCCGGGAGGCTGTGGCATTGCACCCTGACCTGCTGTGTGGCACAGGGGGACCAGGGTGGGGAACGTGTGCTGCAGCGGCGGTGGACAACCTTCCTGAAGGCGCAGCTGCTCTGCTCGCACCCCGAGGATGGCTTCCCCTTCAACGTGCTGCAGGACGTCTTTGTGCTCACCCCAGGGGAGCTGCGCTGGAAGGAGACGCTCTTCTATGGGGTGTTCACCTCGCAGTGGTGAGTGGCTGGCAGGGGACCCTGGAACGCTGCCCGCAGCACTGCGGGGCAGTCGGGGAGGTGGGGGTTGGCTCCGTCCATGCTCAGGTTCCTGGGGTGGCACAGCGGGCTCAGCAGAGCTGTGGTGCCTCATTCTGCCATGGGCTTTGCCTCTCCCCTGCCAGGAACAAGGGGGGCCTGGGCAGCTCGGCCGTGTGTGCCTTCCCCATGCACAGCGTGCAGCAAGCCTTCAGCGGGCTCTACAAGGAGGTGAACCGTGAGACGCAGCAGTGGTACACGGACACTGGCCCTGTGCCAGAGCCTCGGCCGGGCACGGTACGTGCCTCCTTGGTACCTGCCTGGGTGCAGGACATGGGGCAGCCCCTCATGCTCTCCTGGTCCTGGTGGTCTCCTGGCACGGCCACTCGTCTGTGTGCTGCCCTGTGCCCCAGCCAAGCCCCCTCCTCTCTCCCCAGTGTATCACCAGCCACACGCGGCACCTGAAGATCAACTCGTCCCTCCAGATGCCAGACCGGGTGCTGAACTTCATCAAGGACCACTTCCTGATGGACAGCCCTGTGCGCAGCCAGCCGCTGCTGCTGCAGAGCCACCTGCGTTACCAGCAGATAGGCGTCCACCGCACACAGGGCCTCCACGGCACCTATGATGTCCTGTTCCTGGGCACGGGTGGGTGCAGCTGCGGGCTGCCGACGGGGCGGGTGCTGGCACGCCGTGTGCCCCGGCCCCTCTCAGCACGGCCCTTGTGTTTGCAGACGACGGCCGGTTGCACAAGGCTGTGCGCGTGAACCGCAGGGTGCACATCATCGAGGAGATCCGCCTCTTCCCCGCCGGCCAGCCCGTTCTCCAGCTGCTGCTGGACCACAACCAGGCAGGAGCCGGGCACAGGCGCGCCAGGGCTGGGGGAGGAGGGGGATGCTGTGGGCTGAGCCAGCGTGGGCCTGGTCCTGCTAGTGGGCTTGGGGGCCTGGGAGAGCAGGGGTGTGCAAGAGCCGACCCCACTGCACAGCTCCAGGGCTGGGGATGCCTGCTGACCCCACTGTGCCCCCTCTCCTGCAGGGCCTGGTCTATGCAGCCACCTACACAGCGGTGGCTCAGGTGTCCTTCGCCAACTGCAGCCTGTACCGCAGCTGCGGCGAGTGCGTGCTGGCACGGGACCCCTTCTGTGCATGGAGCCGGGGCGCCTGCCGCAGGGTCACCCTGCACCCCTCCACACGCCCCCAGTAAGTGCTGCACCCCCTCTCCATCCCCCTGCATGCCAGGGCACCCTGCAGCATGCTGCAGCACCCTGGTGCCCTGACTCCTCTCTGTCCCCAGGCTCTGGGTGCAGGACATCGAGGATGCTGACACGGAGCGGCTCTGCCAGCTGGCCAATGTCTCCCAGCCCCGTCCCCGTGTCTTCCTGCCCCCAGGTAAGCTCCTGCGGGTTCTGGCCCTGGGGCTGGGGCTGCTGCTGGCCCAGGGTGATCCAGGGGCTCCCATGCACCCCAGGCTCCAGCTCGGCACCCCCTATCACCCTCATGCCCACCATCGAGGTCCCCATGGCCTCACTGACATCCCCGTGGGTTGTCTCCCCTCAGCCTCGGGCTCCCCGTGCCAGCAGATACAGCTGCCACTCAACGCGGTGCGGCCGCTGCCATGCCGGCTGCTCTCCAACCTGGCCTCGCGGCGCTGGCTGCACAACGGGGCACCCGTCAATGCCTCCTACCTGGTGCTGCCCGATGGGGCCCTCATCTTGGTGGGCAGCCCTGAGCGGGCAGGCACCTATGAGTGCTGGTCGCTGGAGGAGGGCTTCCGCAAGCTGATGGCCAGCTACTGCGTGGACGTGCAGGAGCTGGCCCATGGGCCACTGGACCGTGGCAGGAAAGCGGCCACCAGCCGGGATGCCCTGGAGACCGTCAGCACATCCCGGAGCACCTCGGCAGTGGGCAGCGCCGCAGCCCGGCTGGATGGTAAGACCTACTGGACCGAGTTCCTGGTGATGTGCGTGCTCTTCGCCGCTGCTGTCCTTGTGCTGGCCCTCTTCCTCCTGCACCGGCACCGCGATGGCATGAAAGCCTTGCTGGAGCCAAGCGACCCTGGCCGGCACCAGAAGACACCCCGCAAGCCAGTGGAGAGCCTGCCCTTGAATGGCAGCAGCCTGCCCAGCACGGTGCCTGAGCACAAGGGCTACCAGGCCCTGCAGGACAACTACATCGTCAGCACCCCGACGCATGAGCCCCCAGGCCCCCCACGCGCCTTCTCTGAATCGGAGAAGAGGCCCCTCCACATCCGGGACAGCTTCGTGGAGGTGTCTCCCGCCTGCCAAAGACCCCGGGTGCGCCTGGGCTCCGAGATCCAGGACTCGGTGGTGTAACGGGGCCGAGAGTCGAGCCCTCGCCCGTGACCGCCTCTGCTCTGCTGAGCCTCGCTGGGCTGCAGCACCGCGGCTGGGGTCCGTGTTGTCTGTGTGTGCATGCCCAGAGCCCGCGCCCTGCTGTGGCACCCACCCAGCTGGAGGGGCCAGCCCCGTGTCACCTCGTCAGGGCTTGGCTTCCCTGGGAGCTCCCTAGGCATCACCTCTGCTGCTCCAGCCCTGCTCCTCGGGACGGTGCTGGCGGCGAGGGGTGCCGCGTGCCTTCCAGGAACACGCAGGACTTTTCCCCCAGCCCGGTGTCCCCGCCGCAGGGACGGACACGGCGCCTGGCTCAGGGTGCTGGTGTGGCCCTGGCTCTGCTGGCTGCATGGGGCCCCGGCCCCCTCTATGCAGAGGGCAGGAGGGGGTGACCGCAGCCCCCTCACGCCCCGACTCACTGTGACGTCCTGCTGCGGGACCTGGAGCCACGCGTGCAGCGGGGTGGTGCCGGCACAGCGACCCCGCGGCATGTGCTGTGTGTCTGTGCTTGGTTCGTTTTTAATATGTTGAAAATGTGAATTGTGTCCTGGGGAGGGAGCGGGGTACGGTGCTCGCCCCTCGCTGGGCTGAGCAGTGACTCACCCCTGTGTCCCCATGTGCGTGTGCAGAAATGTCTGTGGGTTTTATATAAAGTCCAAGTGTTTCCTTTGGATGCGTGTGTGGTGCTGCAGCAGGGCTGGGCACCTTCCCACAGCTGAGTGGGGCAAGGACCATCCTGGCAGCCCCGCGGGGAGGAACCATAGCTGGTTCTCACTGCGGTCAGGGGAGAACCTGCCTGTGGCTGGTTGCTCATCCCCTGGGCAGGGACGGATGGAGGGGATGGAAGGGTTAGGGTTGTGCTGGCTGTCAGAGCCCCTGCGGTCTGTGAAGTCCCCTTGTGCTTGGCTGAGTGTTGGGCTGGGGCACAACCCCACAGGCCTGCGTGCCCTTGCGGTGAATGCCGCTCAGGGCTGGGGCCAGAGGGTCCCTGCAACCCCCAATGTCAGGGTGTTGTGCATCCACAGCCGTGAGCTCAGGCAGCACTCAGCTGTCCTGGAGCCGTGCATGGAGGTGCGTGCTGCGGCAAGCAGTCTGGCGGGAGCAGAGCAGAGTGGCCCCCGCGGTGGGGTGATGCTGTCCCAGCGCCGCAAGAAGCAGAGGAAGGCAGAGGTGACCAGGAAGAAAAGTGGGTGCTTGGGGCTAGGGGCAAGGCAGCCCCCTTCCCCAGGACCGCAGCTCGTGAACCCTCGTGCCTGGGAAGCGCCGGCAGCACGAGCACGGGGCTGGGGGAAGCGGTGAGCTCCACGCTGAGCTGGCGTGTTGGGGCAGGCTTCCCCCGGGGACCGGCGCTGCCTCGCTCCTGGCTGGACCAGCACACCAAACTTCCTGCCCAGCCTGTTCTGGGACATCAAAACAGCCACCGGAGGCGTTGGCTGGTGCTGTGCCAGCAGACACAGCCCCCGGGGCCGCAGGGGCGCAGGCCACGGCGGCAGATACCACCAGCACCGTGGGGCACTGAGCTGGAAGGGCCAGCACCGCCGAGAGCGAGGAACCGATACGTGAGAAACGGCCACACCAGCGCCCCGAGCCAGCCGTCAGCCACTCCACCCTGGCGCAGGTGCTCCCGCAGGGTGAGCTGGACCCCAGGCACCGCACCTGCCCCGGCATGTGGTGCCGCAGTCCGGCCATCGCGTTGCAGAGCGGCTCTGGCGAGGAGGCTTGCCGGCGCGGTGGGAACGCTGCTGGGGCCGGCCGGGGGCTTGCTGTGAAGCGCAGGCAGGGCCGTTGCCCGCGGCTGGCAGCAGGCCAGGGTAAAGCCTGATGGATGAACAGACACAAAGGGCTCCAGCACTGCCTGCAGCAAAGGTAGCTGCTCGCCTGCCCTGGATTTCCCTTTGTGCCTCTTGCTTGAGAGCCGAGCTCTTTGTGCTGCTGAGAACAATCCCCGGTTTTGGAGGAGGGAGGTGGCCCACGGAAAGGGCTGTCGTGGAGCAGGATGTGGGACCTGTCCCCTGGAGCTGCGGCTGGCGTGCAGGCAGAGCAGCCTGGCAGGAGGCTGTGTCCCCAGCACCCCGCATGGCACTGGTCCCGCAGCACTGCCGGAGCAGCCCCCTCCGCTGTCCCCGTGGCCAGACAAAGGCGACACAGAGCAGAGGGTGAAACCAGAGCCCTTTATTTGTGTCCTCGCAGGAGCAGAGGGAGGAAGAGGCCAGGGCAAGTAGAGCAGCTGCTGAGCTCGAGCCAGAGGAGGGGGGCAGCGAGGAAAAGGAGAGCAGCCCCAAGCATCCCTGGGGCGAGCCTGGCTGTGCTGCCTGGGAGAGGAAGGCATCCTGCACAGCCATGGCAGGACAGCTCTGCTGCCAGGGTGGCACATCTGCAGTGTCTCTTGGGTTATTGCTCAGAGAAACGGCTCCGCGTTTGTGTTATTGCTCAGAGAAACGGCTCCATGCTGCAGCAGGGAGGCCCCTGGGAAGACAGGAGAGCCAGGCAGGGGTTTGGCAGAGAGGGGGGCAGCTCCCTGCCTGCTAGTGGAAGGCACGAATTGGTACTGAGGGCAGAGAGGGGCTGTGCTTGGTGCAGTGTGGCCCCAGCCAGAAGCACCTCTGTGTGCCTCCCCCCACCCATAGAGCTGCCCTTGGTTTGCATAACGAGTTAAAATTTGATCCTGGGAGAGTAGAGTGGCTGCAAGGCAAGGCAGCTTCCCAGGGTCCCACCTCTGCAGGCTGCAGAGATGCCTGCCATCTCGCCTGCGGGCATGAAAGGGGAGCAGGAGGGTGTCCTGCCTAAGGCACTGCATGGCACTGCTGGGCTGGTGAGGAGTGGGGGCCTCTGCCACTCTGCTCGCTGAGAGGAAACATCTGAGACCACAAAGAGCTGCAACAGCCGCAGGAGCAGTTCTGCTGGAGAGCCACACAGCTATCACAGGACGATCTTGAAGGAGCTGCAAGAGATACGACAGGTTCTGCACCTCCTCGCTGGGTCACATGCAAACAGTTTGCGAGTGCCCAAGTGCTACAGGGAGGCAGCGTTACCCTGTGCGGGAGAGGCTCTCTGCAGAACTAGCATAGGGTGCGGTTCCCTCTGCTGTTACGGGAGCCCTCGTACAGGGTAGCCTTGCCTTATTGCCACCAAGAGCTCTGCCCCAACGCCAGCACAGCGACCAGGGTGAGTGAACTCCCCTGACATATCCCCTGGGGCAAGCTGTGCTGCTGGAGACCACCGCACCTGGCAAAGTCCGGGGAGCGGGAGATGACGTGCTGGAACTCGGAGAGGTTGATGGTGCCATCCTTGTCGATGTCAGACTCCTCCAGGATCTGGAGGGGAGGGAAAGGCAAGCAGTGAGGTCTGTGTGGTCAGGCCATGCAGCAGCCCGTGCCCAGCCTGACAGTCCTCACATTTTTGATGAGTTGCTCCATCTCTGCATTGCTCAGCTGGGACTCCTTGCCTTGCCCTGTCAGACAGTTCACCAGTTTCTTCAGATCCTTTTTGTCCAGAATCCCATCGTCATTGAAGTCTTTGAAGAGAGGAAAGTTACATTTTGGCAGGGCTGCAGCGACCCCAGAGTCCCAAGCACTCGCGCTTGGGGAGGAGAGGGCCTGGGTAACCTGACGGACAGCAGTCTCCATGCACCCCCTCTCGGTGCACGTTATCGCACCAAACCACCAGTTCCTACAGGGAGCTCCTAAAGCTGCCACCCCCATGCGTGCTCCAAGGGCACTGCCAGCCCTTGCGAACAAGGATTTGTCCCCACCCCCTCCTCCCCCGATGTGTGGGGACCCCAGGACGCTGCATCCGCCCTCAGTGTTACCAAAGATGCGGAAGGCATAGTGGGATTTGATGTCCAAGGTAGCGGAGTCGCTGAAGACGCTCAGCATATCGAGGAAGTCTTCAAAGGACATGCTGTCATCCCTGTTGTCAGAGGTGGAGAACACCCGGCAGATCCGGTGCTGGAATGGGTTTGCCTGCCAACACAGGAAGGGCTCAGGGCAGGGCTGGGCAGCGCCGGGCCGGCTCCCTCGCGGCAGACCCGGTCCGCAGGCTGGTGCCCACCCGATGCGCTTGAGCAGGTACCCTACTGTGCTGCCAGTCCGTTGCACGCGCTGCGAGCGTGCCTGTTCTGTGCCTCCCTGGGATGGCAGCCCCATGCCACAGGGATCTCCGGGATCCTCTGCCGCACGGCGGGACAAGGAAGCTGTTTGTTGACACAGCTGATGTGCAGTAAGCAAATAGCTTCCCCAGGTGACTGTTGGAGCAGCACGTAGAGGGCAGAGCACTGGCACCGTGAGGGCCGCAGCAGATAAAGAGAGCCCTGCCCAAACACGCCCAGACCCAGGGAGCAGCAGCGAGTCCCGCTGTCTGCCAGGCACCGTACCCGCAGCTCAGGCAACGTCAGGATCTGGCTCTTGGGAACCCGCGCGGAGCAGGCATTCTCCCTCTCCTCCTTTGGCAGCAGTTCACTGAACCTCTTGTAGGCACTTGAAGAGGCAAGAACAAGAGACGCTCTGTGGCGTGAGCGGTGCGGGAGGCAGCCCTCTGGGCACGGGCAGCGCAGGCGGCTCTTCCCAGCGCTGCACAGAGGCGGGCGGCCCGTTTCCCACAGCCCCCTGCCAGCTGTGCGCAGGGCCGGCCCGGGTGGTCCCGGGAAGGCAGCGCCTCCGGGCCTGCTCCCGGGACCCCAGCAGCGGGCAGCGGGGGAGAGGAGCTGGCCCCGATGCCTGCCCACCCGCACGGCTGGGACTTCAGAGGGGGAAAGAACCGCCGTGGGGCCGGCCCCGCAGCCAGCACCCTGCAGCCATGGCCCCGCAGCCAGCACCCCCAAGACCTTTGGCCCGAGGCCTGGCCGGCGGGGAAAGGCCCAGCCTGGGTCGGGCACCTCCCGTCTCCCGCTTGGCGTCAAACGGCTCCTCAGCGGGAGGGAAGCCCCGGGGGCCTCGACGCCCCCACGGCAGAGGCGAAGCCCCTCGTGGGGACCGAGGGGAGCGGGACCAGCACCCCCACCCTGCGGCGGTACTTACAGAAGGATCTCCTGCTTGCTCAGGAACGTCAGCTCCTGCGGGGAGAGCGCAGCTCAGCACCGGGGCACCCCGGATCCCCCCGTGCCCCCCGCCCCCGTGCCGATCCCCCCGCACCTGGTACTCGCTCAGCACCTCCTGCGGCAACAGGCTGGCGGAGCCCCCCATGGCAGCCGGCGCCGCTTCCGCCCTCACACGTCACTCTCTGCCGTTCCCACGGCAACGCCCCGCCCCGGGCGGGCACGCCACGCCCACTCACGCGGCGCCCACCCACCGGCGCCCGCCACGCAGGCTCCGCTCTCGCCCCGCCCACGGCGTGCACCGGGGCCGGGGGGGGGCAGTGGCGAACCAGGGGGCACCGGGGCCGGGGGCTCCGGTCCGTTCCTGCCCCCGCCCGGTACCTGGCATGGCGGCGGCGGGCGAGGAGCCGGGCCACCCGAGCCCCGAGGACTTCGTCTACGGGGAGGAGGACTTCGTCCTGCAGGCAGCCGGCTGGGACGGCGAGCCGGGCTCCGCGCCGTCCCGCTTCGACCGGGCGCTACTGCAGAGCTGGGACGACAGGATGGAGCGGGGCTTGTTCCGGTACCGGCTGGAGCCGCTGCCCACCCGCGTCCTGCCCGGCCCCATGCGCCTGGTGGCCCAGCTCAACGTCCAGCGCGGCACCGAGCGCCGCCCGCCGCAGGCCGTCCGCAGCCTCCGGCAGCCCTTCGACCCCCGGGCCTTCAACTTCACCCGCCTCCGCCCCGGCGAGGTGCTGCTCCGCCTGCGCAGGGCGGGGGGCGCGGGCCCGGCGGCGCCCGCCGCCCGCGACCCGCTGCTGGTGGCCATCAACGCCAGCCCACTGGTGCGGGGGCACGTCCTGCTGCTGGCGGAGCCGGCGCGGCGGCTGCCGCAGGCCCTCACGGCGCCCCTGCTGCGCGCCGGGCTGGAGGCGGCGCTGCTCAGCGCCCACCCGGGCTTCCGCGTCGGCTTCAACGGCCTGGGCGGCTGCGCCTCCGTCAACCACCTCCACCTGCACGGCTTCTACGTGGGCCGGCCGCTGCTGGTGGAGTCGGCGCCCGCCCAGGAGCTCCGCCCGCCGGGCCGCCTCGGCCTGCTGCGGGCCGTGCCGGCGCCCGCCTTCCTCTTCTACGCCGCCGGCCCCGCAGGCCTGGAGGCGCTGGCCCGGGATGTGTGCCGGGCGGCGGAGCGCCTGACCGACGCCGGCCTGGCCTACAACGTCTTCGCCACGCGGGGCGACCCGCCGGAGGGGGCGGCGGGGGACGGCGGGCGGGGGCTGCGGGTGCTGCTGTGGGCGCGCAGGCCCAGCTTCGGCGCCAAGGCGAGCGAGGCCTTTAACGTGGCGCTGTGCGAGCTGGCCGGCTACCTGCCGCTACCGGCGGCGCCGCTCTTCCGGGACATCACCGAGGCCGAGGCCCTGCGCGCCATCCGCGAGCACCTCCTGCCGGAGCCGGAGATGCTGAGCCTCGGCGAGGAGCTGGCGCGGCTGCTGGCGGGCTGAGCGGGGCCGCGCCTCCCGCCGCAGCGGCGGCTGCCGCTCCGCCAGGGGCGCAGCTCGGCGGTGGTGCCATGCTGCGATGCTACCGGGCACGTGACCGCGCGGGGCCGCTCTGGCCTGTCGGCCGCCGGGGTCTCTATGGCTGGGGGGGGGGGTAGCAGCCGTCGCCATGGGAACGTGGCGGCCGCCGGCACCGGGAGCGATGGAGGCGGACGGCGGCGGGGGGGGGGCCGGCCCCCCCAGGCGCGGAGGCTGCTGCCGCGGCGCCCCCGCGCAGGCCCGCTGCCCCCGGCAGCCCCCCGGGCCCCGAGCCGCGGAGGAGGCGGAGGAAGCGCAGGCGAGTGGGGCGGGCGGACATGCCGCTCCCCTCCGGTGTGCCCGCCGTTCCCCGGAGGGTCTGTCCATCCGCGGCGGCGCCCGGAGCTGCCCGGCCCTGCCCCGCCGAGGGGCGATGCTCGGCCGGGCTCCTCCGGCCCCAGCCCCAGAGGGGCTTTCCGGGGTCTTCCCGAACCACAAAATAAAGGCACTTTCCCTTAAATTGTCCCAATAATCCCACGCGTGACGCGCCCAAGGGCGGGCCCGTGGCCGGGACCCCTCTTTGCCCCGTTGCCTCACGGCTTGCTGAGCCCGTTGGCGCCGGGTCAGACTTGCCCATTAGCTCTGTGGGGCGCGGTTGTCCCTCCCTCCCCTGCCCGGGACGGGGCCCGGTTCCACGCTGAGCTCCTGTTCTGTCGTCTCTTTCAATTCCAGCGTGCCCTCCATCAACCTGACCAGCTGCAAGTACGAGAGCGGTAAGTCTGGGGTGCTGCAGGGGGTCCCTGCACATCAGCCCACCGACGCAAGCTGCTTGGGTACCCGCTCAGCCAGGGAGGAGCGCTGGTGCCAAATTTCTACCACCCAGTCACTTTTGGTTTGTGCATTTATTGGTTGCAAGCGACTCGGGCCTCTGCGGAAAGCCTGGAGTTGGTCCCGCTGTGGGCCGAGGTGCCCTCTGGCTTCAAGAGACACAAAATGTGCAACAGCAGTGCCAGCCCTCGTGTTTCCCCCCCGTACGGCTGCATTTGCCGCACATCTGCTGAAACTGGTGAGAAAGGTCTAGTTTGGGGCAGTCACAATGCAAGACTGTGCCTGGGGAAACGAGGCAAGAGCTCTCAACTGTTTAACGTAAAGCTGGTGATGGAACAGGCATATCAGTGCCTGGAACCTCTCCCTTTGCCGTTCATCTCCAGTGACCTGCTCCAGGGAGCTGGGCCACCCTCCTGCCTTGGTGGTCTTTGCTGCCACAAGCTGTATCTTAATAGATTCCTATCATTTGATGGATGTAATTAGCCAATTTGCTAACGACTGTTCTAGCAGCGCAACCGCATTTGCGCTGTTGCAGGTCACAGCCTGGCCAGCTGCGCGAGGAACACTGTTTTTGTGCAGAGGAGCAGGCGCTGCGTGTTTCACCCGGGGCCGTGCTCGGGCAGCGTGGGGACGGGAGGAGGATGGGGAGGTGGTATGGCAGCGCAGGTGCCCTGGGAACCAGGACCGTTTCACAAGGGTTCCTGGCGTGCGCTGGCTTTCATCGCCTCCCCAGCCCTGCGAGAGGCCACATTCAGAACTGGCACTAACACGAACCATCCCAGCAGCGACCTTCTGCCCCAGAGCTTGTGTGTTCTGCTGCCAGGTAGCTTTTCATTCCAAAGATGAAACTCTTCAGAAGATTTTTATGTGCCCATGTGGTGTCAGACCCATGGCAGGTTCAAGCCTGCTGTAGTTCCGGGGGTGCTCTGGGACCCCACGGCATGCAGACTTATGGGGCTGATAGCTCCTACTGCACCTGCAGGCAGCAGCTGGGGTGAGTTTAGCCAGGTAAAGCTTGTGTTTTGGAGGCCTCCTGAAGGGTCCCACCAATACCTTGCATCTCTGAGCGGAACTGCAGCCTGGAGAGCTTTGTCCCATGCTCTGTCCCTGGTTACCTTGGGGATTTAACGGCCCCCGGTACTTAATATCCTCTGCCTGGTGCCTTGTCATCTGCTTGCTTTGGTACAGTGCGGCGGGCGGCACGGTGCTGCGGGCTGAAAGAAGTGGGAGAAAATGAGGAGTGGACAGTGTATTGGACGGACTACTCTGTCTCTCTGGAGCGTGTCATGGAAATGAAGCGGTTTCAGGTAAATACCTGCCGTGTGAAGGCTGCCCAGCAGGAAGAGCTCAGGAGGGAGGGTGAGACGGGGGCTGTTAATGGAACATCGTGTTGCAGAATGAAACAGAAGCGTCTGAACTAGCGCCCGTGCCCCCTCCTCTGCGTCGGTTCCAGAGGGCGCAGGTTCACAAGCCTTTACTTCTGTTGGGTCTCTGGTACAGTGCCATCAGCAACACTGTGGTAGTTAGTAGCATGAATTGGAGAGCTGCCAACCCCTTTCATGTAGGACGAAATAAATGATTCTTGATGACACATGGCTCCCTTCCAGAAGCTGTGATATTCTAGGGAGGGAGAGCTTCAGGGCTGAGATGGAACAAGCAGATAAATCGGACTGGTGAAGTTCAGATAAAGCAGCTGTAGCGTAATCTTGTCCCCCAGCAGCCATTCAAGGCAACCGCAAGCCCAGCTTCCTGTTCTGCATGCCAGTTTCTCTGCCTGTGGGCTTCCCTCGGGTCTCGAGGAAGATCCCTGCTGCTCCTTTGCTGATTCTGGTTTTCGTCTGCACCTCTTTCAGAAAATCAACCATTTTCCAGGCATGATAGAGATCTGCCGTAAGGACTTGTTGGCTCGCAACCTTAACCGCATGCTCAGGCTCTTCCCCAAGGAGTACAATATATTTCCCCGCACTTGGTGCCTGCCAGCTGAGTGAGTGATATGCATTAATGCAGCTGAGAACAGGGGTACGAAATTAGGAAGGGGGAGCTTCTATGCTTGACAGCCAGGGCCAGGATGAAGGGACTTCTCTGAGATCTCCTGTCTCAGTCTGGGCCTTCATAACCTTCCCTGGAACCGAACAGAGTGTTGAGACACGTTTCTAGTCTCACACATATTTAATTCCTATTAGACTGAATTAGCCCGTGGAACGGCGTCTCCTGCGACATGTGCCTTGCTGCTGGGCCGGCTGTGTGCCAAAGGGCTAAATCTGGGGAGAGGGACCCTCCTGGAAAGCCAAAGGGCAGTGGGCAAGTGGGAAGTGTAAATCTGTGTTTTTTGGTGTAAGGTCTCTCTGCAGCTCAGGGTGAACAGGAGGCCGTGGCACAGCAGCATGGCAGGCCCCCTTGTCCCACCGTCTGGGTAGGTGCCCATCGCTCACCCGGGAAGGGCACAGGACAGGGGCACGAGGCGGTTCCACCCCACTGACTGCCACAGCCGTCTCCGCACCCCCTGCACCTCTGCCATCCGCTGCAGTAGAGCACACTGACGGCAGAGGATAGTGGAAGAGTGTGGGTCACTCTGCTAATACATATACAGTTAGATGTAAACCATTGCTGAGTTACTCAAGCTTTGGGGCAGAAGGCCTGGCTTTTCTGATCATATGCAGGCAAGCAATGATAGAAACGTAGCTGGGTGAGACCAAAGAGCGCTCAAAGTTTGGGTGGTTGTAAGGAGACAAGACACACGTTCCTGGATTTTATTCTTACCATTACCTGAAGACCTCAAAGTAGGGCTCCCCTGTAGCTGAACCCTCCTCACGGTTAGAATTATTTTCTTACGATCTGACCTAAAGCATCTTTGCTGAAATATCAGCAAGTAGTACTTCTCCCATTTGCACTGGCCTTGGAGAACAGGGCTTTGCTGCGTTTTGCTAATAGCGTGTCATGTCCAGGAAGGCTACTGCCACATGGCCTCCCAGTCTTCCCATTTCTGGAGAAGACAGACCTAGTTCTCTCATCTTTCTTTCCAGGCTGCATTTCCTGGGCTCAGATGGCTCTTGGCAGTGTCTTTGGGGATTGGTCCTGTTTTCCTCTCTCTTTCTCTAAACGTGGTGCCCACTAGAGAGATGGTCCTTCTCCACCTACAGCAAAATAACTAACTGGCATATGGGCTTGACTCTTCAAAGCACCGTACCCCCACTGGAGCTGCTCTTGATTGCCCATCTAACGTGGCAGGTGCACGCAGCTCGCGAGCCTCTGCGCCCTGCTTACAACAACCTGGCCGTGGCCTCCTGCCTGCTTGCTGATGAGCTGGCTTAGAAGGGGATGTAAAGACTTGTGACCTCCTCCTCCTCCTCCTCCTCTGTAGCCAGGGCTTGTTTCTTTTCTCCTGCTCTCTCTCTGTGGTGGCAGGGCCAAAATCTTACTGGCTCCTGTGTGCACTGTGACCACTTCCCGTGAACCTCCTGGCAGCGGTGGAGATGTGTGCCAGTGACAGGTGGAACCAGGAGAGCTTTGCCAGGTCACACGAGGACCAGTTTGTAACTCATATAGATTGGGAATAGGTGTACTACTCCTCTGCTGCAGAAGTTTGGTCCGTACTGGCCCGCAGCACCATAGCTTGAGTCCCTAACTGTCATGAGAGAGTTCAGAGGCTGGTTTTTTGCAGTTTGTAACAGCCACCCCTTCCTCGCACAGCTATGGAGATTTCCAGGCCTACAGACGGGCGAGGAAAACCAGAATGTTCATCTGCAAACCAGACAGTGGCTGCCAGGGGAGAGGTATCTTCATAACACGTAATCCAGATGAGATCAAACACGGAGAGCATATGATCTGCCAGCAGTATATCTCTAAGGTAACGGGGATGGTCTTGAAATAACAGGTGGAGGATTGCAACCTCCTAGCTCTTCCAGCACCCTGCATCCTCCTTGAGTCCTGCGCCTTGCTGGGCCTGCCAGGGGTACTGGGCTGGCTGCAGCGCAGCAGAGGCACGGCAAAAGCTTGCCTTTCTCCTCGCTGCTGAGCTGCCAAGGAGCGGCACAAGCAGTGCAGATAGAGTAGCCAACCTTGAGGAGTTGGCAGCATGCCTAGCCGTGTTTCCTTATCTCATGCTTGCTCCTGCCTTTTTTCTTGCAGCCTTTCCTGATCGATGGCTTTAAATTCGACATGCGTATCTATGTGCTGGTCACATCTTGTGACCCACTGAGGATTTTTGTCTACAAGGAGGGTCTGGCCCGGTTTGCTACCATGAGGTACATCGATCCCAGCAGCAGAAACCTGGTAAAAAAGGGAAGTTTCAAAAAACCTCATGTAGCATCTGTAGGTGTTAGTCCCTAATTTTTCCTAGGGGCATTCCAGACCTCGAAAAGACAGGGACTGGTGGGTTTCATGGGACCCAGCTTTCTTCTTCCCTGTTCTCCCCTCCCTCTGTACCTCCTCCACCACCTCACAGGAGGCATTTCAGGAGTTTCTGAAGTAGATCTACTCCCAGGCCCCACTTTTGGGCTGTTTGCTGGCATTATCATGGAACCATGGAGTTGTTTCACTTGGAAGGAACCCTGGAAGGCCCCAAATCCTACCTTCTGTGCAAAACTGGGTCAACAATAAATTCAGATCTGGTTTCTTGGGGTTTCACCTAGTCAGATGTTGAAAACCTGCAAGGACAGAGACCCCACAGAGTTTCTGGGCAACACTCCAACAGCTTCTTGCCTTTATGAGTGCTCTCAAGACCACACCATTCCTTGTCTGCCTGAGCTTCAGGCAGAAAAAAGGGATCTGGGGACTCTCTGTTGGTATTGGAACAGCACAGGAGAGACAGGGAGGGGAGCTGGGAAAGCCAGGTGCAGAGTATGGCCGTGCCTGGCTCCAGGCAGGGGTCTGTAACCTGTAAAATCCCATCAGAAGGTGGCCTGTAGCGTTGGATTGCTGTGCTATGGTCACGGGCTGCCCTGAGACACCCTGGGCTTCTGGCTATCGGCCCGCTTGTCCCAGAGCTACACAGGTACCTGCCCTCCCTCATTCTGATACGTGCACGTCTTCTGCTCTGGGTGAACAAAGGAAGAGGAAGAATCTGCAGAAACTTGCTGCAGCTTCTCTCCTGAGGAGTCCCCCGTTTATCGGTGAGGCTGCGGCTGGAATAGCATTTGTGGAGCTGAGCCCTGCCCTCTCCCGCAGAGATAAGGGCAGAGGTGCAGAGAGAGGGTAGAGCTCTATTAGCTTTACCTTCTGGCTAGAGAGGGAATCACCGGCATGATTAACTCCTTGCTGCAAGTCACCGCCACAGAGAAGAGATAGAAGTGGGTGAAGTCGGTGGCTAGATTAGTGCTAATGGGGCTGTTTCTATTTACGCTCTGTGGTTAAGAGTAGATGAAAGTCTTTTGCGGTTCCTCTCTCAGGATGATATCTGCATGCATTTGACCAACTACGCTATCAACAAACATAATGAAAACTTCATCCAGGATGACATGATGGGCAGTAAGAGGTATTGTCTTCTCCAGGTACCGCAGCGCCCTGTGCACATCCTGCAGGAGAGCTGCATTTGGGGCACTGGTTTACTTCCATCTTTCTTGGGGCAAACATGGTATCACATGTCAGCTCTTTTCATCTCCTGTCCTCCACACAGGAAGCTGTCCACCCTGAATGCCTGGATGATGGCTAACAGCTACAACACAACAAAACTCTGGGAAGATATTGAAGATATTATTATAAAGACTCTTATTTCAGCTCACCCTGTTGTGAAGCACAATTACCAAAGCTGCTTTCCAAACCACACTACTGGCTGTGCTTGCTTTGAGATACTGGGTTTTGATATTTTGCTAGACAGAAAGTTGAAGCCTTGGCTGCTAGAGGTGAGGAAGGAGTCTCCTGCCGTGTTGAAGCAACTCTGGAAACAGGAGCGAGCCAAGAGCTGGCTTGTCTGGGGGAGGCCACAGAACAAGGGGTGGTGGGATGAACAGAACTCATTTGATTAAAAAGGGCCACCGTGTTCACAAAATTAAACAGGCCGTGAAGACAAGTAGCCAAGCAACCCACTGCAGGCTAAGCGGGGTCTAAGAGCCTGTTCCTTCTGCACCCTCTCTAACAGCAGGGAGTTTCCTGAACCTTAGGACTCCTTTGCCTGTAACAGCACCCTGAATTTATGATAGCTGCCCCACACCTGTAGTCCTGCGGGGTGTGGGATCTGAATGACCTGCAGTGCGGATGGGCACTATGTTGCAGGACAGAACCAGCCACTGCATGCAGCCTCCTGCTTTCTGTTGCTGTTACAGGGAAGAACACACTTGGAGAGCATGCAGTGGGGCAGACTGGGGCCAGGGAGCGTTTTCTGGGAGGACGTGCCAGGTTAGATTAGCTGCTTCTTTTGGCAGGTGAACCACTCTCCCAGCTTCACCACAGACTCTCGCCTAGACCGTGAGGTGAAGGATGCTCTTCTCTGTGATACCATCAACCTGATAAATGTGCACGCCTGTAACAAAAGGAAGGTGCTGGAGGAAGACAAACAGCGGGCAAAAGAACGGCTCCTCCAGGCCCATCAGACTCTCCGCGCATCCAGGTATTGCCCTTCCCCATAGTGCTGCAGGTCCCCCATGAGAAAAGATGAGGCATGGTGGAGCAGGATAAAAAAACAAGGCTGGCTGTCTCTAAATTAAAGCTCTCAGAGGCCGGGGCACTACATAGCCTCTGAGAAGAGATCTCCCAAGCCACCTTCATCCTGCAAGGAAGAGCCAGGGCTCATCTCTGGGTGCTAGGAGATCTGAGACACCTGTGGCTCTGGGCCCTCTACAGAGTCAACCCATCGAGCTGTGCCTGCTTGTCATGTCCGGCAGTGCCGGCATCCCTGGCCTCACAGCGACGGTCCCAGGACAAGACTGCTTCAGGGACCAAGAGCATCTGGGGACACAGGGCCCTTCTCCAGAGTGGGGTTCCTTTCCCAGGGCTGAAGGTTTCCTCCTGCTTCTCTGTCTGCATGTCCTTTCATGAGGCCATGTTGGATGAGCCTGCTGCCTGGGCTCTTCCTGCCATGCAGGGTGAGGCAGGAACTCCCTCCAGCTCCCATTTCAATTAGGATACCTGAGATAAGTCTGGGCTGGAGACACTGAGCGTGTTAGCTCTGTACTCTGCCTGTCCCTGCAGCCTTGGCTGCCCCAAGCTCCCTGCTAGCAAGGAAGGCTCCCAGCAGCATGCAGGGTGGCAGATATGCCTTGAATAGGCACATTTTAACTGAACTTTTCTTAACTGGGTTAGTTGGGTGAAAAGGCTGAGGGGCAGGGTGTGAGCCTGGGCTGCAGGGGAGAGATCTGGAAATGATTCACCAGTGCTCCACAGGTAGAGGATGAAGAGGTGTGGGCTGTGTTGGTTCCCTGCAGTGCACCTGTGTGAAACATGCTCCCAGATAGGGAAAGCCCTTGTCCTTCAGCCGGCACAGCACCTGGAGCCTCCTGTCGCAGCTCCCTGCCTGTGCTTTCTCCCGCTTTGCAGACGCGAGGAGTTAGAGAGCAGCCAGGCTGCCTGGCTGTCTCAGGCAGAGAAGTACGAGAACTCGCACCTGGGCGGTTACCGGCGCATTTATCCGGCAGGTGGAACAGAGAAGTATGAGCCATTTTTCAAGCAGAGTGGCTCCCTCTTCCAGGAAACAGCGTCGTCCAAAGCACGAGAGGAGTGTGCCAGGTACGCTGCTGCTGTGGAAAACCCGCTCCTCACAGGGGTGGCACAGAGACTGCTTGCTTCTGATCCCTTCTTGGGAGCAACTTTGCTGCTTAACAGATGTGCGTAAGCTGGAAGGGAAGGAGTCTGCGTGTGCTGTGTCACCACAGCAAAGCCACGTCCTTTCACATGTACCCTTGGGAGGCAAATGCAACGTCCCTTTGGCTTTTGGGCTCCAGAGGCACCATGGTGCAAGTGTCTTCTAACCTTCTGGCTGGCACAGCCTAATTCAGGGCATTTCTTACAGCAGTGAGAGTTGCTTTTAAAGGCACTCCTGGCCCATTTCTTGGCACAGTGCTATTATGGTCTATTCACTACAGATCTCCCAACTGCAGTAAAGTGTCCTTGGATTGAAGGCTTCATAATAGCCTCTCGCTGTTATGGCACTCATTGAACTGGTGACTAAGACTACTGTTCTATGGCAGGCAGCAACTGGAGGAAATTCGCCTGAAGAAAGAAAAGTTGGAAGCTGTTACCAGGAAGAAGAAAACAGAGAGGAAAGATGACCTCCATGGAGAGTCAGCTGGGGACAAATCCCAGATCCATAATAAAACCACAGCTCCCACAGCCCACCTCACCTATAGAAGCACCAGGTCGTGGGACAGAAAGGTACCTTGCTCTCATCAGCAGTTGTCATGGGGCTCTCAAAGGGAATAACGTGGCTCTGGGAACAGCGCTGGGCCGTGGTACCCCCTGAGGAACAAAACTACGAGGATGGATTCCCCTGCGTCAAGTCCGGAGAGTTGATGGCTTGTGCTGGGAGGTACTTGCACACATCAGTGTTGTCCCTTCCCTGTTGTGGCTCCCACCAGGATCTTTGTCCCACTCCACCCAAAGTCTGTAATTCTCCTTAGGGCTCGGAGCAGTCTGTGGCTTTGTCTCTCTCACACATTGCTCCAACTCTGCTGTAACTCAGGTCTGTCTTTCCTAAGGTACAGTGCATGCAGTACAACTCTATGCAACCCCAGGATATTGTTGAAGATGAGGAAAAGAAAAGAGTAAATGCTCTTCTGCGGCGTAAGAACCTCATCCGAGGCCTGGGCATCGCAGATCAGCTCTCCCAGCTGCTCCCCACAACCGACAGACCAGCCAACACCCAGAGATCCTGCACCATTATCTCCAAGAGACAGGTAAATGAAGATTGCCCAGATCCATCCTACAACAAGGCTGATGTAGGGGACAGCCATTCACGGGAAGCTCATGAGGAATGGATCACGGGCACTGAGTGTTTCTGGTGTGGCTCAGTTAAATGAGATCCAATGTAGTGCCTGGGTCCGTGGGTTTTCATGCAGTTACTGGCTTTGTCCCTTTCCAAAGGTGTGTGCTCTGTGCAGCCCCTGAGCACCCTCCCCCAGAGGATCCCTTTCCCTGGTATTCCAAAGAACAGACCCCGATGATATTGCCTTTCGGACACTGCTGCCCCCAGCACACAGCTCTGTGTGAGCTGCTGATTCGGGGCAGTAGTGTGATTCTCCCAGCTGAATAAAATCAACTCCTCGGTAGGCTCAGAGCACTAATGTGCTAGGAGCATAGTAAACAAGTGCATACAGCAAAGAGGGACTGGAGGGAAGTGTAGGGATGTCTAAAACAGAAAAAAAAAGTCTTTAGGTGAATTCTGACTGCAAACACCACCTCTCCCTAAGCATCTTGCCTTCTATAGGACACCATTCCCCACACGGGGATGGTGATGACTCCACCACACGCCTTCTGACACTAAGTTCATGCATGTGCCTAAAACCGCATAGGGCTCAGCCCTCGGTGTGGGGCTCCCCCTTCAGAGCCATCCTCACTCTGCAAGAGCACGCCACAGCGTAAACCCTTGACGTTGCTGCTGCCCCATCCCAGACCGTCTCGAGGTGTTCAGCTGAAGAAAGCTGGGCTTTGCAGAGGATTGCGCCAGGGGAACCAGGGTTTGGACCTAGAGCTAGAGATCTGTGAGACTGCATCACGCTGAGTCTTGGCTACCATGCTGATTCCCAAACCAGGCTACCAGTGCTGCTGGTCTAAAACCAGACAAGGACTTAGCCTGCAGTCCATTGCCCGTTGGCTCCATTAGGCTACGGAGGCTGTTCTGGAGCTCTGACGGTGGCTATGCCCAGCTGTGTTGGGGAAGGGCTACTTCTGGACCTGAAACTGGTGGAAACCTGTGCAAGGCCCATTGCCTTCCAGTGGCACCGTCTGCTTCCAGAAAGGCCTCCTACTCCCGGCTGGAAGGGTAGCACACATCAGAAGGATGCTGACAAACTCAAGGCGCCAGAGTTGCAGGAATTACTCAGGACCTAGGTACTAGAAGACTTCTTACAATAAATTGTAAATAGTCCATTTAATTTAACAAAAGAAGCCTAAGATGGGGTTTGATCTGTAAGAACAGATGGTAGTTGCCTTTTCCCCCGCCAGACAAAGCAGAACAGCACCTGAAACTGCAAACTCTGCCTAAAATCTGGATGTTTTCAGCAGTGAAGGATTATCTGGGGGTGGGTCAGATTTTTCATCACTGGAGTCTTCCCAGCCCACTCTGGCATTTCTTTCCACAAACCCTGCTCCAGCTCAGCCCAGTGTTATGGGCAGAGGACGGGAGTCCCAGCCCTGCTGCAGGCAGGGCAGGCAGGCAGCTGCTGCGACCCCTTAGATGATGCGAGCCTGTGGCAGTGACTGTGGTGTGCCTGGGGAGAAAGTGCAGGGTGACGCTTTAGTGAGCTTTAGTAGATGACCAGGGAAGACTTTTCCTTCCTGCCTCTTGCCAAGGCCCCCGGAGCTAAGCTGCGGCTGCTTCCTTTCCTTCCAGCCACAGTTTCTCTGGGATGCGCTCAGGGGCCAGGAGGCCCATCGCTTAGTGACGCTCATCCCCCGCTCGCTCCTGGGAAGCCCACTCCGGCCTTTGGCATGGCAGCTCGTACACAGCCCCAGAGCCAAGGCCGAGCTGCCGGCCGGCCCGGGCTTGGATCCTGCCGCCACGGGCTCCCTCTCGGTTCGAGGCCAGAGCATCCCTTACCATGAGCAGCGCAAGGTGCGGCGGGGCCTCCGGGCACAGGACGTGGGCTGGCTGCGTATCCAGGCAGCAGGGACAGCAGCGCTTCCCCAGCCCTGCACCGAACCCAGGGTGCTGCAGGTGAGAGGTCACCGGCTCCCTGGTGCTGGAAACAAGGCTGAAGGCCGTGAGTATGCATTACCTTCCTTTGGCTCCGTGTGCCTGCATTGTGGAGGCTCAAGTCAGTGAGCTGGAGCCACGGGCAGATGGGTGGGAGCTGTGGATGTTCTGGTCTTGCTGGGGTGGGAGGAGGGGGTGGGCTGGATGGAGTTCAGAGTCCCTGGGTCGCTGAGACCCTGCAGAGGGGGCACTGAGCACTTCTCTGGGAACTGGTGACTGCTGGAGGTCTCTGCCTGAGGCTGGTAGCATCCCATTGGCAGGGGCAAGGAGGAAAGTGGGTGGTTTCCCAGGACCAAGGATTGATGTGCTGGGATGGGGGAGCTTGAGAAGCCCGGGAGTACTTGAGAGCAGGGTGAGAAGGGTGTCACAGGGCAGAGCCCCATCACGGAGGGCAGCAGTGGGCCGCTGACCCCCAGAGCTGCTGGTGTTTGTCTGCTCCCCACATATCTGCCTGTGCTCTTCCAGGGGAAGATGGCAGGCTGTCCTTCTGTGCAAACAGCTATCACCCAGGGTCCCCAGCCAGCGTGGGGAAGGCCACAGGCGATGCCACCTTTGGCCCTGCCGCAGTCCGGGAGCTCCCCGTCACCTCGGCCACCCACGGGCTGCACACGTGTGCCTTGCACCGTGCCAGTGCCTCGCACGCTCACGGCATGAAAAGCACAGGTAATGTGGCGGAGGGGACGCCCACAGCCAGCCTTCTCCCAGTGGGTGCTCGCCGGAGCACCGCAGCTGCTGGGCTGGGGGGGTTGCTGTGCCCCCGAGCGGAGTCTGGGCCCCGGCACGGCTCCCGCGGCACACCCGGGCGGCACCCACGCCCTGCCGCGGTCAGCTTCCCCTCGGCCAGGCCGCGGGTGCCCGGTCCGCACCCCTGCCTGCGACCCCCAGCAGCAGCCGACCCCCCCCCGCTCCACCTGCTCCCCGCCCTGCCACAACCGACCGCCTGCCCGGGAGCCCCCAGGGCGCGGGACCCCGCGCCACCCCCTCCGGTGCCGCCCCGCCGCCGGCCCCGCCCGGTCCCCGGCCCCCCTCTGCCGGTTATGGCGGCGCTGCTGCGGCGCGGGCTGCGGGCGGCGGCGCTCCTCGCCGTGACCCCGCGGCGGGCGGCGGCGGCGTGGCCCGGGGACCCGGAGCCGCCGGACCCGGGTCTGGAGGAGGCCGAGAGGTGCGGGGCGGCCGGTGCGGGCGGCGGGCCAGGGCCGGCACCGGGGCGCTCACGTCTCTCCCCCGCAGGGCGCGGCGGCGGCGGTGGGCGGCGCGGCTGCGGCGGGAGCTGGGCGGGGGGCGCGGCGCCCCCGAGCGCACCCTGACCTGGCAGGCGATGGAGCAGATGCGGTGAGCGGCGGGGCCGGGGCGGCGGGGGCGGGCCGTGCCGCGGTAACCGTGCCCCGGTAACCGTGCCCGTGCCCGTGCCCGCAGGTTTCTACGGCAGGAGCTGCCCGAGGAGTGGCCGCTGGAGCGCCTGGCCCAGGGCTTCGGTGTCAGCGTCGACGTGGTGCGGCGGGTGCTGCGGGGCCGGGGCTGCCCCCCGCCGCGCCGCCGCCAGCGGCAGGACGAGAGGTCGCTGAGCGCCGCACCGAGACCGGCCGCCGGCCGCGAGGTGCGCGCCCCCGACGGCTCGCTGCTGTACCGGCTGCCGGGGGGCCAGGGCGGGCCGGGGCCCGGCGCGCAATAAACGGCTGGAACGGACCCGCCTCCGCCGCGTGCTTCCGCCGCGCCGGCCATGGGCTCCGAGGCGGCGCGGCTGCTGGAGGCGGCCGACTTCGCGGCCAGGAAGCACAAGGAGCAGCGGCGGAAAGACCCCGAGGGCACCCCCTACATCAACCACCCCATCGGTGCGGAGCCCTGCCCCCACCCGCACCCCCGCGGCTCCGCCCCGGGAGAGCCCCGCGTCCCGCTCCCGGGGGATCCCCGGGACCCCCTGGCTGCTCCGGAGCGCCGCTCAGCCCCGGGGGCCCCCCACCCGGGTCCCTGCGGGGAGCCAGCTTCCCTCTGCCGCCACACGTCCCCGCCACCTGCCTCGGGGCTGAGCCCCCGGACCGCTGCCCGCCCCCCTCGGCTCCCCAGCCCCGTGTTTGGGGTGGGTGCTACCCCACGCCGCTGCCCTGCCGCGGGCAGTGCCCACAGGAGCAGCTGCCCCGGGGTTCCTGTCCCCACAGTCACCCCCCTCCCCCCCGTGGGTGGCAGTCCCCCGGGATCCTCCTGCCTGCCCCAGCCCAAGGCTTTCCCCCCTTGGGACGTGCCTGCAGGGTCCCCCCACCCCGGGCACTGGGGTCCCCAGGGGCCCCTCGCTGCCTGGTGCCCACACGTTGCCCTGGCCTGGAGCCGCTGGTTCCCCCCTCCCCACGCCCCCGTCCCACTTCTCTGTTCTGCGACACAGGTGTAGCCAGGATCTTGGCCCACGAGGCTGGCGTGACGGACATTGTCGTGCTGCAGGTAACGCCCTGCCCGCCCCGGCCTGCTCCCCGTACCGCGGGGTCTGGCCCCGGACCCCCGGATGTCCCCTCATCCCCCCCAGGCTGCCCTCCTGCACGACACGGTGGAGGACACGGACACCACCTTCTCCGAGATCGAGGAGTGGTTTGGGGAGGAGGTCAGGCGCGTCGTGGAGGAGGTGACGGATGACAAGACTCTGCCCAAAGCAGAGCGAAAGCGCCTGCAGGTCGAACACGCGCCCGGCAGCAGCCCCCGGGCCAAGCTGGTCAAGCTGGCGGACAAGCTGTACAACCTGCGGGACCTGAACCGCTGCACCCCGCAAGGTACGGCTCGCACCGGGCGCCGCCGGCCGCACCCGGCACCATGGCAAGGGCCCCGGCCGCTCCCAGAGCTGCTTCCCGGTGTGGCAGGGCCGAGGGGACGTTGCTCCACCCGTGAGCGTGGGGCTGGTACCCGCTGCCGGTGCCACAGCCGAGCCCTCGGTACTACCGGCCCAGGCTACTGCAGGCCTGGCCCGGTGTGGGGTGTCACGGGGTGGGTGGGTGTCACGGTGTCGGGACGGGGGAGCGGGAGGGGAAGCCCCGCCTGTGCCGGCCGAGCGGGGCTCTGCTCTCACGGCGGCACCGGGCCCGGGGGACCCGGGGCAGCCGCGCCACCTCCCGGCGCTCCCCACAGCCGGATGTGACGTGCGCCACGCGTGTCCCTGCAGGGTGGTCGTCGCAGCGTGTGGAGGAGTACTTCCGGTGGGCGGCGCGGGTGGTGGCCGGCCTGCGCGGGACGAGCGCGCCGCTGGAGGCGGAGCTGCAGCGGCTCTTCGGGGAGCGCGGCTTAGCCCTGTGACCGTCGGGACCACCGGGGACCGGGAGGGGCGGGCATGGCGGGCGCGGCGGCCAATAAACGTGCGCAGAGCTGAGCGTCTCCCGCCTCACCGTGTTGCCGTGGCGCCGAGCACTTCCGCCGGGGGGGTGGGGGTGTTCCGCCGCGGGGTTCCGGCGGCGCCGCGGCCGCGTTCGGGCGTTCCGGTGCCCCGCGCCGCCCCCCGTCCTTCCGCCATGGCGTTCGCCGGCCGCCGGGACGTGCCTGAGGCGCCCGACTTCGGCATCCTGAAGCGGTTGGCGAGGGACCAGCTCATCTACCTGCTGGAGCAGGTCCGGGCCCGGGCGGCGGGAGGCCGGGCCCCGGTGGGACCCCGCACCGGGGACGGGGGCTGGGGTGGGGGCCGTCCGGGGGCGGCCCAGAAGGGGCCCGGTACCGGCAGGGGAGGTGGATCGGGCCTGGGGCGGCCGGGGTCGGGCCCGAGGGCAGCCGGTGTGGCGGGAGCACCAACCTCTGCCCTCCTGCAGCTCCCCGGGAAGAAGGACCTGTTCATCGAGCCCGACCTGATGAGCCCCCTGGACCGCATCGCCAACGTCTCCATCCTGAAGGTACCCTGGGGCCAGAGCTGCCTGCAGTGCCGGTGCTGCCTGCACTGCCCGCTCACACCTCGGCCTCTCCCTGCAGCAGCACGAGGTGGACAAGCTGTACAAGGTGGAGAGCCGGCCGGCCCCCAGCGCCAGCGACCAGTGAGTCCCGCACCGGTACGGTGGCACTGGGGCTGCCCTGCCTGGCCTGCACTGGCCCCGCGGCCGGCCAGGCAGCATCCGCGCCCGGGCCAGGCCAGCGGGAATGGTGGAGTGGGAGGCAAGAGGCACAGGGCAGGTGCTGCTTCCAGCTGCCAGCTCAGGATTTGGCTCCGTGGGGCTGGACAGGACCCAGGGCAGAGCCGCTGAGGGAGAGGGGCCAGGGAAGGCTGGGCTGGGCACAAGGGGCCTCTCACTTTCCTCCATCGCTCTGTGATGGCAGGTTCTGCTTCCTCGTCCGGCCACGGATCAAGACGATGAGGTACATTGCTGGTGAGTCGAGGGGCCATTGTCCGTTGCCTGCTGTTGACAGGTAAGGTCTCAGCCCTGTGCTGAGGCTTGGGCTGCAGCCGCCTCAGCACACACAGGCACGGGGAGCATCTGATGCCGCATGGGCTGAGGGTCAGTGCTTTAGGCTACCGGTGTCCAGTGGGCTTGAGAAGGACTTTCGCTGAGTCTGCAGCCTTTGCAGATGGGCCCTGTGCCCAAGGTTTTTCTCTCTGCCTGAGATATTTTGGGTCCTGTGAGATGTGGGACCCTGGAGCTTATCAGATAAGAGGAGCTGTGCTGGTTTGGGATGGTGGGAATCCTTTGCAGAGTCCACACATTTTGTGTCTGCAGATATTGTCAATGCTGACAAGATGTCAGGGAGGAGCAGAAAGTACAAGATCATCTTCAGCCCCCAAAAGGTCAGTCTGACCATGCTCTGCTGCCAGTTACCTGTCAGTTTCTGTCTGCCCGGCCTTTGTGCCTTCCACAGACATTTCTAACCCAGAAATGATTAAGTAAAACCAAATGTTGCAATGCCTGGGAATGAGCTGGTCCCCTGCATCGCCAGATCTCTTCTGCGCACTCAGAGCCTGGCTGGACCTGAGGGTCTCTCCTTCTCTTCCAGTTTTATGCTTGCGAGATGGTGCTGGAGGAAGAAGGAGTCTTTGGTGGTGAGTGGGGCTGTGGTGCCTGCCCCTTCCCCTCCCCGAGGGCTGGCTTGCGGTATCTCTGATGCCGCAGGATCACAGTTGAATCCCGGTACTGGGATGCCTGCGCTGGCAGGGACAGAAGCGTGGGCAGGAACCGCAGGTTCCTTCAAGCCTGGCTGCCTGCCTGCAGGCAGGTGTGCGCACATTGCAGCGTTGGCGCCTCTCCTCTGACTTCTGGGAGGAGAGAGGGTCCTGCCGTGAATCCCTGTGGAAAGACCCCATCTCCCTGCTCCCCACTCCCCTGTTGCAGGGCTGCTGTGATTCTTGGGGCAGTTTTGGGTGAGGGCTGGGTAACTCTCACCTTTCCCTGTCCCAAACTCAGATGTCACCTGCGATGAATGGTCCTTTTACCTGCTCCCCCTGGATGAAGACATCATCAGCATGGAGCTGCCTGAGTTCTTTCGCGACTACTTCTTGGTCAGTGGGACAATGCTGCTGAGACACTGCCCAGCAGGATGGTCACCTTCCCCTCGCTCCTCTGTTGGGCTCGGGACAGAAAAGCTTTGCTCAGAGAGCTGATGCATCATGTCCTGCTCAGTCCCCTCAGCCCTTACCGCAGGCCCTTGCCTGCTGTCCTGGGGTGGCTTTTTCCAGGGGTGGCTACTCTGGCAGGCTGTGATGCCTCCCCTCTTCCACACGCAGCCCCCCTGTGGCTGGCCTCTCCTCTGCTGACCCCTGAGCAGTTTCAGGGCATCCCAGCACATTCCTGTGCCCATTCCTCCTGGAGGCACCAAGCCCAGGGCCCGCTCCATCCCCAGCCCATCACCAGCTGAGTCACCCGAAGAGGCAGTCGTTTCCCAGCCAGCCTGCCAGACTTGCTCCCCAACACATCTTGTGGTCCCTGCAGGAGGGAGATCACTGCTGGATCAACTCCATCGCTCGAGCCCTGCAGTTACTGAACTCCCTGTATGGACCTTTCGGCAAGGCCTATGGGATTGGCAGGTGTGCCAAGGTATGGCCTGTGCTTCTGGGCTTGGCTGGCGCGTGAGGAAGCCTCTCTGGTCCCTTTAAGATCGTGGGGAATCAAACCCCATCAGCCATGTGGCACTGCGTCGCTGTGGAGGTGGCACCAAGCTGCTGCCTCTTGCCAGGTGGTTCCGGGGGCTCAGCAAGTGTGCGGGGGGCTCTGCCGTCCTGCTGCGTCTCCCAGCCAGCGCTGCCCGTGCCAAGGCTGGGCAGGGGGAGCCGCAGCAGCGTCCACTGCTTGTTGGAGTGTTGTGAAGCACCCCATGCCCTGGAGGGGGAAGTGCTTGTGCCCAGCACTGATTGGTGAGCCCCAGGCCCACTGCAGCCAGGCGTCCCAGTGGGCTGCCGTGGCCCTGTCCTGGCTGGCACACCGCAGCGGCACGTGAGGGTCTAGTGCTGGTGCTGGAGCAGGCTGCGGCCCTTGGTGGGAGGCCAGGGCTGCTCCCCCAGGCTCTGGCACGCTCTGCCCATCACAGATGAGCTACGAGCTGTGGCGGGACCTGGAGGAGGAGAGTGAGGGCGACGGCCAGGGCAGGAAGCCCGAGATTGGCAATGTCTTCCTCATGGACAGAGGTAGGCTGGAGCGACAGGGACAGAGGGCAAGGCCTGGAAGAGGAGCAGTCTGGGCTAGCAGCTTGCCTGGAGAAGGATCTCCTGGCGAATGGGGCACGGAGATCCTGTGCTGGCTGCAGGGAGCAGGAGGAGCATGGGGTGGCTGGCTGCGGTGGTCGAGGCCGGGCAGGGGAGGCGTGAGGAGCAGAAGGGCAGCCCAGGCATCGGCTCTTGTTGCAGACATGGACTACGTGACGGCGCTGTGCTCCCAGGTGGTGTACGAGGGGCTGGTGGATGACACCTTCCGCATCAAGTGTGGTAGGTCACTGGGGGAGGCAACAGGGCAGCGCGGGGCTCCGTACCCACATAGGGAGAGTCTTGGGTTTGTGCCTGGCATTGTCAGAGCCAGGTCCTGCATGCTGCAGCCAAAGCTGTTCCCTGCAGGGACAGTGCCAGCATGGGGCGCTGCTGGAGGCTGTCCGTGAGGACAGCCCTTGGTCTGACCAAGCAGCTGGGTGGGCATTGCTGGTCTCTGCTGCCTTTTGCAGCAGGGCTGGCCGAAGTGTGCTGGGATGTTGCTAGTGCTGCGGCAAAGCAGGTCTTCATCCTTCTCTGCAGGGAGCGTGGATTTTGGGCCAGATGTCACCTCTTCTGACAAGAGTATTAAGGTGCTGCTCAATGCCCAGGACAAAGTGAGTCCTGCTCACATGCCTTGGGGGAGGAGGGTTCCCGCCATGCTCTGTGCCCAGGTGGCCCCAGGAGGAGGCTGAGAGGGGCGTTTCCTCCCCTAAGCCTGAGCAGGGGGTGGGTGGGTGCTGCTGGGCCTCAGAGCGCAGGCTGGGATGGGTTGGGGTACAGAGACCAGAGAAACGTGGTCCGCAGGCGCAGCTCAGCTACTATAGTTGGCAAAGTCCCTGCGTGCAGGGGTGTGCCGTGCCAGCAGTCGGAGTTCTGGGGCACTGACCTCCCTGGCGGGGATACTGCCTTGTCTTGCTACTGTTCAGGCTGCTGGCAAGCATCCGCTCTGGGTGCTGGGGGCTGTGGCTGGCCGGGCCCCGTGCTGGCACAGGGGAGTGTGGGGCCTGGTGCCAACTGCTGCGGTGCTCTCTGCAGGTCTTCAGCCAGATTCGGAACGAGCATTTCTCCAGTGTGTTCGGCTTCCTGAGCCAGAAGTCACGTAACCTGCAGGCACAGTATGACGTGAGTATCACCCTGGTGTGCGGGACACCCGCGGTGCCGACCCTCTGCAGTCAGGTCACCTCCTCACATGCTCTTTCTTCCACAGCGGCGCCGTGGCATGGACATCAAGCAGATGAAGAACTTTGTCTCCCAGGAACTGAAGGGACTAAAGCAAGAGCATCGCCTGCTGAGCCTGCGTAGGAGCCAGGGCTGGGACAGCAGGGAGGGAGAGGCCCTCAGCTGCTGCAAGCGGGCTCCTGGAGGAAGCAGGGGGGGTTGAAGGGCCCTGCTAGTCCCCAGGAAGGGCAGATGATCTGAGCAGTGGCAGTGTAGCAGAGGCTATTAGGTCGTGTAAATGTTCATGGTGGGGCTGGAGTGACAAGCTATTTGCAGAGCCTGGTACTCCTCCAAAGTGGCCGTCTCTCTTGGCTTTGCAGATATTGGTGCCTGCGAGTCCATCATGAAGAAGAAAACCAAGCAGGACTTCCAGGAGATGATCAAGGCTGAACATTGTGAGACCTGTTCCCCTGTCCCGGTCCTCACTCCCCCACCCTCTGCACTGACCCACTCGTCCCAGGCCTAGGCATCCTGGGTGCACCCTGTGTGACCACAGTCCTTCCAGGGTGTTTGTATTGGGGTGGGTCTTCAGATCCTAAATAGGGTCAAGCCACATCCTCAGAGGGCTGGTGCATGGTGGGGTAGGAGGCCCAGCATCGCAAGCCTGCCCCGTTCTCTGGCACTCAGGGAGGGAGGCTGAGCCCAGACTCCAGCTCGTTTACCTAGTGAGAGCCCTGGGGGTGGGCAAAGTGACACTGCCTCTTCCCCTGCCATAGCTCTGCTGGAGGGCTTTGACATCCGTGAGAGCACCAGCTTCATAGAGGAGCACATTGACCGGCAGGTGAGACTGCGCCGAGCTGGAGGGACAGGCTGCTCTGGCTGCCCCGTCCCGCGGTGGGGACGTGGGGGCTGCAGGCAGCTCACCGCCTGCTCCCATGCAGGTGTCCCCCATTGAGAGCCTGCGCCTGATGTGCCTCCTGTCCATCACGGAGAATGGTGAGGTGTCTGGCTGTGCTGGCAGGGAGGGGCAGTGCCGGGGCGCTCCAGCCTGGGCGCAGAGCTCACCCTGGTGCTCCCCACAGGTCTCATTCCCAAGGACTACCGCTCCCTGAAAACCCAGTACCTGCAGGTGAGTGTGTTTGGGGGCTCACAGCAAAGCAAACATTGCGCTGGACTGGGCTTCCCCTCCCTGCTGCTGCTCGCCATGAGGTGCTGGGCAGCAGCGCTCCTCAGGGATGCTCAGGCTGTCTCTGCAGGACAGCCCCTGCCTCCACAAGCCTTGCGGTCTGGCTGCCCCTGCCCTTTGCCTGCAGGGTTGCTCTAAGCAGCCTGTACCTCCCCATGGAGGTGGCACCCTGCCGCCTTCCCATGCTTACAGCTGGGGCTCTGCAGTGATCTGGTTGCCCCCTTCTCCAGAGCTACGGGCCCGAGCACTTGCTGACCTTCCACAACCTCAAACGCATCGGGCTGCTGACCGAGCAGTCGGCTGGAGAGACCCTGACTGCTGTGGAGAGCAAAGTCAGCAAGCTGGTGACGGACCGTGCTGCAGGTGAGAGCCAGCCCTCTCTGCGCTGCGAGTCCCCTGGAAGCCTGGGAACCCTGAGGGGAGCCCTGGGGCAGAGACCTGCCCCATCGGGAGCTGCTGCCTGGAAGCATGTGGCAAACGCGGACTCTGCAGGTGCAGAGCACACCCCTAGAGGAGGTGCTATGAACAGGGAAGTGGGCTCTGCCTGCGGGAGCAGCAGGGCTGGCAGGGCTGCCAGCTGTCTTCTAGAGCCAGGAGCTCTGCGCATCCCTCTGCCCAGCCTGTGGCTGTGATTAATCTGAAGTCTCTGAGCCGTTTCTCCTCATCTTGTTTTCCAGGAAAGATCACAGATGCCTTTAACTCTTTGGCCAGGAAGAGCAATTTTCGAGCAATAAGCAAGAAGCTGGGGTTGGTATGTCCTCATGGGGCTGCTGGCCTGCCACTCTGCCCACATGAGCACTGGTGCCAGAAGAGCTCTGGTCAGTCTGTGCCGGGTCTGCAGGCTCAGCACCCCCAGAGCCACGCACTGCACGGGGCCAGAGCAGCCGCAGCTGCTCCAGGCAGCAGAGGAGCTTCTCCCCTGGACAGGGAGTCACTGCGGGCTTCCCAGTCGGCCTTGGCTCTGGGCCCTGCCATCGGGTGGAGGGCTGGGTGCTCTGGCCATGCGAGGGCTGGGGCTCACCTTGCCCCCTGCAGATGCCATGGCCCCACTCCAGACTGGTGCTGGCTGCATGCAGCTGCCTGGCGCTGGGGGGCAGCTCTCTGGCCTTCGTCCTGGGCCAGTGGAGATGTGACATTTCTGGCCCTGGCCCTCCGATGCACAGCCTGCCCCAGCCATGTGTTTGCTGGCCCTGGCCCCAGTGTGCTGGGGCAGAGGCTTGCTCTGGGCGTCTGTCCCTCCCCATCTGCCTGCACCTCTGAGGGAGCTGGTGAAGCCCCAGGCAGGCTGGTCCCATACCCAGCGTATCACACGTCTCTGTAGATCCCCCGTGTGGACGGAGAGTATGACCTGAAAATGCCTCGGGACATGGCATACGTTTTCAGCGGTGCCTACATCCCCCTGAGCTGCAAGATCATTGAGCAGGTGAGCCCGACTGCTGCTGGGAGCACTGCGTGCATCCACCCGAGCCCCGGCCTCCTGCCGGGGGGTCCGGCGGGAGTCCCTCTGCCTGGGGTTGGGGCTGGTAGTGTTTGTCTGCTGGTCAGTGCGTCTGTCTTCTGAGCTGTGCCCTGCACCCACTGCCCAGACCCCCAGGGCCTGAGCCTGACCCTCGCCCCATCCCTCAGGTGCTGGAGCGCCGCAGCTGGCTGGGCCTGGAGGAGGTCGTGCGGCTGCTCAACGGCAACGAGTTTTCCGTCTCAGGTAGTGCCAGCGCTGGGCCGGGGGTGGGTGGGCCGGGGATGGTTGGTCCAACAGCACTCTGCCCTGTCCAGACAGCGCCGTGGAAGACAATCCCGCCTGGGAGTCCCAGCGCGTCATCCTCGCCGTCTTCCTGGGGGGCTGCACCTTTTCCGAAATCGCTGCTCTTCGGTTCCTGGGGAAGGAGAGAGGTAGGAGCTGCAGCGGTCAGAGGGATGCCGCCTGCCCAGGGGCAGGGGCTTGGGGAGCTCCTGTGGTCACGGTGTGAAGCCGAGCTGTGGCCGTGCTTGATGTCCGTGGTGGCTAAAGCCCACGTGGAAGGGGGAGGTGAAATCCACAGCCCCCACAGTCGGTGCTCCTGGGGAACACAGGGATCTGGGAATCTGTCTGGGAGCGCCGGCTCTGCCCTGGGCTCGCAGGGCACTGGTGGGGCCTCTACCGCAGGGTGCAAGTTCATCTTCCTGACTACGGCCATCACCAACAGCGCCCGGATGATGGAGGCCATGATCGAGGCCAAGGCGTGAGGCCAGGCTGGGGTGGCTGGGCTGGGGCTGGGGGGGCTCTGCCGCCCTCCACACCCCCAGGCCAATAAACATCTTTCCTGGCACGGCTCCGGCTTAGGCGTGGGTTTGGGCTTAGGCGTGGTTTGGGTTTGGGTTTGGTCTCAGCCCGGCATTGTGGCCTGATAGGCTGGGCGGGGTATCCTGTGGAGGCAGCGCCGGTGTGGCAGGTGGGAGGGGGCTGGCGGTCCTGGCCAGGGCTCTCAGGGGGAGATGTTTGTCTCACGGACAGACAGGCAGACACATCATGCACGCCACCCACCACGGAGTGCGGCACGGCGCATGCGCAGTGATGCTCAGGCACCGCCCGTGGGGGTTCGGGAGTGCGGGACGGAGACTCCCGCGCGAGGTCACGTGGTTGCTGTCAAACACCGAGCGCGCGGCAGATCGCCGTTACGTGTGACAACGCGGCGGTGCCGGTCTGGCTTGTGATTGGTCAGAAACGCCGAAGGCTTTTCGCTGTCATTGGCTGGAGGCCGGCTTGGGGCGGGACCGACCGCGACAGCGGCGGGTAGGAAAGGGACGAGGCCAGAGAGGGCGCGGCCCTGAGCGGCGGTTGTGGGCGGGGCGTATGGTGACGCCGTCGCTGGCGGCAGCCAATGAGCGCGTCCGGGAGGCGATTTTGAATCGTCGGAGCGAGCGGTGGGCGCCGAGCGGAGCGGGGCCGCTGCCATGAGGAAGAGGTGCGGGGGGGCACCCGGGGGGGCACCCGGGGGGGCACCCGGGGGGGCACCCGGGGGGGCACCCGGGGGGGCGGGCGGACCGACCCCGGTGCCGCCCGGCGGCCGCTGATGGCAGTCGGGCCCCGGTACCCTCAGTGAGGTGCTGGCGGCCGAGGCCGTGTCGTGCTTGAACCGAGCCATGGCGGCGCTGCGGGACATCTGGGAGGAGATCGGGATCCCCGAGGAGCAGCGCCTGGAGCGCACCGACGTCGTCAAGAAGCACATCAAGGTGAGGGGCGGGGGGGCAGGGTGTCCCGGTGGCGGGGCCGGGGGGGTCCCCGGGCCCTGCGCTCGCCCGCCGTTGGGCCCGCGGCTGCAGCGGGAGCCCCCGGGGCTGGGGTAGCCGGGTGGCGGCTCGCCCCGAAGCGCTCCCTCGGGGCCCCCGGGCCGGGCTGTGGGCGCGGGGCCAGCCAGGCCTAGCGGGAGCACCCGGGGAGATGGCTGGCACCCTGTGCTGCCTGCGCCGTCGCTTGGCACCAGAGGCAGCTCTAGCTGAGGTCCCGCTGGCCTGCCCGGCCTCCCGGTGCGTTCCCTCCTGGCTCTCCATCCCCGTGGCCTGCCTCTCTGACCACACCCGTGCTGCAGGGTCTCCTGGACATGATGGTCGCAGAGGAGGAGAGCCTGAAGGACCGTCTCTTGAAGAGCATTGCCCTGTGTCGGAAGGAGCTTGACATCCTCTGCAGGGAGCTCCAGCTGGACCCCTTTGAGGTAAGATATTGCTTTTCACTCCTAGGATCCTGCTGGCAATGGTCTTCTGCTGCCTGGCCTCTGCCCAGGTGTCTCAGTGAGGCTGGAGCTACCAAGGCAAGCACCTGTTCAAAACCACTTTTCCTAATGCTTGGCAGAGCCAAAGGCTTTGTGGCTCCTTGCAGGTTAGGTGCTGGGAGATGGTAACGAGGAGGCCAGGTGTCTCACAGCATCTCCTTTTGCATATTGCTGCTGCGTTTGCACCTTCCTGGGGAACATCTTGCTCAGAACTAGGGTTTGTGTCCTAGGTCTTAGTTTAAGAAGCCTTAAATATGTGAGTCAGGTCTGTGAGAGCTGTGGAGAAGAGAACTGACTTCTGGACCCTTCTAGGCAGAGGAAGGGTGTACCATTCTGCAGATGGAGAAGAATTTGCGCACCCGTGTGGAAGTGATGTTAAAGCAGAAAAGGGACAGGAAGCAGGAGCTGAAAACCCTGCAAGAACAAGACCGAGACTTGTGTGACATCCTTTGCACAACCCCGTTCTGCATCGACAGCAATGCCGTGCCCAGCCTGGAGGACCTGGATCGTTACAGGCGCCACTTGGCCTCCCTGACTGCCGAGAAGGTAAGCGGAGACAGGGTGAGGATCTCGCTGAGGGTTGCACGCAAGGCGCTCGCTGGTTTCTAATGCCGATCGTCACCTCCAGGAGCAAAGGCGAGAAGAGTTTGTCAGCAGCAAGCGGCAAATCATCCTCCTCATGGAGGAGCTGGACCACACTCCAGACACAAGCTTTGAGCGGGACGTGGTGTGCGAGGACGAGGAAGCCTTCTGTTTGTCCACAGACAACATTGCTGCCCTCCATAATCTGCTGCAGCAGGTATGTTGGCACACTGAGGCAGTGTTGCTTGCTGTGGAGGCCGTCGGTGGGTCCCGGCAGCAGTTGGCACCACTATGTAAAAAGCGACTACTCGGTTTTCAGCAAGCCTGGGTGTTATAACATGCTTTCGGCAGTTTTTCCAAGGAGATCTTGGAAGATGAGCGAGTGGCTTTACTAGGTGCAGTAGAGCAAATGGCCCTCTTGTGCCCTTCAGGGCCAGGCTGTGCTGGCGCTGACCCTGTGCTCTCCCTCCTGTAGCTGGAAGCCCAGCGATCCGTGAACGAAGCCGTGTGCACAGAGCTGCGCTCCAGAATCCTCGCGCTTTGGGAAAGGCTGCAGGTTCCTCTGGAGGAGAGAGAGTCTTCTGCAGTGCACATGACTGGGTCCAGAGCCAAAACCAGGAAGGCTGTAAGGACTGTCCTGTGCCCTTGGAGGGGGAGGGCTGGGGGGCAGCAGCTCTGGGTTTCACACTCCTGTTTGCTCAGCCAGAGTGAGGAGCTGCTTCCAGCAGTCAGGTGTGAGGTGAGCAGGCCAAATCCTGCCCTCACGGGTGGAGGACCGGGAAACTAGTGCTGGTGACTGGCCTATACCGTGGCTTATACAGAAGATAAATCTTGTCCTGCTTCTCTTCTCATGTTGCCTTCTCTGAGTCTGTGCTCTGATCCTGTTGGCAGCTGCAGTTAGAAGTGGACTGTCTGGAGGAGCTGAAGCTGCAGAACATGAAATCTGTGATTCAGGCCATTCGGGCAGAGCTGGCTGACTACTGGGACAAGTGCTTCTACAGTCAGGAGCAGAGGGAAGGCTTCAGCCCCTATTACGATGGTGGGTGCTGGCTCTTCCTGCTCATTGACTCCCCTGTGGGAGCTGAGGGCTCCCTGCTGGCAGGCTAGCTGCTGAGAAGGGCTGCCCTCATCTAGCAGAGGTGTGGGGATCCCGGGTGCTTCCTGAGCGTGCTGTTGTACTCTCTCCAGAGGACTATACAGAGACCCTGCTCGAGCTCCACGATGCTGAGGTGGGGAAGATGAAGAGCTACTATGAAACACACAAAGATCTGTTTGAGGCTGTCCGGAAATGGGAGGAAAACTGGAATCTGTTCCTGGAGCTGGAGGTATTTTCCGGGCAGGAATGTGCTCTGCCTGGCTCAGTCCTAGGTCACCAGGCAGTGCACGCCTCTACTCCCATGTGCAAAGTGCTGTTGGGAAAGACCAGGGAGGGACTAGGAAACCACAGTGGGATGGTGAGGGGTTGGGGTGCTCTATCTAGAGCACTGGTATGGCTTGTGATGGGGGGCTGCACAGCAGGAGTGGCTTCTCCAGGGTCTATATCCTGTGCGGTGTATGTTGGGCTGTGAGACTGGGTGGTGTGTTTGGTTCTCTCCTGACCTCCCCTCTGTACTAGAGGAAAGCAACTGACCCCAGTCGCTTCGCCAACCGTGGGGGGAATCTGCTGAAAGAAGAGAAGCAGCGAGCAAAGCTGCAGAAGACACTTTCCAAGGTAGGTTCAGCCCTGGAGAAGAAGCTGTAGTCCCACATAGGCCTGCTTAGCACTGACCATGGGGAAGCGCAGCTCTTGGAGTCAGCGAGGGATATCTCTGGGCATGGAGATGCCCACGTTCAGCAGGGCAGCCTCTCAACACTCTCCTGTGTCCTCATCAGCTGCAGGAGGAGCTGGAGAGCAGGGTCCAGGCCTGGGAGCAGGAACATGAGGGGACCTTCCTGGTGAAGGGGCAGCAGTTCATGGAGTATGTGACAGAGCAGTGGCAGCTGTACCGCCTGGAGAAAGAGAAGGAGAAGCAGGAGCGGGTGAGTGTGAAGCTGAGCATGCTGCCTCCTGGCCTGGAGGAGCCTCTGCTGCATTGAACGAGTAGGGGGAGCTGTGCCAGCAGCTGCTGCCCAGCGCTCTGTCTTCTCATGTCTCTGCCTGGAAGTGACTTTGCATGCAGTCACCTGTCTTTGTCAGCGAGACTGGTGTTCATTGCCATCAGCATCTGTACACGCTGAGTCCCTTTCCTGGCCCTAGCTGAGCCAGAGCTGCACCTTGGCTCTGCGTACCTGTATATATCTGTTGAAATGCCAGCTGCTTGGCTGTGCCACAGACTGGCTGCAGGGCACTGCCTGCTGACAGAAGCCTGCCCTTCCCCTGGCTCTGCACTGCTCCTCTTGCTCAGGTTTGTAAGTGCACATCTCTCACACAGCACCTGAAGAAAAGTCGCCAGATTGAGACAGAGATGATGTACGGAAGCACCCCGCGGACACCCATCAAGCGGCGAGTGCTCGGCTCCCACACACCTGGCAAAGTAAGGAAGGTAAACTGTCCGTGCGAAGCAGTGTAGGTGTGCTGGGGCCCTGCCAGGAGCTGGGTGCTGTCACTAGGCTAGAGCCCTGCCTTGTCCTGGGCTGGCCTTGGTCCCACACAGATGCAGGGAGGGTTTGCGGTGCTGCAACAGTGTGATGGAAGCAGTGCAAGGGCCCAGGCCATGGGCACTTCTGTTCTCCCTGGGGACAATGAAGCCTGTTGTACTGTGGTGCTCTGGAGGCAGAAGGCTCCGTGCAGCCACTGGCTTCCTCCCCATGTGATATGTGCTCTGCTTTTCCTCTCAGCTCAATGGCACTTCCATCTCCAGCGCCACACCCAACAGCACCGTTCGTTCAGCTTTTGGGGGAACCATCTACCACTCGCCAACATCTCGGTTACCGCCTTCCGGAGGGAAGGTAAGGAGCTTTCCAGGGAGTCCTGCCTAGCAGGGTGGACTCTGCTGTGTTGCGCTGTGCTTCACTGCCTCCCCTGCCAAGCTCCTGGGGTGCAAAACCCCCTGTTTGCCCATAACCTGCTCTGTTGGGCTGCCACGATCCTGGCAGGATATTTCTGGGACCTGAGGGAGGAGGAGGGTAGTAACAGCATTCACGTAGTCTTCCTCCAGCCCAGATTTCTAGCACAACTCTTCCTTTGTGCTGAGCCTGCAGCTTGGGGGACCTTCAAAATGTGTGTGTGTGCTGTATGTTTCTAGGATCAGAACCAAGAGCTCCTGGAGCTTGAAACTACCCTGGTACCACAGAGTGACAGGCAGTGAAGCTAGGGCAGCTGTCCTAGCTCTGCTTGATTCTTGTGTCCCATCTAATTGTCAGTTCTTCCTGTAGCTTGGCCAGGCTCGGACCCCCAGCCGCGTGGCTGTGAAGCCCCCCCGTCCTGGATACAGGGAGAGGAACAAGGAGAACATGTCCCAGCTGAACGGAACCACCCTGAGCGGTGGGTGCACCCCCACAGTCCCTGCCCAGCGTAACCACAGCGTTAATTCTGTTGCCAGCACCTATTCTGAGTTTGCGGTAATTCACCTCTTCTAAACCCACCTCCCCTTGCTGGGCAGCACAGGGGGTGTGCTCCCCCCATCCCAGAGCATCCCACAGGGCTGCAGCTCTGCACAGCCCTCCTGGTGTCCCTGCACAGAGCGGCTGTTCCTGCCAGTGCCCGTGGCAACAGATCTGTTGGCTCTACATTAAGAACTTAAAATTGCGGTTTGGTGGCTGAGGCCAAGCCCTGCTCATGTCACACAAAGGCTCTCATCAGCCCAGTGGTGAACAGACTCAAACACAAGAGAAACATTGATGTTGGGGGCACCTCCCAGCCCTGTGCAGGGGCAAAGCCATACGTGGCCCAGGCCCCCTGGAACAGCCCTGCTGCAGCGATGCAGCTGCTCTCCCGAGGTGGTCTGTCTCCAGCTGCTGAGGCAAAGTCTCCCCCCAGCCCTGAGCTCCGAGTCACTTGGTGCAGTGTGTCCTGCAGGTGGGGATGCTCCCCAGCCTCTCCAGGGGCTGCAGCGTGGTGGCCTGGGCAGCTGGCAGCAGCAGTGCTCTCGCTGTCCCAACCTGGTCAGTGGGAGAGGGGAGGGAAGGTCTCCTGACCCCCAGGCAGGGGGAGATTTTTCCTGCTGCTTGCACAGAGTCATCCATCGCATGCTCACACAGGCCTTTGCTTGTTGTCCCCCCAGGCTGAGCCTGCGAAGGGACACCAGCACCTGTCCCACCTCTTCCCCTGCTCTCTCTGGCGTGCGGGGTGAGCGAAGGCTGGGGAGATGCCCTGCCTGCTGAAGCAGGTGCTCTCTGGTGGTGGATGGTGCTTTGCCATCTCTGGCCATCCGGAGGTCCCTTAGTGGCCTCTACCCTTCCGTTAGGAAGGGCTGAGCCCAATATTTAACATCATCTGACAGTAGATAGCCACGAGCATCCCTTCCTCGTGGCAGCTAAGGCTGTGTGGAGTGCACTGTGTGCCCCTGGGGATGTGTCTGGTTTGTGATGGTGGCAGATTCCTGCTAGGTGTTCCCTTCCTCCAGCAGCTGGGCACGGCTGTCCCTGTCCTCCTGCTTCCCTTTGCTGAGGGGCAGCCTGTCTGCTTTCCACTGACCTAGCAGAGTGCTTCCTGGGACAGACAGCCTGCCTGCTGCAGGAGGGAGGGGTGTGGTTCCCAGCCTGGGGCTGTTCGGGCAGCAGGTGCTTCTGAGAGGCTCACAGGCTCTGAGTTCTTTCTCAGCTACTCGATGCTAAAGCTTCCCTGCCCTCCTCTGAAGCAAGAGGGAGTGGGGAGCCCAAACAAACAGGAGCAGCGTGGCCAGCCCTCCTTGCTGGCCTGAAGCTGTTCCTGCTTTCCCCCCAGGCAGCAGCTCTCTCCCTGCTGCCCCTCTGCCCCCTCATCACCATCTCCTGCTTCTTGTTTCCACAGCGCGAACTTTCAAAGGCTTCCAGGTCTGACAGTATCTCCCGAGTCCTGAACTCCACCACCACCCATGCCTTCTGCTGAGGCACTGCCTGCCAGGGTCCAGCTGCTCATAGTCGTAGTGAGTCGCGGCTCCAGCAGAGCGTTACGCAGCTCCCCCCCGCCCAAAGCGTCCGTGCTCCAGGGTTAACTTTTACCTGGGTCCCAGGCGTTACTTGGGCCAGCATTGGCCCACTGTGGGTTGGGGGTGGGGGTCCTGCCTGCCAGGGTAGGGTGTGAAAGGGGCACTTTTAAAAACTTGCTTTTTATTTGGGAAATTCTTGCAAATGTTTGTGATTAAAGATTTGAGTATATGGTTGTGTTAGGCTAGTGCAGGGGTGGGTGCTGGCTCCTGCCGCAGCTTGGCTGGCGGGGGCGAGCGTCGGTGAGTGGGGGCTCTGCCTTGCTGAGCATGCTCTGGGACAGACAGAACCTAGTTGAGAGAACTGGCTTCAGTGCCTTTTGTTGCAGGCTTTTCCTCCCTCCATTTCTGTAGCTATTGTACATCAGCATCTTCCTTTCTCAACATCACAGCAGGCTTGTCTTGGGGGGGCTTTAGCTGAGGTTCCCTTAGCAGGCTTTGCCTGACCCCGGAGCACTGGGCTCACCCCTGCTCCAGGCTGGGTGCAGTGCTGAGGGTCTTGGCTTTCCCACAGCGGCTGTGAGGATGGGGTTCTCTGGAGGGGAGCAGCGGGGCTGGGGGTCCCTGGGAGGGAGCAGCAGGGCACTTCACAGGAGGCAAGCCTGACCAGCCATCCTCCTCGGGCCCTGGGAGCTGTACAAGTTGTACCCTGCTGCTTCCTCTGCCCTGTCCCCAAGCCGTGGCAGGGCAGAGCCTATGCATTGCTAGCAAGGAAGCAACCTACACTCGGACAAGGCCTGCTCCCTGCCATCGGCAAGGAGGGCAGCTTGTCCCACCGCCAGGCCCTGCTCCGCACCGTCCAGCACTGCCCTTCCTCCCACTTGGCTCCAGCAGAGGACATCGAGCAGAGTGCTTTGGGGGTATGCCACAGCCCTGGTCCCGGCTCGGGGGACCTGTTTGCACCTTTGTTAACGAAGCTCTGCATGTATGTGTCTGTCCCTGATCATGACTAATTTGCACCTTGTTATCACTACAATCCCCCACTTGCTGTTATTTATTCTCCAGGTTCTGTCTCTTTGCTCTGTACATACTGTTCATGGGAATAATACATATCTTTGTACATAGCTGCTGCTGTGTGTGTGTCTGGGGGGACCAAAGGCTCCCCTGGTGTGGCCTTGCAGCTGGGGAGGGGAGGAGGGGCTGGCTCCAGAGGCGCTTGGGGAAGCTGGGAAGGCCCTTTGTATGTAACGCGAAGAACCACCACAGCCATTATGGAAAAGTAGCTGTAATAAATGTGTAGCGTCCTTCCCTTGGTTGTCCTTAGCACTCCTGAAACTGCAGCCCGGGCAGGGCTGGGCACCAGCCTGCCTCCAGTTCACTGTGGGCTTAACCTGGCCAGGGCCTAGCCTCTGAGGGCAGCGTGGTGCCAGGGCTGGTCGTGGCAGCAGGCGGACAGGAGCAGAGCCCGCCTGTGTCTTCCTCCCTGCAGGCAGCCGGGGCTGTGGGGCCCTCATGGCTCCGGCACACAGACGTAGGTGGTCCAGGGGCCGCACACCACCTCCTCCGCCCGCAGCCCCTTGGCCACCAGGTACTCGACACGGCGTGGCTGGTCAGAGCTGGCATCGTCCCCGTGCCCCAGCTGCCCGTATTTACCTGCAGACACAACAGTTGTGCCACGACATGGCTGTGGCGCCTCGGCCCTTGCAGGCCGACAGCTCCCCGGGCGTTTGTCGGGGAGGGAGGAACTGTAAGGGCACCCCCAGACAAATGGCTCCAGCCAGGACCCGGTGGAAGTGCTCTGCTGTGAAACCTCACAGTCATAAAATAAATCATTATACAAGTAATAGCAGCCAGTGGTAAGGGAGCAGAAAACAAAAGCTGGTCCTGGGTGGGTGTTCTGGCCCCCCCAGAGCAAAGGCGTCACTTACCCCAGCCCCAGGTGTAGAGCTCACCGCCTCCTGCAAACAGGACAGCACCCATCAGCGCCTGTGCAGGGGCTGCCGGGTCCCGGTGAGCCCCAGCCCCCCCCCTCAGCTGCCCCTGCCCCACTCCGGGGCAGCACCGAACGCAGGGCTGCCGCCCGCCGCCCCACTGGCAAGAGCTGGGCACTCACGTGTGACAACGGCCGTGTGCCGGGACCCGCAGCTGACCCTGCTGACCTCCAGGTCCTGGGGCAGGTCCAGCAACGCCGGGAACGCCTGGATGGAAATGAACGCGGCGGCCTCGGCAGCCGGCTGCTCCCGGGAGGGCGTCAGCTCAGCGTGCCCTGGGCAAGAGCCGACCCTCAGCTCCCGGCAGTGACCAGGCCCTGCCAGGCTCAGACCGCTGCCTGCGGCTCTGCTGGGACCCCCCATAGGCCATGACCTGACCAGCAGCACCCTCACCTGCACCCCTGTCCTCGTCCTGTGCCCGCTCTTCGGCCAGCGCCTTGGAGGGCAGGGCCAGCTGGCCTGACTCGTTCCAGCCCCACATGTAGAGGTCTCCGGCCTCTGGTGGGAGGGAGCACATCAGGGGGGTCCTGGCGCAGAGCTCAGCCCTGAATCCCCATCAGCAGCAGTGCCTGGGTGCTCTGGGGCACCAGCACTGACCACACACAGCACAGCCTGTGCACCGGGCTCCCCCCAGGACCAGGGACGGGGAGTAACTGTGACGGGGGGATCAGTCCTGCAGGGGTCTTAGGCTGCTGCTGGCCGCTCCGATCTCCCCCCATGCTCCCCCACACAGCATGGCCCCCTCACCACTAACGCTGGCCGAATGCCACCCGCCGGCTGCCACCGCCTGCATCGGCACACCGGCCAGCGCCTCCACCAGCCGCGGCTGCAGCTCCGACTCCAGGGTCCCATGGCCGAGCTGCCCGTGCCTGTGGGGAGATGCACACGGACAGACAGACACCTCCTGCACCCTGTTTCCCTCCAGCCCTCGCACCTCCCTGTCCCGACCGAGCCGCCTCCTGCCCGTGCTGCTGCCGCTGACCCAGCCCCCCCGCCAGGGCCGTGTCCCAGAGGCAGGGGTGCAGCGGGGGCACAGGGAAGGAGGGTGCCCGCCCGTGTGGGAGCTGGCGGGGGCTCGGTGCCCGTGGTGCCAGCGGGCTGGGAGGGGGTGGGGGGGTTGCAGCATGCAGGGCTGTAATTTGGTAGCGTCTGTGTTGTCGTGCAATCACAGTGCAACAGTGCGGCGAATGACACAACTCTGAATTAATTAATCTGTTTACAAATTAGTTGACTGATCTAATTGAATCCTGAGCTTATTTCGGCCGTGCTGCGCCAACAATCAACAGCGCAGTGCTGGCAATCAGTTTGGCCCCAAGCCTGAAAGTGAAAGTGGGGGCTCTCACGAGGGGACAAGTTTGGGCTCGTCTTGGGAGGGTGGGGTGGGGAGGTGGGGGGGGGGGGTGGGCACCAGCATTTCACATGGCGGGCACACAAAGGTGGGCCCGTGCAGGCTACATGGGGCAGGCCCCAGACCCACAGGCTGAGATGTGTGGGAAAAAACCTCCCTGCGTGGGTGAGCTGTGCCTCCACGGGTGCTGCCAGCAGCACCGAGCCCCAGCCGCCCTGGGGCAGGGCCCAGGTAGTGCCCGCCACAGCCTAGGCAAAGGCGACAAGGTACCCGCAGCTCCTGGCACCGGTCAGAGCCTGAGCTGCTGAAGGAATAACCACAGCGGCGGGGAGGAGCTGACGCCAGCAACTGGGAAAAGCCGAGCACCGGTGGGAGGGTGGTGCCCAGCACAGGGTGTCCCCACACAGGCCTGGTACCCTGACAGCCCAGTTACTGACTGGAGAGGGTTGGTGGTGAGCAAGTGGAACATAATGCACCAGGAGCTTTAACTAGTGCAACTATTGCAAAAGCAGAAAGAGTTGGGGGGGCTGTAAAGGTAAAATAAACAGCTCAACTGCACATAGAAGACAACTGTAGTGTTGGGGCTCGGGAATCATCGACGTGTTGGAACAGCACACACACCCCCACACCAAAAAAAAAAAAACAAAACACCCAAAACCAAAACAACAACAACTACCAAAAAAAAAACCAAACAACCCAACCTGGCTTATGCAACAACACTGGAAAGCCTTTTCGCTTTCCTTCACAGCACTATCTGCAGAAGACCAGGGCAAAGAGACGTACCCAGCAGGGCTGAGCGCGGGGCTGGTTCCCAAGCACAGTGAGCCAACAGGCAGGGAAGGGTTTGCAGCAGCTCGGGAAGGGGCTCCGGGCACTCACTACCTGAGCAGGCAAAGGCGACTACAGCCTGCCGTAATAAAGAGGCTACGAAGGCTGGAGCGGGGCCAGCACCTGGCCATTATACAGAAGAGCTGAAATGCTGTGAAACATGGCATAGCGATGTGTTAGTGGCTTCTCAGCCTCGTCGACTAACCAAAGCTTAACCATGGCATTTAGTCTTTCAAAAAAACCCTAATCCTAAAATACATGTTCAGAAGTGTAGAAACCTTCCCTCTGTAGGGAAATCAAGAAGGACAAGATAATGCAGTGTCTGCAAATGCAACAACTGCTGATTTAAACTGAGTTTTATGATTGCTATGAGGACCAGCTGGCCAAGACCCCAGGCACCAATGCACAGAGAATGGGAAACAAAATGCTCCTGAGCTGATCAGAAACACTGAGGGCGGGCGATGGGCTAGGTGACGCAGCTCTGCTGACTGCGCCCGACAGCCTTTGCTGGCTTTGACTTTGTAAGTCACAAAGGAAGAGGGACACATAAACCCTTCCACCCTATGGGTCTTAAAAACAAATAGTTTCTGTGGTCAGGATCACGCACTGGCAGCCCCACTCAGTGTCCGTGCACATTTGTCTGCAGCACTGGAGACGTACAGCTGCAATCCAACAGATTTACCAAATTCGGCAGGGGGGGAGGAGCAAGTCAGCGTGCGACAAGACCCAGCGATGCCTCAGCTAGGCCCAGAGATGAGCCCTACCGTAACGGGGCTTTAGTGGCCCACGGCTCCCAGCACAGCTCTGTAGCTCTGGGACTGAGAGGCTGCACCGCTGTGTGCCGTGGCCCTGTGGGTGTTTAGCTCTCTGCACTGGAACCGATAGCGCTGGACAGGGCAGGAACGCAGAGCAGCTGCAGCTGCGGGGGCTGCAAGGCTGCGTACAAGTAACGTGGACAGTGGTATGGGTAGGAACTGGCACCTCGTGTTGGCAAATGCATAACTGAACAGCCTTGGAGCAAAGGGCGAAGCAGGAATCCCTTGGCAGTTGCCAGGCAGTAGAAATCAGGCGATCCGGGGAGGGATGGCCTGGCGCTGTGCCCTCAGATATCTTCAAGGAAAATGTTACTCGACATAGGGCAGCATGTGCAAAAGCAACCCCCAAACTAACAGAAAACACCTTTAAGAGCTCAAACTGAGCAATGCCTCTGGCTGGTTATTGCACCCAACTATGGCTGCTGGCAAGTGGAACAGGGAGCTGGGTTAGATCCTTTTCCCAAGGGGTTTACTCCTCTCCCACGGGGCTGTAGCAGAGGGATCTTGTACTGAAATGTTAACAGACAGATGGTACCAACCTCCATCTCAGAAACAAACATATCTTTGATGTCAGGTTTGTGTTTTTGTGGTATGTTACAGAGCAGTGGGAGCAGAGGGAGCTGAACCTTGCACTGATTTGAAGCAGCCGGGTGAAGGATGAGGCAGGGCAGCGCGGTGCCCGGCTGTCACACACCCATGGGAAGGAGAGGTTTGTGCTCAGCTGATGGACCAACAACCTCAGCCAGGGACCGGGCCAGCCTGGTGGAGTGAAACATCCCAGCATCGCCGCAGCACCCAGAGAGAAGCTGAGACCCTGGAAAGCCAACAGCCTAGCGAGTGCGTTAGAGAATAAAGACCTTTTAACTGGAACTGAGAGTGAACAGCCTGTTGTACACCACTGGTGTGAGGAGTTTATGGGACAGTCTCCAAAACGTACAGCTGCGTTACACTTGATACCGCAGCCTGTGGTTGTGCCCACAGCGCTGTGAGGAGAACCAACCTTTATCACCCTGCACGTAGGGTACAGGGTACCACGGGAGCAGCGCTGCGGGACCAGGCGGGAGGCTTACATGTGCCCAGGTATTCTGAAAACTGCAGCAGGCTCAGCCAGAAGGGACCGCGGGGACCTCAGTGGTCACACAGAGACCCAGGTGTCCTCAGAGGCAGCCCTGAAGGGCCCACAAGCCAGAGGTCCCCCAGGAGCTGCGGCCCCAGCACCCATGGAGGAGACGGGGCTGCCTGAGGGGCCAGCGAGGGGGGACCCAGGGGGGATGGGAGCGCAGGCATGGGGGGACACAGTGGGGCTGGCACACCCTGGGAGAAGCCACGAGCCAGGCTGCCTGCGCCAGGGGGATGTGCTGGCGCTCAGCAGAACCTGGCTGGGGCAAGCGACAGATCCCATCAGCGTGGGAGTGAACATGGCACAGTGGGGCAAGGCAGGCCCTCGGCGGGGCGGGGGCTGGGAGTGCCCGTCAGGGAGGGTGCACCAGGTACATCAGCAGTGATGTAGGAGGCCGCAACTGCTTGCTGATAGTGTGAGAAATACCAGGTTTGGGTAGGAGTAACAAAACCAACAGGGAACAGTATTGGGGATGACTCCATCGCACCGCTGACTTGAAGACGGGGTGTGGGAGAGCCAAGCCAAGAGGGGTGGGCTCGCACCCCAGCGCCAAGTGATGTGGGAGGGTATGGAGGGCTGGGCTTGCACCCCAATACCTCCGGCCCTGCTGCACCCCCATACCCTTCCCCACGCCCCCACACCCCCCCATCATAGCACCATGCAGTGTGGCAAGGTAAGGAGGGACCGACTTGCACCCTAACCCCAGGCAGCGCAGGAGGGCGGCAGGAAAGGAGAGGGCTGTAACTCAACAGCAGTCGTACGCAATCAAGATTACTTAAGTTATTTGTTGTAGCTCAATAATTATGTGTAACACCATGAAGAATAACAGGACTGTGAAGCAACGAGCTATGTGTTGACTAGTTAATTAGATTACTGATTGTGTAATTGCTTTATTAGATTATTTTACTGCGTTAACTAATCGGTCGGTGCTACAGAGACTTGAACCAGTTTGTCTTAAGTCTGCAAGCTAATGGGGGGGCAGGCTTAGACCCTGAGGTGATGCCCCCACCCCAACATCCTCTCACCTGCATCCCCCGCAGTCCCTCCCGTACCGCCCACATCCACCCCGGCATCCCTCTTGCACCCCCCCATCGTTCTCTCTGCGTCCCCCGGCACACCCAGCACCCCTCCCTGCATCACCTCCCACCCCGTGTCCTTAACACCCCTCTCCCCACAGCCCTCCCGCTTCCCTCCTAAGCCCCAGCAAACCCCTGCCACCTGCACCCCCTGTGACCCCATATCCCCCCCCGCACCCCCTCCGCGGGGGGTACCCGATGCCTCCGTGCCCCCCAGCCCCGCTCACCTGCCGCCGCCCCAGGCGTAGACCTCCCCCGCGGCGCCCAGCGCCAGGGCGTGCTCCAGGCCCAGGGCCAGCCGCCGGGCCCGCACCCCGCCGGGCAGCGGGGCGAAGAAGGGCGGTCGCGGGGTGGCGAAGCCGCCGGGCAGCAGCGGCAGCGGCGGGGGGCTGCGGGGCGCCGGCGGCAGGGCCCGGCTCCAGGCGGGGGAGCCCCGCAGCGCGCCCCGCAGCGCCGCCGCCCGCGGCCAGGCCTGGGCCCCCGCCGCCCCCCGCAGCACCAGGTGCGTCTCGGAGGGCAGCGCCTCGGCCCAGCCCGGCAGCCGCCGCCGCAGCCCCGCGCTCCGCACCTCCAGCCCCGCGCCTGCCGCAGCGGGGGGATCAGCGCCCTGCCGCGGGGGGGGATCCCGGGGGAACCGGGACCGACGGGGGGGGGGGGGGGGGAGGGGGCATCGAGGGGGGAAGAGGGCGTCCCGGGGGAACCGGGACCGACAGGGGAGAGCATCGGAGGGGGAAGGGGACATCCGGGGGGGACCAGGACCGCCGGCGGGGCGTGGGAGCATCTCGGGACAACCAGCGCGGGGGGGATCACGGGGACATCCCGGCGGTACCGGCGCCGACGAAGAGGGAGGGAGCATCCCTAGCGCCGGGCCGGACGGACGGGCGGACAGCATCCCGGGGAGACCAGGACCGCCGATGGGGGGACCGGGGGGGGACCATCCAGGGGGGCGGAAGGGACGGGGACGTGCCGGAGGACCGGTACCGCGGGGACACCGACACACACATTCCGGAGGACCCGGCGATGGGGCGGGGAGGGGCCCATCCCGAGGATCCGGCGTCGGGGGATGGGGCGGGACGTGACAGACCGGGAAAAACCGGCACCGCGGGGGGCGCGGTGTGTGTGTGTGAATGGGGGCCCGCCGTCCCGGGGCAGCGGGCACGGAGCGCCCCGGCACCTCGGGAGGGAGGGGGGCGCGGGGCACAGGCCCCGGGGGGGGCACCGGGCGGGCCGGGTCCGGGGGCGCTCACCGGTCTCCACGACCACGTAGCTCCAGGCGGGCCACACGCGGCGGATCCCCTCGGGGCCCGACTCGAGCCGCCGCGGGCCCGGGCCCGGGCCCGGTTCCCCCGCCGCCTCCTCGGTGCTGAAGCCGAACACGAGCCAGGCGCGGCGCGGAGCCGCCATGGCGGGGCGGGGCGGGGGGCGGCCCCGGCAGGGAGGGGCGGCCCCGGGACGGGGCGGCCAAGGGAGGGACAGAGGCGGGGCCGTGGTCCAAGAGCAGCTTTAGTGCGGTGTCACCGGGCGGGCCCGCCGCCGTACCGGGCCGAGCCGTGCGGGGCCCCGGCCCCCGGGCCGGCCCTCCCGGTTAAGGCAGACGGTGGCAGAGGCAGTGGCGAGCCCCATCTTCGCCCCGGAGCACCGGGCAGGCGCGGCCGAGCGCAGCCCCGGCCCCACAGCAGCGTGCCAGCCCCCACGGCGGGGGCAGACGTCCCACAGCAGCGAGCGAGTGAGCACCGGCCCCGAGCAGCGTGTGCGGCATCCCCCACCAGGCCCTCACTCCTGGCCAGGGTTGGGCTTGATGAGGCCGTAAGCCACGGCCTGCGCCAGGCTCTCCTTGGCCGCCTGGGCCACGCGCGGCTTGTCCTTGTCCTTCGCGAGCACCGAGAGGATCTCCAGCATCTCGCTGGCGATGAGCTGCTCCGCCACCTCCCGCTCGGCCGCCATCATGTTCATCACCACCACGGCCCCGCGGTGCTGCAGCTCCACGCTGGGGCTCAGCAGCAGGGCCTGCAGGATCTCCAGCCAGTGCACCGTCTGTGGGGGGAACGGGGCTGCACTCAGCACTGCTCCCAGAGAGGGGGCCAGCTCCCCGCAGCCCTGATGGCCCCCTGGCCCCCGCAGGACAGGGCGCTCTGTCTCCTGGAGCCAGCACTGGGATGAAGCTCCAGGACACCAGGGGAGGGAATATGAGACAGTGGGTGCTGCCCCAGGGGGTCCCTGCCCCGCTGCTGGGCACTCACCACCTGGGGGATCCGCTTGCAGATGGGGGGGTGCAGGGCAGTCAGCATGGCCAGGGTCCCCGAGGCTGCCCGCCGCAGCTTCTCATCCTCCTCCCCGCTGTACAGGACCATCAGCTTCAGCCGATCGCTGCCCTCGGCCAGGAACAGCTCCTGCACCTGCAGAGGAAGGGGGCGGGTGGGTGGGTGGGGGTGCAGGGGGCTGGGAGCCCAGTGCAGACGCCCAGCCCAGCCCTCACCTCCTTGCTCATGGCCATGTTGCACATGCACTCCGTCGCAGCCAGCCGGATCAGCTCGTGCTCCTCAAACATGTACCCCTCGATCATGGGCACAGCCTTCTCCTTCAGGATCTTCTGCCTGCAGCAGGGTGTGTGAGTGCTCTTTGCTCAGGGCAGCACACCTCCGGCCCAGACAGGGACGGGCCCCCTCCCTCCCCCGTGCTGGTGCCACCGCCCCTACCGCAGCCTCTCGCTGATGCCAGCCAGGTTGGTTAACGCCATCAGCCCCTCGAAGTTCTCCAGGGCTGTGCGCTGAAGGTGCAGAAGGCTTACCAAGGGCCGGACCACCTCGTAGATCTGTGGAGACAGGGGCGTAGGGCTTGAACCCAGAGCGAGGGGGAGGGACTCTGCACCCTGTGGAGCAGGGGGTGCAGGGAGCTCTGAGCCCAGCCTAAGGGTAGAACTACTGCCATGGTCAGGCCTAGGGCCTTGCCACCTCCTGCTCCCCAGGGAAGGGCAAACCCATGCTGGCAGTTCCTGCGGTGCAGATCCCGCCTCAGATCACCAGTCCTGTGGCCTTTAGCTCCAGGGCTGCCAAGCCCTCTCCCGGTGGATGAGGAGTGGAAGCCCACCCTATCCCAGATGCTGCACACAGGGACAGGGGAAGCTCCTGCCAGGGCAGCCCCTCCTCATGCTGCTCAGCCCGACACCTCCCCAGAGCAGACACAGCAGGCTGCAGCAGGCCCAGTGCACACGACAGGCCAATCCCCTGCTGCAGCCCGTCCCCACGTGAGCCCCTCTGTGGCACCGACTGCCCACGCAGGGCCCCTGCTTGGCAGACCCATCCCCACAGCAGTGACACTCACCCGCTCTCCGGGGAAGGCCATCTCTGGGTTGGAGGTGATGGTGATCTTTGCCAGGGCCTGAGCTGCCTTGGTCTGCCCCACCTCGGTGCCCTCCAGGGAGAGTGGGATGAGAGCCTGCAGATGGAGACACAGCAGCCAGTCCTGCAGCCAGGTCACAGCAGCCCCAGCTTCCCCAAGTCTTGTGTACGAGGGAGTCAGCGTAGTCCCCTGCCAAACCACAGCCAGCCCCCACAGAGCCCCAGCCCTCCCCAGAGCCCCACCGTGTGGCGCAGGCCAGCGGCACAGCGAGGCTCATCCCCTCACCTTGCCTCCTCCCTGTGCAACCACACCACCTCGGTCCTCCGCCTCCTCCACCAGTGCCAGGAACACCCTAGGGACAACGTGGGAGCAGCTGGAGACAGGGACCTGCCACAGCGGGTCCCAACAGCACCCAGACACCTGCAGTGGGCCCAGGCTGTACCACACTCCTGGACATCCCCTTTCTGCTCCTAGGAGCTTGCATTCACCACAGGCACATTAAATTTGCCAGCAGGACACCAGCAGCCTCAGAAACCAGCTCCTTCCCTGTCACCCCTCTGCAGGCCACTACCTGGAGATCAGCTCCCGGCAGGAGTTGGTGAGCGCTGGATTCTCACTCTTCACCATGCAGGCCAGAGCTGACACCACACCAGCCGCCAGCAGCTTCCGCACCCGGCGCTTCACAAAGTCCGGCTTGTCCTGTCCCAGAGGCAGGGTCACCACTTGGCTCTGTGGCATCAGCCTGCTGCCACCCTATGCGAGTCACCTCTCACGGCCCCAGGGACACCCTGTCCCCACTCAGGACCCTGGGCTCTGCCCACCCACACACTCTTCCCCAGGGCCAGGGCTCCTGGCAGCTCCTGAGAACGGCCATGCCCCGCTCACCTTGGGGTGCTGCTCTGGAATGTGCTGCTTGGCATACTTGGCCAGCTCCAGCATCTGGGGGTCCGGCTCCTGGTGGTCATAGCTGTTGGTGCAGTTCACTAGTGTGGAGGCGACCGCATAGAGCACGCTCCTGTCCTCGGACTGCAGCAATAATGGGACACCCATTACACCCACGACAGAGAGGACCGGCCAAGGCTCAAGCCCACCCAGCACCCCGGGCCCTCGCACACATACCAGCCCTGCAGCGTGAGCCCCACAACCCCCTCCGGCACATTTCCCCAGTGCCGGCGTGCCCACCACCCAGGGCCCCCGCCACAGCACTCAGCACGCACCTTGGCCAGGTGGAACATGGCCTGCATCGCTGCCTTGTCCTCCACAAACTCCTCCTTGACATCTGCGTCAAAGGTGAGGTAGGCCAGGCCCTCCACCGCCCAGCGCCGTGTGCCTGCATCGATCGTCTCGTTGCAGAGCCACCTGGGAGATGGGACCCATGAGACCAGGCTGTGGGGCACCCTGCCTGGCTCCCCCACACCCCACGGCGCTCACTTGCGGCACTGCTTGGCCAACTTCATCGTGGAGCCCTCAGCAAACTGCTTCATGCTGAAGTCGGTGCCTCCGGCGGATCCCAGCTTGCAGAGCCCCTGCCACCAGGAGCAGAGAATCAGAGCAGAAATGGCCACCATCACCCCGAAGCGCCTGTGAGAGCCCCCGAGCAGGGAGGGCAGCGCTGTGGACCCACAGGCCCTGCCGCTGCAGCCTGCCCAGCACCACCCAAGGGCTCGGCACAGACACTCCTCCCAGCCTGCTGCACTCACCACCAACGCCCGGATGCGAATGCTGTCCCTCTCACTGTGCTTGTAGATCTCCTTAAGCAGGCTGACGCCGTTGGCGGTGATGAAGGAGGCGCGCTTGGCCTTGTCGGCAGCATGGATCAGTGCCTCCACCGCAACCAGCTGGTGGGCCTCGCAGACGGAGGCGCAGAGGGACAGCACGCTGTCCAGGATCCCCTCCAGCTCCAGCACCCTGTTCCCAGCATCCGAGGGGCCCTGCAGCAGGCATGACACTGTCTGGATGGCCCGCAGCTTCCCAGCCAGCTCGTGCCCCTCGAACCAGCTCCTGCAGGGGAAGACCACCAGGAAGGATAAAGCTGATCCCTTCAGCCACAGGCAGCCCCCACTGCTGAACCCCAACACAGCAGGTCTGCTTTTATCACCAAGAGCCAAAAGGTCTGGCGATAGGGGTGCTGCTACTTCCCCAGGAGGCTGGTGGCCGTATGAGACAGAACCCCCCATCCATCCCCAGGAACCCCAGGGCTCACCTCACGTAGTCCTCGCACAAGTGGTGGAAGTTTTCCCTCTCAGCATCGCATTTCAGGTCATCATAAAGTTTGCTCAGCAGAACCGAAGTGCTCATCCGGCTGTTCTCTGTCACAGGCAGGCTGCCTGGGGTGCCACACACTGTACTTCCCACCTCCAGGATCTTCTTCAGGCCTAGGAGAATGCAAGGTCAGGCGCCCCACTGAGGAGCAAAACAGGGTGCGCAGGCAGAGCAGAGGCATGCAGCACCCCGAGGCAGAGGGGCGCGATGCCCCAGCAGGACAGTGCAGGCTGTTCTGCTCACCCTGGTCGATCACCCAGAGGCTCAGGCTGTTGTTGGTCTCCTTCGGTGACTTCCTGGGCACCACTTTTATGAGCAGGTTGAGGGCGTTGTCACGACCATGCGCAGAGGCCCCTTCCAGCGGCAGCAGCTCCAGGAGGTGCTTGATCAGCAGTTTCAGGTCCTTGGAGGAATCTTGCAGAAGAGATGATGCACAGAAGTCAGCGCCCTGGGCACAGGCCTCAACCCCGTGGCAGTGAGGCTGGCAGGAGACACTGCCATGACCAGGGCCTCCTGCCTCCCAGCTCAACCTCGTATTAACTCCAGATGAGAGCCCTGGCCCTGCACCAGGGAGTGATGATGAGGGGGGGCAGTGGCAGAAGAACCCGCTGCAGCTCAGTGCCTCCCCAGGGCGCTCTCCCCAGCCCACGCCAGCCAGCTGGGGCAGCAGGCACTCACCCAGCACCACTGCATCCTCCTTGCCACGGAAGTCCTTCTGCAGCCCCTCCTTCAGGGACTCGAACATCATGTGCAGAAGGTTGCAGGCAGCCAGGGAAACCTGCTCGTGTTCCACACCCAGCACCGCTGAGAGACGAGGGGCCCCCAGCTCCGCCAGGATGGCCATGGTCTGCAGGGATAAGCACAACTGCCTGCTGGAGGTTTCGGAGAAGCCTTAGCGCTTCCCAGCACCTTATCAGGATGGTTCCCTATCACAAGCCTCTCTGTAACTCTAGCCTGGTGGTTGACAGCTCAGAGCTCCTCTGCTCAGCAGGGCTGCAGCCAGCCGCAAGCAGAGGCTAGTGACATTCCCCTGCCTGTCACCCTTCACAGCCTCCCCAGCATCGATTCCCTGGGCCAGGCCCTGTCACACAGGCAGGCTGGGCTACGGCAGGACCTACCCGTGAGCGGTGCCCGGAGCACAGCCCCACCAAGGTGCGCAGCGCCGCCAGCATCAGGTCAGCCTTGGCCGTGTCGAGCAGCTGCGTCAGCAGCCGCACACCATCGCTTTGGAAGATTTTCTCTGCTCCGGCCTCCTCTCGCGCCAGCACAATCAGGTTCTGCGCAGCCTGGGAAAGGAGAGTCACGCCTCAGTCACCTGTCCATCAGAACACAGCCCACCATGCATGGGGAACCCCCATAGCTGGGCAGCTAGCACAGCCTCAGGCACCTGCCTTCCTCCCCCATCTCCGAGGAGTATGTTCTGATGGCAGGAAGCCCAGCCTTGCCCAGGCAGCACAGTTCAGCACCATTCAGCCAGCAGTGCTGACCTGGGAGTACCATTCCTCCCCTCCCTGCCTTCCAGCCAAGCTGTTTTGCTCCCTGTTCCCTCAGAGTTCAGACCTTTTGCTTCTTGTCCACATCCTTTTCTCCAGGATCCAGCAAGATCTGAAACATCTGCTCTACCTTTGAGTCCGTGCAGGACATGGTCTTCATCTGAGACAAAGCAAAAAAAGCAGCTCAGCCTTCGTCATTACCCTGAGCCCACCACACCCACGGGGGACCACAGCAGCCCCCACACCCCACGCTGCCTCCCCGCTCACCTTCTCATGCATGCTGCTCCCCAGGGCACGCAGGGCCTCCTGGAAGGCCTTGTTCTTGGGCTCCAGGCTCACGCACCGCTGCAGGTCACTGACAGCCTGGTCCAGGCGGCCCAGCTTCTGCAGCGCCTGGCTCCTGCGGAACAGCGCCTTCATATCCCGGCCATCGGCTTCAATGGCTGCAGATGAGCAGGGGATCTATCTATCGCAAAGCCCCTGGGCTGCTCTGGTCTGCCTGGACAGGCAGCGCGCAAAGGCCAGTCCCCGGCCAGCCACCACTGACCTTTAGATGCATCAGCCTCTGCCTTGGCATAGTCCTCCTGCAGAGAAAGAGTCGGCAAGAGGGAAACACTTGACGCGCTGCCTGTACAGGCCTCGCTCAGCCCAGCCTTCTGTGGGCTTTAAAGACAAGAGTTGGGAAAGGAGAGTGGGGTTTGAGGAGGGGAACAGCATTACTGAGGACCGCGAGCCACCCCAGTAGGACATCCTGTCCTTCCCAGAGCACAACCCTTATGGGGCCTCTGAGGAGCCCTAGGGCCCCCTGATGCTTTTCAAGTGCTTCCAGTCTACTCAACCCCTGAGGTGCCTCGTGTTCCCCTTTGCTTCAGACAGTTCCACAGTGAGAGATCGGAAATACTGTGACTGCCTGGGGAACAATCCCAGAGCATACGCACAGCCCAGGTGTGGAGAGGAGTGCCCTGCCCTGGCCCTGACAGCCCACCCGGGAGGCGGGGCAGCACGGGACAGCGGGCAGGGCCACGAGAAAAGGTGAGCGGAGGAAACACCAGACAGCGCCCTGCCCGGGGACCAACCGGACCTCCCAGAGCAGGCGCGCAGCTGGCGAGGCGGGCAGGCCGGGGCAGCCGCCAGCAGCGCAGCCCCAGCAGGCCGGGGCGGCCGGGCAGGTTGCTGCAGGGCCCGCGGTGAGGCACCGCCCCACTCTCACCAGCTTCAGGTAGCAGGCGGCCCGGTTGCGGTGCAGGACGGCTCGCTCTGACTCGGCGTCGCAGAGGCTCAGCGCTTGCGTGTAGGCGGCGAGGGCCGCGGCGTGGTCCCCCGCCTGGAAGAGCGCGTTGCCCCGCTCCCGCAGCTGCCCCGCCGTCACCTGCCGAGGGGCACCGGATGGGTCACGCGTGGCGGGGGGCTGCGCATGGCCCTGACCCCAACACGGGCGGCTGTCACCGGGACAAGGCCCCCGGGACAGGGCACGGCTGTCCCGGGGCGGGCGATGGGCACCGGGCACCGGCCGCCGTCACACCGGGCCCGACGCCGGCAGCCGCCATGCCGTGCCACGCCATGCCGTGCCACGCCATGCTCTGCCCGGCCCTCACCGCCCCGGCCCCGGCCCCGGCCCCGGCCCCGGCCGCGCCGACCCCCGCCCCGGCCCCGGCGCTCACCGCCTCCTCCATCGCGCTTCCCTCGCCGCACCCGTGACGTCACCGCCGAGCGCCCGGGGAACCCGGACGCCACCGCCCGTGTCACGTGACGGGGGCGGGGCGGGGGCTCTAGCGCCGCCCCGCGGCCCGGAGGTGCCAGCAGCGGCCACGTGCGACTTCGTGTGTGTGTGTGTGACCCCGCGTGTGTCCCACCCGCCCCCTCCCCAGCCCCCCCCGCGTCCCGCTGCACCCCCGGGCAGGGACCCCCCTCCCCCCCCCCCCCCGCACCCCCGCCCGCGGCCCCCCTCAGCAGGCCCGGCCCGGGTCCGTCGGGCTGGGGGCACGGTGGGGCGGTGGCAGGAGCCCCCCAGGGGTGTGGGCGCTGTGGGGCAGCCGGGAGCGGGGCTGGCACGCCCCCGGGGGGCCGCAGGGTGGGCAGCGAGCGCAGGGCAGGAGGCGGCCGGGGCGGCAGCGCTGGGTGTGGTAGAAGTGGAAGAGGTCGACGGCCATGAGGAGGAGGACGAGGAGCCCGTAGAGCGCCACGAAGGGCAGGGCCAGCGGGTTCCTGCAGGGGTGGCACCTCAGAAGGGGGCAGCCATGGCACAACCCCCACGGTGTCCCTGTGCCAGGGAGGGGGCCCCAGGGGCAACACCGTGCCAGCCCCCAGGGCCGTGCTGGGAGCCTGGAGCCCCTGCCTCCCCCTCCCAGCTCCCAGGCATTGCAGCCGCTGCCCCGAGCACCATGGCACCGCTGCAGCCCCACTCACCGGAGGAGGCCTGGGCCAGCCAGGCTGGAGAGGTTCACCCTGGTGAGGGTCTCTAGGGCCAGCTGGGAGCAGCAGGACTTGAGGGTGTGAGGGCTGGGGCGGCAGCAGAAGCGGTGGCTGGCTGGGTCGGTCAGCCGCGGGCAGTAGAAGCCGGGGTGGTAGCGGCCATCAGGGCCCATGTAGCCTTCACAGAGGTGCAGGTTCTGCACTGAGACTGTGGCGAGGAACAGATGCTTGGTGAGTGCTGGGGCTCAGCCCCCACCGCAGGGTGCGGCAAAGGCCATAAACGGGGCACATACTGGGCTTTGCCCCTGCATCAACATGAGTCAGTGTGCCAGCAGCTGACACAGTGCCGGTGGGACAGGTTGCCAGCCTCCAGTGAGGTGGCCCTTGGAGGGACCCTGTAGAGCAGAGCCTCCCTCAGCCCCAGCAGGGATGGGCTGGTCTGGGGTGAGCTGGGAGCACCCCAGCCCTGTGGGGCCTTGCCACCACAGCACAGGAGTCCCTGGCTCGCAGCACCACCCAGCACTGCCTGCCAGTGGCCCTGGCCCCATGTGTGCTGTGACCTCCAGCACTCACCATCACCCTGGCAAAGGCAAACACAGGCGAGGAGCATGATGGTGGCGGGGGGAAAGCCCCTGGGCCAGCCCCAATTGCCCCGTGCTGGGCCCCCTCCCCATTCCCCACTGCCCCACAAGGACAGCACTTCTCACCTCACAGATGTGCTGCAGTGGGACCAGCCCCAGCACCACCACGCCTGGGCCTCCATCCCCAGCACGGACCACCACCTCCCAGCACAGACACCCCAGCTTCCATCAGGGGCCATTGGGGAGCAGCCCACAAGGGACAAGGCCCTAGCAGGGATGGGGAAGACAGGTTCAGGGAGCAGGAGGAGCGGGGATGTACCTGTCCCAAGGACGCCAGGGCACAGAGCCGTGGCGAGGAGCAGCTGCAGCAGGCGCCCACCCGGCATCTTCCCAGCCTGGGCAGAGGCAGCTCTGGCTCCTGCAGAGGCAGAAACCACAACCCCTCCTGCTCCCGCCTCCAACACGGCCCATCAAGAGCTGCTTGGAGCCATTAGAGCATCCTGCACTTGCTGCCCGCTCCGCAGGGACCGGGGCGGGAGGCGGGAGCATTGCTAATGAGCTTCTCAGGGTCCAAGTATAGGAGGCACCTTCCCCACCCTGCAGCGGGGCACTGGCCACAGGGTCCATGGGCCCGGGTTGGGCATCTCAGTCCATGTGGGGATGCCGGTGGTGTGGGCGAGGGCCGCAGGCCAGGCTGGGGTATGGGGTGGGTGCCTGCCTCTGGGGCTGTGCCGCAGCCCCTCGGCAGCCCAGCCCTGGTGGGCAGCGGGCCCTGGGCCAGCAGCCTGGCCCCTCGCCAGCCATGCCATTAGCTGGGCTTGGGCAGAGCCGCCAGTGGCACACTGTGCCAGCGCAGGGCTGTGGTCCCCTGCTCCCCAGCACAGCCCTGCTGCGCTGCCCCACGCCATGCTGTCCCTGGGGCAGTGCAAGGGCTGAGCTGCTGGGGCCAGTCCATGTTGGCTCCGTGCACTCTGCCCATCCTCAGGGCCATGGGTGTGTGGAGCTACGGCTGAGCCTGTAGGATGCAGGCTGTGCTGGAGGCTGTGTGAGAAATCAAGACAAAGCTCGGGCAGCACCATCTCTTTGCCTGGCCCTCCCTGAGGCCCTCTCTGCAAGCACCCCTTCGCAGTAATTAGCCCCGGGGGGGCCAGGGGAGTGCAGCAGCCCCTGTGGTCCCCACAGCAACTGGGAGGATGCTCCTAGTGACGTGGCTTCCAGCAGCCCCTGGGGCACCGCACACTGGCCAGCCAGGCTCCTTGGGCACCAGAGCATTGCTGCTGGTTGAGGGCTTTGCATCACTCCTTCTCAGCCTGCTCCAGCCACCTGGGCATGGTCGGCAGTGCCCCGTGGCCCTGTGCACAGGAGCAGGGTGTCTGGCGTTTCAGTGGCTGAGAGCACAGGAGCAGCTCCCCCAGCAGCTGCTCTGAGAGCAGCTGGCACCCACCAGCCCCAGGAGGCAGCTGCACCAGGTGCTCGCCCCGGCAGCGCAGGGGTGCACGTGCAGGTGCTGCAGCAGATGATGTCCCCCCATCCCCTCCCTGCTGGGCCAGGCCCCTTCCTGGGGTGCCAGGGGGTCCCCAGTGACTGTCAGCACCAGCACAGACCAGTCTGTCATGCTCACACTGAAAGGGGACTAAAAGCACTGAATTTTGCAGAGGCCATTCCCGTGCTTAAACCCATGTGTTGCTGCCTGCACAAGAGGCTGCCTAACTTCAGTCTGCACCGTCCCCTTGCTGCCACCAGGCGCATGGCTGGGCCTGGCTGTGCCACTGGCCTCCCACACGTGGCTGGGGCCCTATGCCCAGCTCAGCCCAGGAGCACCAGCAGGGCAGGGACCTCACCCCATGGACTAGAGCATGGCACAGCCCCGGCAGCCCACCCAGCACACCCAGCCTGGCCCTGGCCACAGCTCCAAGTCCGCCTCCCTGCTGCCTCAGGGTTCTGCCCCATCTCCCCATGGAGCACCATTCCCACTCCCCCACACAACCAGTGAGAGAATCACAAACCAGACACAGACTCAGGCCCTTTGAAACAACCTCATGTTTCCTACAAGCTCCAGGTGAGCTCAGTCTCCAGTCCGCAGCACCTCCCCAGCCAGCTGCCCCAACCCCACCAGGCTCCTGGCAGCCCCCATGCTGCCCCACAGGTCGGGGGAGCCCAGCACGGGCCCCTGCCCCAAGATGCTGGGGTGGGCACCCTCCCAGGTAGCCATGCAAATGCAGGATTGGCACAGCTGCCCTGCTGCTGGCAGCGGCAGAGCCCGGCCCGCTGCCCCTGCCAGCCATGCTCTGCTCAGAGCAGTACCCAGCCCGTAGCCTCTATGCCCAGGCAGCATCCGGCAGCCTCTGCACAGCCCTGCCACAGCAGTTCACTTCTGAAATCTATCTGAGAACACAGGACTAATAAATTAGAAGGCAGCAGCCTTTGAAGTCCGGCACCTCCTGCCCAGCGCCCGTCTGCCTGCCGCAGGCCTGCTGGCCCAGACTCTCCCAGGCCATGCTGGTGCTGCTGGGCGCAGTGGCTGCTCCCACGCTGCCCAGCCAGTCTGCTCCTCTCCTGCTCTGGGAGACACTACCCCAAGCGGATGCGGAAAGTGGCAATTTCCATGGGGTCCAGGTGGATGTTGGTGCTGTTGGAGGGCGTGCCCAGCGGGTACATCAAGGTCAGCGAGGTGGCCTGCAGGGAGCCCAGCTCCAGCCCCTGGAACAGGCCCCCCAGGGCCAGCTAGGGAGAGAAGGAAGAAGGGCAGGTGGCCCAGATGAGTGGCACGTGGTGCTTGGCAGCACAGCGCTGTGCATGGGGCAGCCCCACACCCAATGTGCCAGCAGCTAGTTCGCCAGCCCCCCATGGCACCTCGCTGACCCAGCCCAGCCTAGGATCTGCCCCTTCTCGCTGCAGCATGCAGGGCTCATGGAAGGCTCCAGACACACTTCGTGACAAACCAACATCCTCCAGCTTTGCCTGGGCAAGGGGCAGAGCGGGGCTGCATGCTGCCCCGTGGCTTGACCAGCCACCAGCTCTGGGATGCTGGTGCTGGGGGAACCTGGGGGCCCCCTCCAGCCTCCATCCCGGCTTGGCACAAGCACAGGAGTCAGGGTGTGGTGCCAGACATGCTGAGGGCCCCAGCCTGGCTCTGACCCAATGGTGGGTGGAAGCGGCAGCCCAGTCTTACCTTGCCCCGGCTGGTGGTGCAGTTAAACCCCAGGTTCTTTGCCTCCAGGCTGCAGTCAAAGCCTTTGCGGTGCAGAATCAGGGCTGCCTCGGACGAGGGTAGCGAGTCATCCTGCCAGGGAGCCAGGGTGTGAGGTGCAATGCTGGGGACAGCGGGTGTGAGACCCCCCCCAGAGAGTCCTGCTGCCAACAGGCCATGCCCGCCCCAACTCACGGGGTGCCGCTCACCTCTGCCTGCAGCATCCGCAGGTTAAGGATGTGAAAGTCGCAGGGGAGGGTGGTGGAAAGGGGCATGAATGAGCGGAGGGCTGGTGGGGCCACCTTCTCCTGGGCCACGGGCATGACCAGGGCCTCGGCATTCAAGTGCATGGAGGTGATGTGGCTCAGCAGGGAGGGGAAGCTGACTGGGCGGCCGTCCTGCACGAGCCAAAGAGCACACGGGTCAGCGCAGGCCAGGGGAGCAGCACAGCCAGGCAGAGCCTGGACAGGGCCCATAGGGCCTCCCACTCCTTGCAGCCTCTCCAGCAGCGCTTGGAGAAGAGGCACCTGCCAGCACAGGGCACCCAGAGCTGCGCCCACCCAGGTGCGACCCCCTCCCCAGCACCCAAACAGGGACAGTGGCTGCCGGCCAGGCAGACTGCATGGACCCTGGCTAGCCGATGGTCAGACTACAGGCCTGCTACAGGGGCTGGCTAGGCTAGTCACTAGCAGCTAGTGCACAAGACAGGCAGAGACAGTGGGGCCAGGCCAGCTGTTACCTCTGGGCTGCCAGTCCTGGTGCCGGGGAAGCCCAAGGCTTTAAACATGTAGACCAGTTTGGAAAAGAAGCTGGAGCTCTGAATGGGTGACATGGCGCATGCATAGAGAGCAGCAAGGGGATGGGACAAGAACACTGTGATTACGAGAGCGGCATGGCTCTGCACCCCATCTGCGGGACAGACCCCAGTCCATGGTCCCACCCTCCCCACACCCTCTCACTCCAGGCACACTGGTCCCTCTGCAGTGCCAATGTGATGGCCAGGGGCCCATGGGACAGCAGAAGAGGAGACCCTGCACCCGATCACACATGTGGCTTTCTGCGGGTGCCTCCACCCTGCTCTGTCCCAAGGCAGGGCTGGGTGCTCTGGGCAAGCAGCACTGTGCCTGACCACAGTCCTGTGGCCTCACAGCCCATGCACCTTGTTGGCAGTGGCACGGCGCTCCAGGAGGAGGCGGAACCGGTTGCAGGTCCGTTTGTTGTCCTTCAGCCCTTGGCCCAGGCCCCGGTTGTCATCCTGCATGAGGCGCCGGTCCAGGATCACCTCCAGCTGGCCTGCAGAGAGCGGGTCACAGCGCCCGGGCTTTAACACAAGCCAGCCCTTCTGCTGCTACACATTGAAATGCTCGCACAGGACTGCGGGCAGCCAGAGAGCCCCCAGACACAGCAGGACCAGCATCCTGCTGTGCCCACCCTGCAGCACCCTCCTCCCCAGCATCTCCCACCAAAAGCAGCCCCAGTTCTACGGCAGGCCCCCCAAGGCACAGCCCCACGGCCCTGGGGGTCCAACTCACCACTGCCAAGGCTAGAGACCCCCAAGGCCTGGGCTGTGTGCAGTGTCAGGCGGCTCTGCGTGTCCTGGATGTAGGCCATGGCGGGCATGGGGTAGAAGTTTGCCTGCAGCGGCAGCTTCCGCTGGTACCTGCGGGGCTGGATCTGCCAAGGGACAGAGGTCAGCGGCTGGAGGTGGCTCCTACAGTGCCCAGTGCTGGGTGGCAGGGCACTGTCCTGCCAAGGGCAGCTGATGTCCCTCCCCAGGCTGACGGATACCTGGAAACCATTGAGGTCTGTGAAGAAAGCATCATCACTCTCGATGTCAGTGCTGAAGCGAAGGGCCAGCTCCTTGTTGATGTGGTCGCGGATGTCCACCAGGCAAGACACATCCAGGGAGAGGCCCTCCACCCCTGCAGTCAGGCAGTGAGGGGTTGGGCAGCATCACCCAGTGCTCCTGGTCCAGCAGCCTCCCTGGCACAGCCTCATGTTGTCTCACCTGGCACGTGGTAAAGCCGCACCACAGTCTGGACATGCTGGTAGTAGCTGGCGACCTCTGAGAAGAGGGGTCCCTCCGTCACCCGTACTACTGGGGGGTCCTTGGGGGTGTAGGGCTGTGAGGGAAGGAGGGCTGCGCTGAGGCTGCTGCTTGCAGGACTGCCACGTGGCTGCAGGCACGGCTGCCAGCTGGCTCTCAGAGGCAGCCCCATACCTTGGCCTCGCCATCAGGCAGAAAGAGATAGGCTCCACTTTTGTCCTTGGAAGTCCTCGTGCCGTAGATGAGGAACTCAATGCTCACCCTCTGCTCCCGCTCCTCCCCAGCTCGGCGGATGCTCTGCGGGGCACAGGCCAGCACAGCGGTGAGTACACCTGGTACGAGGCAGTGCTGTGTCCCTCTCCCCTCCTTCACCCCACACCACCCGTCAGAGCCCTGCACTTGCCTGCAGCAGGCCTGAGCGTCCCGAGAAGCAGGCCTGCAGGTGCTGGTTCTCCAGGCAGAAGTCATCGGTGGTGGCTGGGAAGATGTGCACAGGGATGGCCTCCTGTTTGCGCACAGGCAAGTCGCGGCCGTGAAGGTACAGGCGCACGGAGGACTTCAGTGCAGCATGGCTGTCAAAGGACTTGTGCAGCTGCAACACACGCAGCCCCAGTGCAGGCAAGCGGGCCAGGACAGACACCTGTGGGCAGCACGGAGACATGAGTGAGCCCCTCTGCAGGAGGGCAGCCGGCACATGGGGACCTGCTAGCTGTCGGCAGTGCAAAGACCCCAGCCCGGCCCTTCTGGGGCCTCTGCGGTGGGGGAATGTTCTTGGTGACCTGGGTGTTTGCAAGCGGTGGGAACTTGTGCTGGGATGTGGGGACACTTGCCACAAAGGAGGGCTTACAGGCATGCACGGGCTGCACAGGCTGAGGATGGGGGCACACAGTGGCACCAGGGCACTCCATACCTGGTAGACATCAGGCACCATGTTGGTAGCAGACTGCCAGTGTGCACTGAGCTGGGAAGGCAGGGGCTGACCCTCCTCGGAAAGCACACGCACGTGCGGGGAGTCCACCAGCACTGGCAAGATGCTCAGGCGCTCCTGCTCCAGCGGGTTGAACACCACCAGAAACCTGTGTATGGGGTGACACAGGGATGGCCACCAGACCCCCACAGTGTCCTGGGTACTCCGTGGCCCACACCACCCACAGGTCCCTTGCACCCACCCACTGCTCCACTGAGTCCCAGGTACGCACATCAGTGCCCCCCATGGCCCCACAAGCCCCAAAAGCAGAGCAGGCAGCTCCTACCGGGGTGAGGCATCCAGTCTGACAACTGTTCTCTCTGGGAGGGAGTCCTGGTTGGGGCGCGTGTCATCCTGGGGAGAAGAGCAATCAGAGACGGGGTGCGCCCACCACCCCTGCCAGCCAGGCCCAGGGGCACAGGCACAGGCTGGGGCACTTTCCCTGGGCCCCCACCCAGCAACAAGCAGGCAGGCAGGGCTGTACTCTCTGGGGGCACGGGCACAGCTGCCCGAGCATGGCCCAGCATGCTGGGGTGCAGGGAGCCACGGGGCAGGGTGCTGCTCACCATGCCAAGGAAGGGTGCAGCAGGGTCGTGGTGGTAGGCGTCCTTGTCCCCCAGCACGAGGTAATGTGCAGCATTGATGATGACACGCTTGAGGTTCGTGAGAGAGTGGAGCAGCCTGAGGCACAGCAGAGTGAGCCACTTGGGACTCTCCCCTTGTCCTGTACCAGCATCCCCACAACACTCCCCACCTCCCCCAGGAGAGGGGCCCCACAGGACCCTCCCACCCAACCACACTCCCAGTCCTGTGCCCACCAGCCCCCATCCAAGACGGGCCCCTCAGGACTGCGCCCCAGCCCCCTGCACGCACCGGACTCCATAGTCAACTGCCACAGCCTCCTTGGAGGTGCCAGTGATGGCGTCGTGGTGCTGGAAGAGGCCCAGGTTGCGGCGGGCGCTGCTCAGCAGGGCGTAGTCGGAGAGCGGGTACCTGCCGTCGGCGCCAGCATGGCGGGCGTGGGCAAGCGCCAGGCTGTACAGGATCTCTGCCCCCCTGCGCAGGGACAGGGTCACCGAGGGTCCCTGCTCTGGTGCCCCAACACTCTGGGCCAAGCAGTGCCAGGAGGGAGGGCAGAGGAGGAGCAGCCAGCCCAGCCTGCCCTCACACCAACGGTGCCCAGCCCGTGCACTCTCCACACACAGCAGTCTGGCCTCAGGGAGGGCAGGTGGGGGGCACATGCTGCCTGAGCTGAGCTGTGCCTAGGCCACCCCCAGCACGTTGCAGCTGGGCACAGACCGGAGGACTGCCGGGGCTCCTGGGTGCTGCCCGGCCAACCCTTGCCTGTGCCCCCTGCACACAACCCCTGCCCCAGGCCCAGCCCGATTCCCCTCACCGGAGGTGGGCCTCCAGCACCCGGTCCAGACTCTTGTAGAAAGGCCGGGAGGTGTAGTAGCCTGTCCAGTAGTGATCCTCCCGGTCCGCGTAGGAGAAGAAATCCCCACTCAGCACCGGGAACCCAGGTGGCTTCATCCCTGGCACGATGCCCACCTTCTTGTACAGAGCATCAAAGTAGTCGGAGAGTGTCCCAAACTGTGCCTGCAGGACAGCACGCATAGCCCTGAGCATGATGGGGAGCTGCCATAGCTCCCACGGCCAGGGGCTCCCACCACCCCTCCCGGCACTGCCTACCCTCTGACTGGGCTCCCCACAGCCTCTGCATCTGTGGCACTGCTCCCCCGCCCCCGTCCCCACTGCCCCAAACCTCCCTGCACGTACCTGGACATGGAGGTTGGGCTGCGAGTTGAGGAAGTCAAAGATGCGCTGGTAGTTGAGGAACTGGGCATCCCACTCCTGTGGCTTGTCATAGCGGAAGTCATCTCCCAGCGGCACCAGCAGCACCTTGCTGCGGTACAGCTTGGACTTCTTGCGGTACTGGTCCAGCAGCAGCTGGGCTCTGCCGTGGAGGGCCAGGCCGTGAGGCTGACGCCCAGACAGGGCCATGGTGCTCAGAGCCGCTTGCCCCTGCCGCACTCACCGCTCCGCCACATTGGCATCGGTGATGGCTCGGGGAGGCACCTTCCATGGGCAGTTGATCCGGCCACCCGGCAGGCGCTTGAAGTCGAACTGGCAACAGATCTTGGGGTCTGGCCCACAGGTGTGGGGCACATCGTAGCTGTAGAAGGGCATCATGTGGCAGAAGATGTCGGTGCTGGCATCTGGGTCTGTGGGACCAAGGACAGATGAGCACCAGCAATGGCTCTCCCTTGCCTATCCCCAAGCAGGGGTGCCCACGTGGGTGTGGGCACGGCTGCTGGGGCAGAGCAGACCTGGCACAGAGGCTCACCCGCTTGGAGCCCAGAGGGCCCAGCAGCCTCCCTGGAGCACTGGACACAGAGGGGTGTCACCCTGGGGCTGTCCCACAGGGCAAAACTGCTGCAGGGCAGAGCCATCCCCATCTCACCATCCACACAGGGAAGTGGCTGGTAGCTGTTCTCTGCTGCCACCCACCCCAAAAGGGCCCCCTCTGCGATAACCTCCCCAGCAGCCCCTCACCCCATGTCTGTCTCCACATGAACTCCAGGTTCTGGGTGGCAGCAAAGTGCTTCTTGATGGCATAGTGCACGCGCTGGATGAGCATGCCTGTCAGGTTGGAGCGCTTCAGCAGGTAGGGCATGGTGGAGCTGTGCCCAAAGGGGTCGACGGCCCAGCCCGACCGGGGCGTCACACCTGGGGGCACAGAGACCCATCAGCCCTGCATCGGGCCTGGCAGCACCTCCCACGAACAGCCTCCTGCCAGGGACGGGGGTGCCTGCTGGTGCATCAAGCAGGCCCCCAGCCATCACCCTGCCCATCCTGCCCAGCATCCCACCCCGTTCTCACCGATGTTCTTCTCCAGCCACTGGTGCCCCTCAATCAGCTGGTCGATCATGGCGAAGTAGTGGGAATTGGCCTCGTCAGGCATCACCCAGCCACCCGTCACCATCTCCAGCTGCCCATTGCCAACCAGCCTGCAAGGGAAACACATGAGATGTGAACAGCCCTGGGCAGAGACCTGTGGCAAGCCATGTGTCCACAGCAGAGCCTTGCTCCATCTTGGAGCCACCTGGATCCCACCCGCAGCCTCCACAACCAACAGCTGCTGCACAGTGCCCACACCGTCCCCACACACAGCCCCACACAGACATCCCTCTGCGGCACCACACTGACCGAGGCCCCAACCAGAGCCCATCCCCGCACAGGCCAGTGCCTTCCACCGTGCCCTACAGTCCATGTTCCCTCTGTCCTCCACCCCCAGCTGTCCCAGGGCAGAGGGGCTGACAAGGCAGCCCGCTCCCACCACACAATCCTACTCTCCAGGTCTTCCACTCCCTGAGGGTGCCTTGGGCCTTGCAAGGTGCTGGCACTGCTCAGGCTCTGCAGCAGTGCTTGGGGTTACAGCAACGCGAGGGAGTTTCCCAGCCGCGCAAGCGCAGGGAGCAGCACAGGGTGAGACCTGCCTCCCCTAGCCCCTCACGCCCCCGCTGCGGAGGCCCCAGTGATGGTAGCACACCGCACACTGCTGTGGTTTTGACATCTTGCGGCACTGAGACGTTGCTGGCAGTGCCAGGGTACCCCACAGTGAGCAGCGCAGAGCCCACGGACGCTGCACTGCAGCCAGAACAGCCTTTGTCTCCCCAGGACCCTTCCCTCATGCACCCTGTGCTCATCGCTAGCGTGCCTCCCACAGCGCCCTGCCTCCGGGCAGGGACACTGCCCGGCACCGGGGCCAGGTGGGTCGCCCTACCTCCGCACCGCAGCCCGCTTCTGGGCACTGATGTTGTCCCACCACTTGGAAAAGAAGGAGATCTCGGACCAGATGAAGCGCCGGCGTGGGTCCTCCTGCATCTTCAGCACCATGCTGTTGAGGATGTGCTGCGTCTGGTCATAGTAGTACTTGTCGAAGGTCTTGATCCAGCCTGCCAGCACACATTGGGGGTCACTGCACAGGGTCCAGCCCTTCCCTGCCAGCAGTGTGTGGTGGCAGAGGCTGGGCTAGCCCTCCCCTTCTCCCCCGCCCCGCACCCACCCGCTGCTCACCTGGGTCGTTGTGGGAATGAGGCACCACAAAGACCTGTAGGGGCTCAGCATCCCACTCATTGGGCTCATAGGTGATATCAAAGCCCTGCTTCCACACGCCGCCGTCCTGGTTGTCAAAGGGCAGCAGGGAATACACGGCCAGCATCTGCCAGGTGGGAGACAGGGCTCAGGGCAGACACCGGATTGAGAGGCCCCCAAAGGAATAAGGCCAGGACCCCATGGGTGCCCTGGTATGGAACCATTTGTGCTAGCAGAGGTGGGCCCTGAGCTGCTGGGCTGAGACACCGGCCCCTCACCTGCAGGTCTGGGCTCTGGCCCTTGCCCCCCAGGGCGTACTGGCAGTCCTGGGGGGAGACAGAGAGGAAGCTCGGGCGACTCTCAGGGGGCAGCACCCAGGAGCCATTGGGTGTGTGGTGGGGCAGCGCCGGCTGCCCCTCCGCATGGGCCGTCAGCTCCAGCACCGAGTCCTTGATGTGGCTGATGATCTCGTGGTTCTCCTCCAGCAGCTGCTCCAGCTGCTCAATGCGGTTCTGCAGCACCGAGATCTGACTCTGGGGACACAGATGCCGCGGTGAAAGCTTCCGGAGCCCTTTGCCAGGCAGGTCCCGTCCCCCACGTGCACCGACACCAGCAGGGAACAAGCCCTGGCCCAGACAACCAAACAGCCTCAGGCTGTGCCAGCTGGCCCCCGCTAGATCTGGCCCGCTTGCCCGCTCTCCCGTCCCCGCAGCCCTGCCGCTCACCCTGGGGAAGTTGCCCCCGCTCTGGTGGCGCGTGGGGTCGTGCTGCACCCGGTCCAGCATCAAGTAGAGGGAGAAGACAGCCACGCAGAAGATGGCAGCTCCACACACTGTCACCTGCTTCTTCAGCTTCATCCCGGAGGGCCGCAGGGACAGACCTGCACCGGGGCAGAGCGGTGCCGCTGTCGCTGCCAGCCCGGGCGTGGGGCCGGGGCCGAGAACGAGACGGGCACAGGGGCAGGACGGGGTGGGACGGGACGGTGCCTCCTGCCCTCGCCCCGGGCTCAGCCCAGCCCGGTGCTCCCTGCCCTACCCACCCCTTGCCTACCTGCCCGCCGCCGCCACCCCCTCCTCCTCGGCCTCCCCGCGTCCTACTTCGCTTAATCCGGCGCCGGGTATTTATAGCCCGGGCTGGAGCGGCGCCGGCGGGCGGTACGGGCCCGGGGCGCCTCGAGCCCGGCCCGCCGCGGGGCTGGGGACGGGACGGGACGGGACGGGACGGGACGGGACGGGACGGGATGGGACGGGACGGGACGGGACGGGACGGGACGGGACGGGACGGGACGGGAGCAGCCGGGACAGGGGCCGGGGCCGGGGCCGGAGCAGGCCGCGGCGGCCCCGCCGAGCCGGGCGGCCCGGGGCCTCTGCGCCGCGGCCGGGCGCAGGGAGGGGAGGAGACTGGGGCCGGGGAGGGCCGGGGCCGCCGCCCACCGCGGGACGGCTCCGGGGTCGCGGCCGCTCCGCTCTTACCCTGGGCGGCTCCGCGGCCCGTCCCGGCTCCTCACATCGCCCGCCCCGGGCCCGCCGGCTGCCGCGGCCGGGATGGGCCAGGCCCCGCCCGGCGCCCCGCCCCGCCCGGCCCCGGGCCCCGCGCCCCGCCCCGGCCCCGCCGGGAGGCGGCTCCGCCTGGCAGCGCAGCGGGGCGGGACCGGACCGGACCGGCCGGGACCCCCCAGCTCCCGGGGCCGAGCTGGCCCCACCATAGCGCGGGGGGCTGCCCCGGCCGAGACCCCCACGGCCCCGGGGACGGGCCCGGCCAGGACCGCCACAGCCCCAGGGCAGGCTTGGCCATCCCCACGCAGCCCCGGGCACGCACCCGGACATACCCCCCACGGTCCAGGGCCCGGCCGAGGTGCAGGTGCACCATCCCGCTGCGTCCCATCCCGGCTCCCACGGGGTCTGCGCCCTCCCGTAGCCCCCACAGACGCGGTGCTGCAGAGCTCGTTTGTTTATTACACAGGATCAAGCCTGGCAGGAGCTGTGGGTGCCACGTCCCCGGGACGTGCGGGAGCCCCCTGCCCTGCGCTGGGGAGGGGACGCGGCTGCGGCCGGCCACCCCGCAGCACCCGCTTCCCAGGCAGGCCCTGCCCGGGGACGGATGGTGCCAGCAGGGTGGATCCGGGGCACACGGTGCTGTCCTGAGTGGGGCCGGCGGGGCACTGCCCTCGACCCGGGGCCCCCCCTCACCGGTGCCTCTTGCGGATGGCGATGAGGTCCTGGTGGATGGTGCTGAAGCTGGGCCGCTTGCGGGGGTCGTACTCCCAGCACCGCTGCATCAGCCGGTACACCTCCTCGGGGCACTGCTCAGGGGGGTCCAGCCGCACGCCTGGGAGCAGCAGGGATGGGGACACGGCAGCCCGAGCCACCAGCCCCTCGCCCCCCACAGCACCATCCTGCCTGTCCCGTGGACAGGGCTCCATGGTGCACCCACAGTGCTGGGCCCATGACCCCGCAGCAGCCCTCGAGAGCTGGACCCCAGCCATGTCCCTTACCCTGCTCCACTGCCTCTCGAGTCTGCTGGTTGCTGAGGTTGGTATAGGGGACAGCACCCAGGCTGAAGGCTTCCCACAGCAGGATCCCAAAGCTCCAGACATCGCTCTCGGAGCTGTATCGGCCTGGGTACATGGAGCAGGATGGATGCTGGTGGCCGGGGACACCCATGGCACCACTCCCCTGGCTGTGCCTGCGCTCACGAGGGCTGGGGTGTCCTGGCTCTCTTTGCCTCCCTCCCCAGGGCCAGGTGCATGGGAGCAGGACGGTGTGCCCCAGACTCCTAGCTCCCAGCTGTGCCGCAGGGCTGCCAGGCTCTGTCCGGCTCCATCCCATACCATAATTGAGTGCTTCAGGGGCAGTCCACTTGACAGGGATCTGCTTCATCCCCGCCGTGGAGGCGTAGACGCCATCCTCCTCCTGCCGCGACATCCCGAAGTCGCTGATCTTCAGGGTGTTCTTCTCTGTTACCAGGCAGTTGCGAGCGGCCAGGTCCCTGGGATGGCCCAGAGCCATCAGCTGCACTCCCGGCCATCCCCAGGGGCCTCTGCCTGGCACGGGACGGGGGCAGCGAGGGCTGCGGGGTTCATCCTGCCCTGCCCAGCACCCTCGCATGCCACTGGAGCCCACCTGTGGATGCAGTGCTTGCTCTCCAGGTACTCCATGCCAGCAGCAGCATTCTCTGTCATCTTGATCAGCTCCTTCACCCGCAGGTGGGGCCCCTCACTGCGCAGGAAGCTCAGGAAGTCCCCCCCTGCACCCAGGATTGTGGAGCTGGCAGACAGCTGGCAAGCTTGGCCACGACTGGCTGTGGCAAGCTTTCAGGGGTTGCAGGGGTTGCAGGACAGGACCACTCACCCTGCACAAGCTCCATGACAATGTAAATGGGCTGCTTCTGGGTGCAGACACCAATGAGCCGGACAATGTTTGGATGGTTGTACTGCTTAAGGATCCTGTGGAGACAAGGAGGGGCACTGTGAGTGCATGGGGGGGCCCAGCTGCCCTGGGCACAGGATACCTCCGTGCCATCCCCAGGACACTCTGCCTGACCAGCCTGGGGGCACAGCCCTCAGCACAAGGATGCTGCAGTCCCAGTGGGGTTTGAACAGCCCCAAGTCTCGAGGACAGACAGATGGACTGGGACAAGGGTGATGGCTGCACAGACCTGGCTTCCTGCAGGAACTTGGCCTTGAGCTCGGGTGGGAGGGTTTCCCGGCAGGATTTCACAGCCACAGGGGTGTTGTCAGCACGCAGGCGGCCGCTGAACACCTCTCCAAAGTTACCCTGCCGAGACACATGGGTGCACCGGCCCAGCTTGCCGCGGCATGGCCCAAGGCAATCCCTGCCACCCCACAGACCCCTTGGGGACAGCCCTGTCCCCCCCACAGACCACACGCAGGCAGGGACCAGAGCACCCCCACTCACCCGGCCAATGCGCTCCCCCAGCAGCACATCCTCGTGGTTGAGCACCCATTTGTCCTGCAGTGAGTGGATACTGAAGGTAGAAAGCCATCCCACAGCCTGCCCCAGGCCCACATCTCCCCTGCCCCAGCAGTTCCCTCTCAAGCAGACCCGGAGCGGTGTCCCCAGTGTCCCACTGGCCCCGCCCAGGGCTGAGTCACCATGACTGGCTGGAGAAGTGTGCTTGGGGCTCCCAGTGCAGCCGTGGGCAAAAGAAGGGGCTGGGCAGGGCTGCCTCATGCACAGGGGACTGATCCCCCGCCCCACTGCCTGCTGTCACCTTGGGCACAGCCCTGGTCAGGATGACCCCACTCTTCCGGGTGATGGGCTTCTGGCTCTGTAGGAGGTACTCGATGAGCAGTGGGATGGTGGGGAAGCCGTCCCCCTCCAGCCGGTACATGTTCTGTGGGGAGGAGAGGCTGAGGGGTTGTGTCTGCGTGTATGCATGGATGTGCTCACAAGGGCTGGAGTGCATGGGTGTGCACGCATGCACACAGCGCGGGACATGCATGCACACTGGGCACAGCAAGCACATGTAAGTGGGAGTTCACATGCATAATGCAGGGCTCACACCTCCATGCTTGGCCTGTGCAAGGATGGGTGAACACAACTTGTACCATACATACACATCCCGTGCACTCATGCCAGGGGCCTCACGGCTGCAGAGGGGCCATGCCCGAGCAGGGTCCCCCGCCTGCCTGCACAGGGCCACCCTCTGCTGTCTCTCCCTGCCTGTGGTCACTCACGTCGGCAGCCTGGATGATGAAGTGCCGGGGCTGCCCGTCCCACAGCACGCTGAGCACGTACTCCTGCTTGCCCTGGCTCTCCCGCACCAGGAAGTCCCCGCTGCAGTTCAGCAGCTCCTGCACCTCCGAGCGCGGGATGGCCCCGTGGTACCAGACCTGCTGGCACAGCGGCTTCTGCACCTCCGGGATGAGGGGCACGGGGGGCGGCAGCTGGATGGAAACAGGGATGAGCCCAGCCGTGCCCCTGGGATCATGACAGAGGTGGGGGCAGCAGCAGTGCCTGGAAGCTGTGCCTGGGGCAGGGTGCAGAAGGCAGGGGCAGTAGAGGCTAGAGGGGCTGGAGCATGGAGGGGAGGGGGCCCTGGGGCCAGAGAGGAGAGGGCAGGGGATGCCAAGGGGCCAGGAGGCTCGGCAAGGCAGCCAGACAGGAAAGCAGGGAGGCTGGAGGTGCCCAGGGACTCACCAAGTACTTTGAGCTGAAGATGCCTGAGATGTGGTTCTTGAGGGTCTCCAGCGCAGTGACCCCGCTCCGCTCCTGCTCCTGGGGGGAGGCATGAGCTGTGCACTGGGCGATCCAAACCCAGTACGCCCCAGCCCTGCAGCTCCTGGGCAGGACTCACCACGGAGCAGACAGACTGCCGGTCATCCTGCAGAGGCAGGGCAGGCAGGGGCTCCCCAGTGCCCAGCTCCGCCAACTTCTCAGCCAGCAGGTCCCGCTGCGCCTGCAGCTTGGCCTGGGTGCAGAGACAGCCCTCGAGCTGCTGCTGCGCCTCCTGCAACCCCTGCCGCTTGCCCAGCAAGTACACCCTGGGGACGAGACAGGGCAGTCAGTTCCTGCCGCCCCCGTCCCCTGGCCTCCCGCCCACCACACCTCACCGCTCCCTGGGGCTCTGGCCCTGCTCCTCGCCCTGGATCTCTGCCTGCAGCTCCTGCACCCACTGCTGCTTGCTGCTCACAGCCTCTGTGGCGGCTACCAGCTCCTCCTTGACCGACGTCAGGCTGCAAGAAACACAGGTGCTGGATGGTGCTGAGCTGCGCTGCTGGCAGTGGCAGCCCCCACGGGTGGCCCAGCCCCACTCACGAGTGCTGGACACTCTCAACGGTCAGTTCATTCAGCTGCAGCTCCCCCGGTGCCAGGTCCTCTGTCTCCTCCAGCAAGCTCTCGTCAAACGACACAGGCGGTGGCACCTCGGAGCCGTACCTGCAGGCACCCAGTGCAGCTCTGCCTCCCATCTGCCCTGTGCCAGCCACTGGCACCCATGACCAGCAGGGCCATGCCCAGCAGAGGGGCTGCAGCTGCACGGAGGTGTACCTGTGGCTCTGGATGAAGTTGCTGTATTCGGTGGCTGGGTCAATGGCCTGGATGGCACTGGCAATTTCCTGGTGCAGGGCCAGTACATCATCCTGCACCAGGCTGCTGATGCTGTAGTACTCCCCAAGGATCTCCTTCCTGTGGGGATGTGGGCGCTGGGGGTTGCTGGGTGCCTGTGCCCCCCAAGCCCAGGGCCCCTGCAGCCAGGCACTGCCACCCCTGCCCCAGCCCTGCTGCCCAGTCTGGCTGGTCCCCGCGTCCCACTGGCTCACACCCTCAGTCCCCACATCTCATGTGGTGCTGCGGGGCATCACCATGAGGGCTGCAGGCAATGGGGCAGGGAAGGTGCACGTGGTTGGCAAGACTCCGGCAGGAGGAGGGAGCATGGCCGGTTCTCAGAGGCTGTGGGGGTGCCCAGGATGGGCAGTGGGGTGTGGGGTGGGCAGCAGGACAGCCAGGGGTCTTACAGGACAAGGACCATCTCCTGCTGCAGGCTGTAGAGGGACTGGTGGAGAGTGGGCAGCACCCGCTGGTAGTGGTGGTGGTGGTGGAGTGTGGCCGCCTGCACGGCCAGCACATACTGGTTGTGCAAGGCGTAGAGCTTCCAGAGGCTGCGCACATACTTCTCCTTTGCTTTGTCTCGCTCCTTGTCTGGGGGGAGAGGCCATGGAAAATGCCCGCTGCCGCTACCTGCCAGTCCCAGTGCTTCAGCGCATCTCCCTGGGCAGCCAGTGAGGTGCATGGCCAGCCGGCTGGGCTGGGGCAGGGGCTGGGGGTAGGGTGATGGGGCTGGGAGGGGGGTCCCAGGGCAGGCAATGGGGCTGGGGCAGTGACACCACACCTCCCTGTGGACAGGGACGCTCCCAACCCACAGCACAGCGACCCGAGGCCCATAACCCACAGGACATTTGCGCGGCTCCCAAGGGGCCAGGCTGGGCTCTCCCCATGCTGCTGCCCCTGGAGCCCCTGCCCGGCCCAGGCTGCGCTGCGGGTCCCACAGGGCTTGGGGTGCTCCGGTCATCCCTGACCCGCTGGGGGCTGAGGCGAGCCGGATGGGGACGCAGGGGAATGGGGACAGGGGAGGTGGGAGCTGGCGTGGGGGCCGAGCTGGCGGGTACCTTTGCTGGCCTCCTGATACTTGCGCTTGGCTTGGGCACTGTCGCGCGCCAGGCTGCGGTACTGCGCCTTCAGCTTCTCCATCTCCTGCTGCGTGGCCTGGAGGGGGGACCGCCATCAGGGGAACAGGGCTGGGCTGGGTCCCCCGCTCCCCCTTGCTGGGACCCACGTACCCGGGTGTACTCCTGGTTCAGCTGCTGCCACTGCTCACTGAAGGCCTTGCGGAGCTGCTGTTTGTCACGGATGAGCAGGCTGAGCTTGGCCAGTGGCCCCGCCGTCAGCTCCTCTGCGTGCTGCCGCAGGATCTGGCTCAGCGTCTCCGTCCGGCTTGCCAGGACCCACCAGGACTGCCGGGATGGGGCATCAGGGATGGCATAAGGATGGCTGCCCTCCGGCACCACACCGGGGTCTGTGGGGTGCGCTTCTGCACCGGGGTGTCCCTACCTCCCCGATCTGGCTGCCGTGGTCACTGCTGCGGAGCTGCCCAGGGCCCTCCTGCTTTTCCAGCTGGGAGAACATGTGGTGCAGCATCCCCGCATACTCCCGGTCGCTCTTGGCGCGCTGTGACATCCACTTCTTCATCAGCTCCAGGAGGCGCAGCTCGTTGTCCTGCAGCCGCAGCAGCGCACTGTGCCCCTGCGGGCACCACAGCTCTGGCCCGAAGCCCATGGCACCACCGTCCTGGGCAGGAGGAGGCTGCAGAGCGGTGGGAGAGCCTCAGCTGCGGCTGCCACCCTGTGCCACACACCGCCCTCACCAATGGCTGGGGCCCTTTGCATCTCGCACCCTCCCACCCCATCGCTCTGTCACCGGGTGCCGGTGCCCAAGCTGGGCAGCGGCAGGGACCAGAGTCCTCCCTGCCCCGTGCAATCTGCCTTGCAAAGTGCATTCAAAGCAGGCGGGAGGGCTGAGTGCGCCCCAAGCCCTGTGGCAGGTGGGGCTCTCCAGGACAGTGCCAGGGAGGAGGAAGTGTGGGGTCAAAAACAGCAGCGTCATCTCTGCCATGCATGCAGGGCTGGTTCCCAAGGGCAGCGCAGCCGTGCCCCATACCCTGGCTGCGGCCCCGGCCCCACGCAGTCTGGCAGCTCCGGCCCTGTCCTGCCTGTCAGCACGGTCACCCCTGTGCCCATGGTGGGGGCAGCTGGACATGCCGGGACGGGGGAGCTCCCAGGGACCAGGTCACACGTGGGGAGCCGGCAGGAGGGGGACAGGGCGCCAAGCCCCAAAGGCAGGTACCAAGTCTGGATGCATCCCAGTACCCGTGACTGCAGCACAGCTGTTGGGAGCCAAACTGGTTCCAGCTGTGGTCCCAGGGTTCCCTGCCCCATGGCAAGGGTGCAACAGGAGCAGGAGGGTGCTGGGGCATGTCTCCACGCAGGGCAGGACATCCCCTGGCACAGCCCTCGACCCAGCAGAGGCCAGGGCCAAGACCCAGACCCAGCCCCTCGAAGTGGTCCCCTGTCTCTGCCAGTGCCCCGCTGGGGCACAACCCCTCCAACCTGCGTGTGCCGCGAGGTCCCCGCCGTGGGGCTGGTGCTGGCGTCCTCCCAGGTCCAGAGCCGGCGCAGTCTGGACCTGGTGCAGCTCCAGCTCCTGGGGAGGAACAGGAAACCCGGTGCTGACCATACAGCCATTGCGAGATTTCCTGTGCTTCCTCCCCTCCCTGCTAGTCCCCGCTCCCAGGGCCTACGCCAGCACACAGCTCCACCATAGCCGGGCAGCCCCCAACCCTGCCGCCCCACACCCAGCTGCCTCGCACCAGGCCCTAGTGCCAGCAGGATCCGGCCCTGCAGAAGCCCAGGCACCTTCATCGCCCTGGCTGTCATCCACTGCCCCTGTGGAGCCTGAACTCAGACCTGGCCCCACAAGGGTTTCACTCAGCAAAGCCCCTTCAGCCATGCCTGGTCCTGCCTCATGCCCAGCCCAACTCCGTGCCCCTGCTTCCCCAAGAAGCTGCAGGGACTGGGGGAGTACCCCGGGGGGTCCCCAGGGATCTGTGCAGCCCTGCTGAAGGGGGGCTATCCTGCCACCATCCCCGAGCCTGGCCCTTGTAACCATGAAAGGCCACAGGACAGAGCAGCCACCGCACAGGCACCAATGGAGCTGTGCCCCAGCCCTCGGTGCCAGCCTGCACCCAGACAGCTGGGACTCCGCTCCCTGTGGCAGCCCCAGGCGCTCCCCACCTCAGAGTGCTTCACTGGTGGCATGGTGGGACCGCTCAGCCCTGGCAGCCACATCGCAGGGGCAGCCCCACCACCTCCGGACAGCACTGCCACACGTGTCCCTGCTGCTGGCACAGCCCAGCTTGGCTCCACTCCGCTCAGTGCAGCCGCCTCCTGGGTGGTTTGTGCTGAGCCCCCTCCCTTGTGCCTGGCAGGGAGGCCCCGGCCCCAGAGGGGTGTCACAGCCACCTGCAGGACACAACTGAGCTGATTCCACTTTTAGAGGAAGCTGGGGGGAAAAGCACATCAGACAGGAGTTTTGCTGGCTCGTCTTCCCACGGCTGATGGATGCCTGGGTGGTCATGCCAAGGCGCAGCACAATGGAACATCATGGCGTGGCACGGCACGTCCAGGGGCTGTGCCCCGGGCCATGACCGCAAGCAGCGCCCCAGCAAGTGCGGGAGGTTTCTCTGCTGGGCGACACAAAATCCCACCCAGAGTCACGACAGCTGCCCTGGGTGAGAGGAGCCCGGTTAATGCACCGTTTGCTGCCTGCCCAGTTGAGCAGGTCAAAAGCTGCCATGTGCTGCCAGGGTGCCCAGTCACCTACCAGCTGGTCACCCTGTAACTGGCCCTGGCGCCACGGGGTCCTGCCTGCTGGGGTCCCTGCCTGCCCATCCCCACAGAGTCCTGCCTGCTGGGGTCCCTGCCTGCCCATCCCCACAGAGTCCTGCCTGCTGGGGTCCCTGCCTGCGCATCCCCACAGAGTCCTGCCTGCTGGGGTCCCTGCCTGCCCATCCCCACAGAGTCCTGCCTGCTGGGGTCCCTGCCTGCCCATCCCCACAGAGTCCTGCCTGCTGGGGTCCCTGCCTGCCCATCCCCACAGAATCCTGCCTGCTGGGGTCCCTGCCTGTGCATCCCCACAGAGTCCTGCCTGCTGGGGGGAAGGCTCCGCTTTCCCTGTCCCCCATTCAGGTGCCTGGAGCACTCTGATGCTGATGCTCCCTGGCACCACCAGTACTAGGCTCCCTGGAAACAGTAATTTTCACAGCACATTTGAGGGGGAGAGCAGCTCCGCTAGCACCAGTGCTGCAGCTGCCCCTATGTGCAGCAGGTACCAGCTGGCCTCAAGCCCCCTCTGCCCCAGCCGCTGAGCCTGCCCAGGAAAATTTTGTTTTCTGCCTGAGCTGCGGGTCCCACCAGCAGCGTCCACAAGCCCCACTGGCTCCATAGACACTTGCAGTGTTGCCACAAGCTTAGCAAATCTTTTGCAAGCCAAGGTGAGGGTCGGCTTATCCCCACCTCCAGCATCCCTCCAGCATCCCTCCAGCACCCCTGGCACCTCCCAAGCAGCACAGGCCCCCTCCCTGCGGGCACTGAGCTGCACCAGGGATGCCAGGCACTTCTGGTGGAAGGCATCCGAGCCTGGGGGCTGCTCCCCCGGCAGTACCAGGCTCAAAAGGACTGTGCTGCAAGGCCCTGAGTGTGATGGCGAATGCAGAAGCTCTCCTTCCCTGGAAGCCCTGACTGCTGTGTGCAGCAGGAAGGTTGCTGTAGGCCACACCACAGCTCTCCCAGTTTCACATCCTCCATCTGCACCCCTGCAGCCTACAGAATCTGGTGGGGCTGTGGCCTCTGCCTGCTCCCCCGTGGGGGTTATTGCTACAGCAACTGATGGCTGCAGCCTGCCCACGGTGCCCAGCTGCCCCCCAGCCCACAAGCTGCCAGCTCGGGCCCGTGTAGACCTCATCCATGGGGTGACAGGGACCTGTCCCCCACCCAGTCTCGTGAGAAAAGGATGAGCCAGATGAGAAGCGTCTGCAGTTGCCTGCAGACCCTGGGGAGCTTGCTCCAGACCACAGGAAGCTGCTGTGGCCACAGGTGGAGCAAGGCGAAGGGGCTCTGCAGAGAGGAGCTGCCTCTGTGAGCAAGTGCATCCCCAACAGACCCTCCTGGGGGGCGGGCCAGGACCCTGCAGGGGGCTCGGTGGGGTTGGTGTGGGCTCTGCCTGGGGCTTGGCCTTGGTGTGAACAGGTCCCGGGTCCAGCCCAACCACCCCTGCCTTGGGGCTGCCCTGTGAGTATCGTGGTCTGGCTGCAGGGCGGTGCTGGACACGGAGGCTGCAGCGTGTGAGCTCAGCTGGTTCCCAGGCTGAGATGGAGGGGTTCAACCCGCCTGCTGTGGGAAAGGGGGGCTAGTCCCCCCAGCCTTTTGCCCCCGCCTCCACTCACCACAGCGGGTTCCCAAATTAGCTCCTCTCTATGTGGGTTCCCAATAAGCAGCTGCTTCCCGTTACTCAGGTGAGGGGGCCAGTCCCTGCCTGGGTGCTGAGTCCCCACACCCAACCTCAAATAGCAGGCCCTGCCCCACACTGGGTCCTGCCTGCAGCCCTAGCAGGGGAGCCCCTGGCTCTGGGGGGGGCTCTATACCTCCCGGGGGGCAGCTCTGTGCTGGCCAAGGAGGACCCGGCCCTACAGGCTCCAGCAGCCACGCTACAGCGGGCAGAGCCGCAGCCAGGGCTCCCTGCCTGCAGAGCAGCCACGCACCCCAGCACGGTGCCAGTGCCCCAGCTGCAGGCAGGGCTGCAGGCAGGGCCCCAAGCCCCCTCCTACAGCCGCAGAGTGGATCCAGGTGCCCTCAGGCCCTGTGCCCTTCCACCCCTGGGGACAGGCTGCCCGTCCCGGCCGAGGCCACCCGCAGTCACAGCACGCAGAGCACAGGCAGTGGAGCTGGTTTGCATAGTTCTGAACATTTAATAACTCAGTCTCTCTAGCGTTATATCCACATCCATTAAATTAAAAACAGGCTCAGGAGGCAGCTCCCGGCTGATTAAATTACAAGAAAAAAATACTGTGCACCAAAAAGTTATTATAGAAAAATAGTCCTGTGGCCCCTGGCCGGCGGCTCCGTCCGCGGCAGCAGGAGCTGGTGCTGGCACGGGGTGGGAGCCCGTGCCACGGCCCCGGTGTGCGACGGTGGACGGTGAAAGGGCTCGCAGCACCGGCCCCCAGCCTGCGGGGAAGGGGCAGCGAGGGCAGGTGGCGCCGGGAGGGGGCTCCAGCAGGGGAGCAGAACGGATTGTCACCAAGTGGGGGCAAGGCACGTCGGGGGGCAGGGGTCGCTGGGGCTGCAGGGACGCCGGGCTCTGCCCAGCACAGGCAGGGTGCAGGCAGAGCCGAGGCAGCGCAGGCGCCAGCACTGCCTGACTGCCCCGGGGCAGCAGTGCGCACAGCCCTGCCCAGGGGCAAAACATGAGGGGGCCAGGGGCAGCCCCGCAGAGCAGGGTCTGTGCGAGAGGGTCCCTGCCCACGCCTTGGGCACAAGGGAAGGCGCTGCCCTGCCCCCTGCTCTCCAGTGCAGGGGGGCTCCTGTCCACACTGCACGCACCCGCAGCCGTGGTGGGACAGGCAGGCAGCAGGCAAGCAGGCAGCAGGGGCTGAGGCCTGGCCATTATTGCTGTTAAAGGGCACGGGTAGAGGCAGACAGGCCCCTCAGGAGGTGGCGGGGAGCCGGGACGCAGGAGGCTGAGCCAGGGATGCAGGCAGAGGCCCGGCAAGTGCCGATGGCAGCAGGGGCAGGGGGATGCCGTGCCGTGGGCTGGGCTCAGCCCTGGTGGGGCAGAGCATGTCTTGGCTCAGAGAAGAGCGGCCCCTGCTCTGACCAGCCCAGCCTGAGCAATGACAACCCAGGGCCCAGAGACCCCACACACTGCCCACCCTGGGAGACTTGCACGACCCCCAGCAGCAGCTGCCCGCCTGGGGCATGGGACACGGCTGCCAGTGCAGGGCCAGTGAGCGGCAGGGGCCCCAGTGCCATCAGACACCCCAGCATAGGGTACAGAATGGACATTGGGCCAAGAGAGATGGTGCAAGACTGGGACGGTGCCGAGCTGGGGACGGTACCGGCAGGGCCGGCCCGGCAGCCTCGGCCAGGGCTGAGGGACGGTGCCGGTGGGGAGCCCCGGGCTGCTGTGGTGCAGGAAGGGAACGGGGGCAGAGTCCAGGGCCCCTCAGCCTCGCCTGCCCCGGCCCTGCGGTGCTGGGCAGGGAGGAGGGAGGGGCAGGAGGGCTCATCAAAGGGCACTTTGGTCTCTGATGAAGGCAGTCCTCTCGTTGTGGGCCTCATACTCCTCACCGTCCGACTCAGAGGGGCCCTCCTCCTGCCAGATGTCAGAGGGAAGCCCCTTGTAGGAGATGATCCCACTGTCCAGGGCATAGACCTTCACACCCCGCAGGCTGAAGCCTGAGCGCGCCTGCAGCACCAAAAAGATGGTGACGAAGATGACGACAATGAAGACACAGCTGAGGCTGGCAATGAGGATGGGCAGGTTGGCTGGAGACGGGGCCTCGGCCAGCCCCTCGCCATCTGTCAGGGCAGGGGACGCGCGGCTGCTCTGCGTCTGGTGGGAGCAGGAGAGGTCCAGGCTGCTGAAGTGGGAGTGCGCAGGGCAGGTCAGGCACTGGTTGGGGCTGGGCCCCACGCAGGTGGCGCAGGAGGGGTGGCAGGGCAGGCAGAGGTGGGGCGCAATGGGCTCCACGCTGTTCTCCAGGTTGTAGTGCGTACTCTGGACGCCGGGCGCAAAGCCGGGAGGGCAGCGCTTCAGGCAGCTCTTCTGGTGCAGGTAGTACCCCTCCTCACAGACTGCAGGAAAGGCAGGGTCAGCGCAGGCAGGGGGAGCACCCTGTACCCCCTTCCCCTCCCTGCCAGCCCCACACTCACCCACACAGGTCTGGCTGGGGGTCAGGGTCTTGCAGCCACTGCTCTCCAGTTGGTTGGAGAGGCTGGGGGAGTCGGTAGCTGTCCCATACAGCACAAGCGTGAACTTGGTCAGCGTGCCTGCAATGACACGGGGTGAGGATGGAGCCGCCGGCCAGGGGCCACAGGCACCAATGTGCCCGCAGGGCCACCGGCACTTGGGACAGGCATGGGGCAGGGCTTGCACTGGTCCCTGCCGCAGGCTGTCAGGGACAGCATGGCTGTGCCCAGCATGTGGAAGAGCACCTGACATGGGACCATGCCCCTTTGCAGGGCTGCCCACAGGGTGGGGTGGGGTGGGGTGGCCAGGCCAGCTGGCACCTGGGGCACCTGCTGCCCTGGAACCCACCGCCCCAGAGCAGCTGCAGCCCCTCCCCACACACCCAGCTCCATCCGGCCTCTCCCCAGCATCTGAGGTGTCACTGGTGCCTCAGCTCATAGGCACTGGGGGAGAGCACTGGGTGCCTGCACTGCTCCCACTCCCACCCTGGGCTCAGAGGGAGGCAGCAGTGGGGGCAAGGCCAGCCCAGCCCTACCATAGTTGTTGGCATCACTGGTGTTCTCGATCTCCAGCACCCATTCCCCAGAGGGGTCTTCGTCCCACGAGTGCGTCGTCATGAAGGCCCAGTCGTTGAAGCCGTCGGCTGAGAAGTCGTGGGGCCTGGGCGAGGCGGGGCAAGAGGTGGGTGCCAGCGTCCCACAAACCCACTTGTGCCAGCCCAGGCCTGGGGCTGCTGCGGGGCACCTGGTAGCCCAGCACCTACCTGGCAGCCAGGAGGGTGGAGCGGGTGCCCATGGGACTGATGAGGTGGATGGCCAAGTCCCCCCGCCGGTTGTAGGACAGCGTCAGCCTGGCCTGCACGTGCTCCAGCCGGCTGATGTAGTTGGCTTTTCCCAGGCAGGCGTCCACCTTCTGCCGCACCTCTAGACGCTTCCCGATGTCCCTGCAAAGGACAGGCAAAAGGGATCTCAGTCCCAGCCCAGGGGCACACAACAGGGCACCCTGGCCCGCACTCCCTGCTGTGGGGCTTCGCGGATACCCCAGGAACTGGGTGCAGTGCCCTGGGGCAGCTGGAGCCTGAGGCAGTCCCGCAGCGTCTGGTGCCTCCTCTCCATCCCCAGACAGGGGAGAGGGAGCAGACGGCCCGGGCAGTGCCCTGCCTTGCCCACATGGGCCTGCCCCAGTTCCCAGGCGCAGGGGGTGTTTGCTCTGCCGAGCTTGCGCTGCCCAGCGCCGCCTCCCCAGCCGCTGCGCTCTGCCAGCCCTGAATGGGCCCTTTCTTCGCCCGCCACAGGGCTGGCTCCACCCTGCATGGCCAGGGACGGGACGGGCACAGCCATCCCCATGCCACTGCTCGTGTGTGGCCGTCCCCCCTGCAGCCGCCCACGGCACCAGCCCTGGTGCCAGCACAGGATGCCAGTCACAAGGAGTGCCTGCTCTGGACAGGCAGGGCTGGGTCCCAGGGGACAGGGGCATGTCGGCAGGCAGAGGCAGGGCCTAGCCCTGGCTTCCTCCATGCCCAGGGATGCCTCCCCCTAAACACCCTGAAAGCCCCCGAGGAGCACCCTGGCCACACATGAGACTCAGCACATACTGCACTGCGGTGGCGGCAGCCAAGTGGGAGTAAAAGGAGCTTCTGTCTGACCCCTGAAAAGCCCCTCTGTCTGGGGATGACTCGTGCTGGCTGCTCCCAAACCGCAGCGCCCCAGCCTGCCCGCACCCCTGCCACACCCAGCCCAGCCCCAGCAGGAGCAGGCAGGCTCAGTGGTCAATGTCAACGCTGGACAGCCGGAGGCGGCTTTCCCACCTCTCCCCAAGCTCTCGCAGGAGGACGGTCCAGGGTCTCAGGGGCAGTTCAGCCCCAGAGATCCTCCCCACTCCCCACCCTGGACCCAGAACGGCCCAGCCTCCTGCACGGGGCTGTGCGCAGGGCGGACGCTGGGCGATGCCCTGCTGGGCTCACCAGCCCTTACTTTGGCTCCGTGAGGACATCGATGACGCACTTCCTCTGAGGTCCCACTGTGGTCCAGTTCTTGGCCAGGCTCACCATGGCCCCAGCATCCAGCAGGCCATAGCCATAGGAGTGGCTGACTGTGGACAGAGAGGGGGTCAGTGCCAATCCCGAGGGTCCCTGGCCATGCTGCATGGCTCACTGGGGCCTCGTGCCTCCTTTGCCCCACAGGGCTGCCGGGGTGCTCTGCCCCAGCACCCCCAGGCTAGCGGTACTTGTGGGAATGGGAAACCCAGGTCCATCCTTGTACCTTTGCGGCCGACACCATTGGTGACCCAGTCGTTGGCGTTGAGGTGAGCTGGCTTTGACGTCTGCACCACCAGGTGCTGCATGTCCCGCCACGTCAGGTTCTTGCTGCGGGGAGACACAGGATTCAAGCACCGGCGCCCAGATCCTCCCAGCCGCAGCCAGGTCCATGCCCGGGTGCTGCTGCCTCACAGGGCTTGTACATCCACCCCAGCCCAGCCCACTCTGTGCTTGCCCTTACTTGGCTTCCAGGGCGAGGGCTATGATGCCAGCAGCCAGGGGCGCTGAGGCTGACGTCCCTGTGTGCGATTCAGTGCATTTCTGTCTGAGGTCAGTCGTCACCTGCAAGGAGGAGTGCCAGGGTAGGAGGTGCTGCACGCACCAGCCAAGTCCAGGAGCTGGCTCGGGGACTTGCGTGGCCACGGGAAGCGGGGCAAAGCCCCTGCTCCTGGAGCAGCTCACAAGCTTCTCTCCAGAAGCCTTTTACTTATGAGGTGGAGCCCTGGGAGCAACCCAGAGGGCAGGAGGGCCAGCCTTGCTCCCAGCACTGCAGCCTGCTTGGCTCCCAGAGGGATGCCCGTGGTGGCTGCAGCTCATGGCACATCCCATCCCCATGAGCCCCCTGGCCTGCAAACACCAACAGCCCTGACTCACGATCTGCTTCTCGTTCTGGTTGCCACTGCTGTAGGTGGTGGCGAGGGTGGAGGAGCAGGCCTCGCTGTACCAGGGCACGTTACCATACTGCGTGGTGCTGCTGATGGACAGCGTGTAGATGCTATTGGTGTAACCGTCACAGTTGCAGCTGTCGTGCTCTCGGCCTCCATTCCCAGATGCCCAGACGAAGATGGAGCCCAGCCCCCCACGGCCCTAGTAACAGAGGCAGGGTGAGGGCCAGCACTGGCATCACCCACGCTGCTGCAGGGCAGGAAGCCCCAGGCTGGAGCCGAGACGAGGGGACAGTGATGGCCCCAGGGCTCTTGCAGCCTGAGCAAGAAAGACTGAGCAGATGCAGGTGGGACACCAGGGGACAGTGGGACGCCCGCCACCAGTCAGCCTCCTGGACTGGGCACCTGGTACCCCCATCCCTCACCACTGCCATGCCTGTGGAGATGCTGAGGCAGCTCTGCAGAGGCTGCCCCAACAGGTAGGCACTGGGCAGCAGGAGGCCCTACTGCCCAGACTCCAAGAACTGATGTCTTTTTCCACTCAGAAATCACCCAGGCTGACTCTGCCTGGGCGGGATTTGCAGCTGCCTAGCCGTGCTGCAGGAGCTCGGCAGAGCAGTCCCTACCAGCTGCTCAGCACCCAAAAGCCACGGCTCAGCTCACAGCCTGTGTGACAGAGCTGGCGTGGCACAGCGGGGCAGGTCTGCCAGCATGCCTTGCATAGCACGCGCATCTCCCTAAGTGGGGAATCCCAGGCGGAACATGGGGCACAGCTGAACCACACAGGCTGTACCACGGCCACGGCAAGGCACAGACTGCACTGACGGCACATGGGGTCAGCAGGGGAAGGACAGACGGAGGAAGCAAGGGCGAGTGGCTGGCATGAAACGAAGCAGGAACCAGCACAGGGGTTTGGAGAGCTGGGAGAGACCATCTCAGCACGGGGCTGTGCAGGAGCCCTTCCAGCAGGGAGGACAGGGATGCTCAGAAAGGTGAGATAAGCACCCTGCATGGGAGGAGCCCTGACTCAGAGCCATCCTGCAGGAAGAACAGGAAAAACCAACAGAGCCTGATCCTTGCAATGGGCTGGAAGACAGCTCATCAAGGGAGGACTGGGACAACAACCAGAGCAGGCAGAGGAAGGGAGACCTGGGGGAAGGGGCAGGAGCTCAGCCGACACTCTCCCAGCAAACTCTCCTGCTCACCTGGCTGACCCCTCGTAAGAAAGCCTCCTCCGCCAGCCGGGCCGGGCCGTCCACAGTCTTGCCATCGTCCTCGGGGCCCCAGCTGGCACTGTAGATGTGGATGTGGTTGGGATTGAGGCCCAGGGAATGGGCCTCCACAGCATCAGTCACCTCCCCATCCAGCATGCGCACGCCTAGGGCCAGAGAGCAGACGTCACAGGCAACTGGACGGGGCAGGGCGGCCACACGCTGCCAGGCAGCGGTGCCACTGGCGAGAGCCCTCCATCCGCTGCTGCCACCCTGTGCCGCGGGCTGTCACAGGGCTACTCTGGCCAGCAGCACCGAGACCCCTGGCACAGCCTGCTCCTCTGGCCGCGAGGCACCCACGGAGCCCAGCACAGGCTTTGCTCTCGGTGCAGGGCAGGGTGGCACCCACCTCCAATCCTGGCATTGTAAGCCACGCCGACACCGCAGATCCCATTGTTTGCCACGGCAGCAACTTCCCCGGCGCAGCGTGTGCCGTGTCTGCAGTCAAAACAGGATCAAGCGTGCTCAGAGGGAGTGCAAGGAGCATGGGGCTGGGCACCAGCCGCAGCTGGTGGGACAGCGCCCAGGCTGCCTCCCATCCCCCCCAAAGTGGGCAGCCAAAGGCCCCACAGGGCACCTCTGTCTACCCTCCTGCTCTGGAGCAGGGGGCATTGAACAGCCTGCACTGGCACTGGGCAGCCCCAAAGGATGCTGCTCACATTAGAAAGGGAAGCAGCGGGTTTCTCCATAGGGTAGAAGCATGCTGTCACCCCTGCACCCTCCAGCAGTCCCTGAGGGCTGGTGCTGCCACCGAGTCTCTGCTGCGGCTGGGCTCTACCGCCCTTGTCTCTGCCTCCTGCCTCACCTGTTGTCGTTCATCTGTGTGTAACGGGGCTGTGGGTCTGGGTCCTGGTCATTGACATCAAAGCTCGCCCCTGGATCCTGGAAGACAGACATGGCAGTTAGAGACTGTCTACCTTGCCCACCAAGGTCCACCCCATGGGGCCATGCTTGTGCTCCACATCCCTGAAGCTGGGCTGAGCAAGGGGCAGTCTCCAGTCCCACCTCCATTGCTTTCCTCCAAGTCCCACTGCAGCATGCACAAGCCCTGAGCCACACAGCTTCAGGACTGCACTGAGCAGACACAGCTGCCTGGACAGGCTCCCATGGCACACCACACTGCAGCATCACCCCACACTTACATAGTTGTTCTCCAGGTCAGGGTGGTTCTTCTCGATGCCATCATCCAGGATGGAAACCACGATGCCCTTGCCCGTGTAGCCCTGCTCCCAGGCCTGACGCACATTCAGGTCCCGCTGGTTCGTGTTATACTGCCGAGAAAAGCCCTGGCAATAGGAGCTGCGCCCAGTTGCTGGCACTGCAGCAGGGGTGTGCCCGGACCCCTCCCAGGCCCGGCTATAAGCACGGGCAAGAGGCAGCCTTCACCCTGCTCTACTGCGTCGTGAGGATGAGGAAGCCACAGGGGACCTGGGCACAGAGGGCTGGGCATGGTTCCGAAAGGAGAGCCCCAGACTGTGCTTGGGCCCCATAAACACAGCTCTGTTTGCAGAGATCAGCCTTTGCCCGAGCTCGATGATGCAGGCGCGGACCCTGTTTGTGGGCCAGGCAACGGGTTGCTCCTGTCTAGTCCAGCCCCAGGCTCTCCCAGCCCTGCCAGCACCCCAGCTGGGAGCTGGAGCTCTGTGAGCACAGCCACTTCCCTGGGGCGTCCCCGGACACACAGCACTGGGCAGCTGCCTCACGCCTTCCACCTCCCTGCCAGCCTGGCTGGCAGCAGCAGCTGCCTGACAGCCGTCCCTCGTGTGCCACGTCTGCATCCCCAGAACTTGCTGTCACAACTGTGTGGCTCCCCTCCTCGCCTGGCAGCGTGCAGCCCCTGCCTGGCACTCACCAAGTACCACTGCTGCGGGAACTTGGGGTCCGTGGGCTCCATGAAAACGTCTCGCTTGGTCCTGCGCTTTGCCACCTGCTGCTCCAGCCACTGCACCTGGGGACAGAGAGGGCGTGGGGCTCCCCTGCTGTCCCTGCCTGCCCCCTCGGCATCTTATGCCCATGCCAGCAGCTCCCTGGGCCCCCTCCTCCCCAGCCAGCAGCCTGCCCAGAGGGGCTCTCCCTGGGGAGCTCGCAGCCAGGCCTGGGCTGGGAGAGCATCTGATGCCACCAGAGCTACTGCAGCACCCAGAGTGTCCCTCCTGGCCTCCCCTGCCCAGCTGTGCCAGGGTGGCAGCGCCGGGCGTCCCACGACAGGCTCCGCTCCAGCGGAGCAGGCAGGTCAGAGCGCAGAGCTCTGCCAAGCAGCAGGCTGCCGAGAGCCTGCCAGCCGCCACGACGCACCGCACGCCCCGCTGCACTGCCAGTGTGCCAGGCGCCTGGGCTGGAGCCAGGGGCCAGAGATCACAGCAGCCCTGTCACACTGCCATGCTGGGATCTGGCACTACTGGCACTGCCCTGCACACCTTGCCCCGCGTACAAGGACGGAAAGCCCTCCAGGGAGCCGAGGCTGCACCGCGCCCTGGGATCACAGCAGCCCACAGGACAGCGACGCTAGCTCTGCCGACCACCTACCCTTGCCAGCCACGTGCTGGGCCCCCACCTGGCTCTGCCATGGGCCTTGATGCCAGGGGATGATTCAAGGCAGCTCAGCCCTGTCCTGTGCCCAGTACTGGCTCACGTGCCAGTGAGAAATGCCCAGGACCAAAGCCAGGACCCCACAGATGGCAGGCAGGGCCCCCCTGCTGAATGTACCTGTGGTTCCCTGGCCAAACGGCTATGCCGGGGCTGGTGGGGCGAGAGGGAACGCTTCACCACGCCTCTGTGCCGAAAGTGGTAATAGTCACCGAAGATCTGTAACAGAGAAAAGAGCAGGATGGACATGAGAGCCCAGGCTCCCTGACTCCTTGTCCCCCCACCTGCAATCCCAAGCCACGGGCAGGCTGGGCCACCCACTCCAGAGCAACTGCTGGTACACGATGCAGGACCTCCTGCAAGAGGTTGCAGCAGCTGCTGACAAGGCAGCAGGGGAAACCCTGGGTCACAGTGACATGGCCTCTGCCCACCTCTCCCTCCCACGGGTCCCTGCATGGCAGTAAGTCCCTAGTTATCCAAAAAAGCTGCTCCCCTGGTAGGGAGGCCCCATACAAGCAGCAGAATAGAGGGACAGGCCTTTCAGAGCCAGCCTGGAAGAGGCACCAATGTCAGGAGACAAAACTGCTGCTCCTCTCCCTGAGCCAACCAGCACCTCCTGCTACTGGTGAGGGGGGAGCAGAGGGGCTCCAGACCCTGCTCCCCAGGTGGCCCCAGCCAGGGCAAGGAGAGTCTGAGCTCTTCCCAACAGTCCCTCAGCTCTTCCCAACAGTCTACTCACAGAGCCCTTCTCCGCAGGCAAGGCAGGCCAGTGCCCCACCGGAGCACCCGCCCAGCACCGGTCTCTGCCTTGGGGCACAGCCAGCTCCAGTGGAGCAAAGCAAGAGGGCATGCAGGCATCTGACCCCCAGGCAGGGACAGCCACCACCTGAGGAGCCGTGCTGCCTGGCTGTGGCTCAGCTCCCACGCATGCGGGGACAGCTCAGCCGGGGCTGGGGCAGGACAGGACTCCACCACAGTCCAGCTGGGCCAGGAGGCCATGCAGCCGTCCAGCTGGTTATTTTTAAACCCCAAACCCTCTCCAGTGCTGTCATTTCCTTATCCCCTCCTGCACGTCCCGGAGGCTGGCCTGGCCGCACTGCGGCAGCCCCACCCCTGCTGCCCAGGGGCTCCCAGCCCAGCAGCCTGCCTGGACTGGGGAGAAGGGGACCGAGCACCCACTCTGCCCCATTGGAAGCTGTGAAGCTTGGGCAGCGGCCGCAGGCAGGATCTGGCTGCCCAGGCTGTGCCATCACCTGTAGGGCTGGGCTGCAAGGGCTCTGGGAACACAAAGGAGAGGATATCTTGTCCTCTGCTGCCCCAGGCTGCGGCAGAACAGTTTGGTTGCAGTTAACAACCCCCCCCCACAAGCTTATCAGAGTTCTGCAGATTGTGCTGCCACACTGACCAGCCACACAGCCAGCCGGAGCTGAGGAGGGGAGGAAAGGTGCACCCAGTTGACCAGCACCCTCAGCCCCAGGGCAGCAAATCTGGGCTGTGGCTTTCCAAGTCATGCACTTCACCACGAAGCCCCTCCATGCTCCTTGGGGTGAGGGATGTGTACCCCGGCCCCTGGAGTCAAGCCTGCACCACCCCGGCTTGGGGGGAACCGTGTGCCGGTAGGCCAAGCCCCCGCCTGCCAACGGGGAATTGCTCTGCTCCACAGGGCTTCCCCCGCAGCACAGACCCCCGTGCACCAGCTGGTTTGTGGGCAGGAAAGGGCATGGACTTGGCTCGTGGCAGCCCAGCACCAGTGGCACAGGACGGCAAAAGCTGAACACTGGTTTCAGGACTTGTGTCCACGGCTCCATCACCAGGGGAGTCATGTGAGTCCCAATGGAAGGGGCTGGCAAAGCCCCTGGCTGACAGCTCAGGACCCTGCTACTCTCTGCATACCTCCCCCAGACCTTGGAGGGGAGCAAGCTTGCAGCAGGGGACAATGCAGTGTGCAAATCAACCCCACGCGGTGCCAGCTGGCTTATCCAGGGAAGCCACAGACTATGCCGGTTCCCTGAGGTGTGGTGCTTGTGACATGGGGCCAGTGGCACCCAGGCACTCCTCCTGCCCTGGGCTGGTGGAGGAAAGGCCAGGACTCAGCCTGCAGCTCTGCACCCTTCCCTGCGGGGTACAGCTGCCTGCAGAGCTGCAGCCCTGTCTGTTAGGGCAGCATCGTGCCTCTAGCACCACCAGAGTCACTGGGGACAGATCCGAGCCTGCTCCCCGCAGCACATGGCGTCCACCCAGTACAGCCTGGGGCGCCCAGGAACCCAGAGCATTTTGGGAGGTGATGAGGTAAAAAGCCTCCACACCAGGCTGGCAGAGGAGAAAGCGAGCTGCAGGCTCACTGCCCTCCCCCAGCACCTCCTCACCCCCTCCAGGGGTAAGGACAGAGCTCCGATTGTTCCTGCGAGCAGATCGCGGCTCTGCCTGGTCATCCGACCGGATTAGGTCTGCACAGACATTGCGGTGGCAGCCAGGAGCCGGCCAGCCCACACACTTCCACCCTAATCCCCACAGTCCCTGTCCTCAGCAAGGGCAGAGCCACCCCCCAGCCCCGTGTGTCCCTGGGCTGGGCAGCGCTGATCCCACAGAGAGCAGTGCCAGCTCACCGCTCCTGCCCCAACCTCCTGCCACAGCACGCGGCCACCTTGGGCAGCCCCAGGGTGAGGGGACTGCCCGCGCTCCCACCTGCATCCCCGGGAGCAGGGTGATATGCCGGACAGCAGCAGGGGCTACTGGGGACCTGCAGCCCACCAGTATGGGAGGTAAGAGCACTCTTCCCTGGGCTGGTGCTGCTGGGGCCGCTCATCCCCGTTGTCCTGCCAGTGCAGCCCAAGGCTGGCACCAGCAGCTGGGACCTTCCCCGGTGCTCCCCATCCCCAGCTGGGGCAGGTAGTGCCTGTGCCCCTCCTCTGCACCAGCCCCAGCAGTGTGAACCACTGCGCTCCTGCCTCACTGCCGCATCCACCCCTCCCCTCTGACCCCCACCTCGCCAGCACCGTCCTTTGGGTCCCCTTCAAGGCCACTGGCACCAGATGCGGCTCCTGGCACCTCTCTGCTGGAGGCATTGCTGGCCCAGGGGACTGCCCGCCCACCCCAGTTCTGCAGGCAGCGGTGGAACAGGGAGTACGCCAGGACAGCACGCCTCCAAGGACAGTGTCCAGACCCCACGCTGAGGCCAGGATCCTCTCAGATAAGGACCCTGGGGGCCTCTCACTGGGGCACTGCCAGAAGCACCCGGTCCCCCCCCTTCCAGGCTGGCTGCTGCATCCTGTCCCAGCGGCACACAACCCCCAGGAACAGCAGCCCTGAAACCTCCCAGGAGGGAAAGCCCAGCTCCTTCCAGCCCTGCTCTTCCCACCAGGTTGCCATGGCCCCTCTGTGGGAACAGGCTACCCAGGCCAGCCAAGCCTCATCCCACAGCACAGACACCAGGATGGGCTCCAGAATGGGAGAAGACATGCCCAGACCAGCAGGTCCTGCTGCAGCCCACGGCTCAGCGGGCTGGGAGAGCTAGAAGGTGCCAGCCTCCAGTCACAGAGCAGTGCAGGGAGAAGGTGGACGCTGCCAGGTAGAGCTGGCACAGAACCTCCGTGGCTCACGGACCCCAAACAGGCCTGGGCTCCCTGCCAAGCTCCGGGACCCTGCACAGCTCTGCGCTGCAGCCCAGGGCCTGATGGGTACCCCCAGCCCAGTGGGGACATGGCCACAGAGCCTGGTGCCCCTCAGCCCCGGCAGCTGGCCCTGGGACCCAGCACCACAGCGTGATGAGAAACGCTGCTGGCAGCAGGCTGATGGCACCTCAGCCAGTCCCCTGGTCCCAGGGGTCTCGGCAGAGACCCGGCCCAGCAGGACATGTCCTGGGCCGCTCCCCTGGTCCCTTCTGCAACAGCAGCAGCCCTGGCCTGACATGGCATTTGCCTTGACATCGGTTCTAAGGCACTTCCATGCAGACAACACCTGACTGAGGCCATCCTACTGTCCCCACAGCACAGACACCCTTGGTGGGCCTGGCCCCAGCCCCCACAGATCTCCCTGCTCTGGCACAAGCCCTGGAGGACTTGGGGCTCCCTGTCCTGAGAGCTCTGCGTACCCACCACCCCACACAAGGCTCCTTTCAGGCAGCAGGACAAGGCACCCGCTGGCTCCAGTGGCAGCCACCTTCCCCGCCCACCCCCAGCAGCTGCTCACAGCAAGGTCCTGACACCACAGCCATGAGTTGTGCAATTTCCTCTGGGATTTTGCCCCTCGCTTCCTTTCTGTGGAGCCAGCCCAGCCAGCAGCAGTGCCCTGCTCCTGGGGCAACAGATCCCCAGCGCACAGGCAGCTCAGTGGGAGCTGGCAGAGCCATGGAGGCTCTGCTCTGCAAGCGCCAGCCTCACCTCACCAGAGCAGGGCCAGTCCAGCTCCCCATGCCTGCACGGGGGCCACAGAGTGTCCTTCTGGGCCAGCCCTGCTGCACCCCCTCCCATGGGATCCCCTTGGCCCCCCCGCCTTGGTCATGGCAGTCATGCTGGCGCCAGCCCCATTGGCAAAGCCCCCACCTGCCGCCAGCCCAGGGGCCAGTACCCTGCCCGTGGCACAAGGCCAAGAACAGCCCCACAGATCAGCCTGTGCCAAGAGTACAGGGCAGCTGGCATCACACTACAACAGCAGCATCGAGAAGCACTGGCCTGCAAGAGGCAGCCTGGCAGCAGAGATGTGTCCTGCCCGTAGCACTGCGCTGGCAAGCAGGAACCCAGCCATTGGCCTAGCTGGCCCCACGGCTCTCGGCCAAGGCCCGGCTTTCTCGCCGATGACTTGGGAGCCAGTCCTGTGAGCACCCTTGCTACAACAAACACCCAGCCCGCAGCCGGCCAGGGAAAGCGGAGCTGGCTGCCTGGGGCCAGGAACACAGGGGAGCTGGGCCCTGCCAGGGCTGCCAGGAGGAGAGCGCCGTGGAGCTCCTCGCACTGGGGACAAGGCTGGGAACAGCTGGGACTGCAGGGAACACAAGGGGCCCTGGTTCCTTCATGGTCCCCCTGCCCTTCTGACTCTGCTGCCAAGGGGGTGACACAGGCGCTGGCCCAGCACAGCCACGTGTGCTGCCCCGTCCCTCCACTGGCTGAGGGCAGAGAAAGCCGAGAGGAGTGGGGACCTGCTGACACACCTTCCATGAAGGGCAACTTAGGGCCAAGGACACATTGCTGCTGTCAGACTGCCTGCTCTGGGGACACCCAGGGGTGCTGCTGCCACCCCAGGTGAGCCGAGGCCGTGCCGTGCTGGGTCAGCTTGCTGTGGGGAGCACCATCAGAAACTGGGAGCCCTCCCCTCCTCCACCAACAACGCACTCCCAATTTTCTCGCACTGGGATGGACTTTTTCTCATTCCCCCTCCAGCAGGCACAGCATGCCATGCCGTACCACGCCATGCCACCAGATTGTCCTGCTGGTGGGGGAGGCCCTGGCTCCATCCAGCTAATTACCACCCTTGAGTCAACACAGCGGATGCTGGAAGGCTGCAGTGAACAGGCACAAACGCAGTGGCCCTGCTGCCAGAAAGAGCAGCCCCCAAGCCAGCTCCGGGGCCAAGCCTGGTGCCCACCTAGACTGCAGCAGAGCTGGCAGAGGACACCGCTTCCGTGGGGAGAGGGAAGCAAGGGACTTACCGGGCCCAGATTGAGGAATCCATGCTTCCTGGCCAGCCTGTCAGCCTCCTGGGGCCCTGTGGGGACAAGTACCGCCCAGGTGTTGGTGTAGATACGCTGGGCCAGCACCTCCTGGACCAGGAGAGGGAGGGCAACCACCAGAGTCCAGAGCAGGAGCAGCGAGCAGGGCCTCAGATCCATCAGAGTATCGGGTTTCCTCTAGCTGGGGAGCAGGAGGGTCCCAGGAGCAGCGGGTCCGGCAGCCTCCCTACGTCAGCACCCCGAGATGCACCGGCCTCTCTGCCCCACTGGCCCCTGCTCAGCCCAAGCAAGCATGGGGACGAGCCTGCAACAGCCAGGCCGGAGGGTGGCAGCAGGAACAGCACGATCTGCAGAGAGACGGAAGAATGATCAGACTCCAGGGCACCTTTCCTCGAATCTGGGGAGGGCAGGCTCTGCCAGACCAAGCCATGGCTCTGGCACCGGGCAAGGGGGCCTCGGCACACAGCACCCACTGTCTGCCATGGCTCACGAACAGCCACACGGGACCTGGGGGCCTGAGGAGCCACGGTGGCGGCTGGCTCCACAGGGTGCCCCAGCACACTTGCCCCAGCCAGAGCCACTGTTTACCTTGCCTATTGCCCAATGTGTACTTATGCTCTGTGCTTACAAACATGGGAGATGAAACGGGGGGGAAAGAAGGGCACTGAAGGAAGGGAGAGGCGAAGCAAGGTAAGGGAAGCCGTGTGTCCTGCCACCATGGCCTGCAGCAGACAGGAGCCCCTTCTCTAGCAAGGATGGGCCTATCTGGGCACGAAGCAGGGAGCAACCAGGATGGGAAGCCTTCCTCTCCGGTCCCAAGGGGAGATCGGAGGAGATGCCCCCAGATGCTGTGTGAGGGACCTCCCTAAATGCAAAACTGGATGGAGGAAAGCCAGGGAGAGAAGAGCCCCAGGCCCCAGCACCTCCACAGCCAGCAATCGACCAGGTAGCTCCTGGTAGCAGTGCCGAGCACTGTGCTGCCTGTCACCGACAGCAGCTCAGCTCTGCCCTTCCTATGGAGCACAACATGGTGACACCGGTGTGACTCATCTCCAAAACAAAAAGGAAACTGGCACAGGGACCGGGAAAAGGGGCACACCGTCGCTTCCAGCCTGCACCTAGGGACCTGCATGCAGGGATGCCTGGGGACAGCTTGCACTATATTGGAGGGCAAACACAAGAAGCTAGGAAGGCAGCTGGGGAGCAGAGCGGGGAGCGACCCACTCAGCGCAAAGGAGCCCACGACACAACAGTGCTGGTGTGAGCTCCATGCACAGAGTCCCACAGGGACCTGAAACATCTGGTCATGTTTCAGAGGCAGCGGGAAAGGTGAGAACCAGCAGTGCCCAGAGGAGCCCCATCCCCCTCCGGCAAGCCACGGCCCCAGCGAGCAGGGAGCCTGCGGCGCTGCCAGGGGAGGAAAGCAGCTCCTGGCAGCCGCCTGAGACCCCGCTGCAGCGTGCAGCGCAGACAGTGCTGTGATTCAGGCATGCTGCGGCTCCCCCTCAGCAACGAGACCTCAGCTGGCTGCAGGCTTGGCCACCCTGCCGAGGCACCCGGAGCCACAAGCACCCACGGGAGGCTGGCCTGGAGCCCCAGGTCTCCCAGATCGTGCCAGGGCCCAAACCACAGTTTCCAGTGGGAAAGGTTCCTGGAGCCCCCAGGGAAGTGAAAAAGCTATTGCGTGAACAGAGAGAGCAGCAAGCACAGCACAAGGGGACACTGTCTGCCACACCAGTCTTCCTGCCAGCACCTCACCCCCTCTCCAGGTCCCTGAGCCGGGCAGTCTCCTCCGCCTTGCTGGTTCCAGAGCCAGCAGCCACCCCGCTCCCTGGCGGTGACCGCTCCACGTGAGACGACGCTGCAACGGGCCCCCTCCACGGGGTGCAGAGCCCGGCCCTCCACAGCCCCAGCACTCCTCGCCTGCTCCCTCAGGACAGCTGGACGGGCTCCCTCCCCGCTAGAACCCGGCAGCCCTGCTGAAGGCCCCGGTCCTGCCTGCAAACCCCTGGCCTTATACCCTGGGAGCAGGAGGAGGAAGGAGAGGCAGAGGGACAGCCGCTGGCTGCTGCAGGCCAGCCGGCACGGCGGGGTGCGAGCGGGGATGCAGGTCCCCGCCAGCTCACAGGCCGTGCTCTCTGCTCCGCACCCACAGCCTCGAATCCGGCACGGGCAGGGCATCGGCCGGCCACGACCCCTCCCGACGCTGCTGGACACCAGCGCCTCCCCGCGAGCCGAGCCCCGCTGCCCCACGGCAACCCCGGGGCCGGAGCCGAGACGCCAGCCCTCCCCGCGCCCGCAGGGCGGCCCCAGCGGCGGAGCCAGGGGCGGCTGCGTGAGCGGCCGGGCTGGACTGGCCCCGTGGGCGCCACGGGAGGAGGCCTGGCTCCCTCCTCGCCCTCGGCTTCCCGCAGCGGCCGCTCCGGCCGCAGCCCCGCGTCTCCGGGAGCCGCCGGGCAGACGGTCTCGGCCCCGGCGCCCGGCAGCGCCCGCCCGGGGGTCGCCGGGCCGCGCACGTCCCCGCCGGCAGCGCCCCGAGCCCGGGGCTGCCCAACGGCCCCGCCGCCGTCCCGGTCCCGCCCGGCCGGGGCCGCCCCAGCTGTCAAACCGCCGGCGCCGGCGGGTCGAGCCCCCGCCGGCCGCGCCCCCGCGCCCTTACCGCGCGGCCTGTGCGCTCCCGTCCCGCCGGCGGCCGGGCCCGTCTGTCGGCGGCGCCGCGTCACGCCGCGGGGCGCCCGGAGCGCCCGCCCCGGAGCCGGGCCCGGCCCAGGCAGGGGCGGCCGGGGCGGCCGGCGGGGCCGCTTGTTTACGCCGAGCAGCTGTCAGCGCCGCCCGCCGCGCCGCCCCGCCCCGCCCCGCCGCGCCCGGCCCCGCACCGACCGACCGGCCCCGCACGGCTGGGCCCGGCCCGGCGCCGCTCGGCTCAGCGCGGCCCTGCCCGGCCCGGCTCGGCTCGGCCCGGCGCAGCCCGGCCCGGCACGGCCGCCGCTCCGCCGGGCGCCGCCGGATGCCGTCACCGCCGCCCGCCCCGCCCGCCCCGCCGCCGCCGAGCGCTCCGCACCCCGCCGCAGCGCCCGGCCCCGGCCCCTCGGCCCCGTGCTGCGCCCGGCTCCCCCCGGGCACCTCTGCAGCCCTGCCCCGGGCTCCGCGAGCACCGGGGCTCCCCGGCCTGGGGAGAGCCGCCCTCCGCCGACACCGGGCAGGGCCCGGGGCACAGCGTGGCCTCTTCCCCATCCCGGCATGTGTCCACCGGGAGCCGACCATACCCTCTCGGGACTGCCCGTGCCCACCGGGGGCCAACCATGCCTACCTGGGACTGCCAGTCCTCATCTGGGACTGCCCGTGCCCACCGGCGGCTGCCTGTGCCAACCCAAGCAGGGGACCTGGATCTGCCCCATGAGAGCCCAGACCCGCCGTGGGCCCCGGGCACCAACCAGGGGTGCGAGGGCACCCACAGGGAAAGGCACCCAGAAGACGCCTCGTCTCGCGTCCCCACACACCCAGTATGGTGGATGGTGGGTAGCTCTGTGAGATGGGGCTTGCGGGACACGAGCCTACCCGGACCAGCCCGTTCCAGCTCCAGCAGCCACCGGAGCAGGGGGCTCCTCAGCCAGGTCGACAGGACCAAGCACTGGCCTTCCCACAAAGTCCGTATCGCAGGGACTGCAGCCCAGGGCCAGCACGCAGCAGCCTGACAGAGAAGCTGTCTGGAAAGCAGCAACACAAGGAAAATCCATCAGCCCAGTTTCAGGTTTCAGGAGAAAGACTTCCACCAAGGAGAAAAGGTGAGAAGTGAATTGCAGCTCATCTCAGCTTCACTCGTTCATAAAAAACAATACACTCTTGTCCCTCACATGCACGGGACCACGTCAATAGCAATGCAAAAGTCAGGTCAAGAGCAAAAAGCAAAAGCAGCAGAACCCAAACTGACCTGAATCCTCTGCACCTCAGCAGGGGTCTGGGCAGCCCTGGGTAGAAGCGGGTCCTACAGCTCTTTACAGAGAAAAGGAAGACACTTGGATATCATGATCGAGATCATCAAGCATTAGCGATCGCACAGGAAACAGTCACCTTGGTAACTGAGATGCTGAGAACAGCCCAGAAAATCTGGCACAGGGCAGGTTTCTCTGTTAAACTGGGTTAGTTTCACAGGGCAGACACCTGGCTGCAGCGTCGCCCAGGGGCAGCAACTCCAGGCTGACCCCGGCATCCAGCCCCAAGAGCCACTGCCGGGGACTGCCCGCCATGGGGGCTGCAGTACCCCAGGTCCACCCTCTGGGGCCACGGTCATGCCAGGTAGGCCAGGGGAGGCCCCGGCACCCCATGGACCTGCAGCACTCACCCCCACACCGTCGCAGCCCTGGCAGGAGCTGGCCCTGGCAGCCCCCAGATGCGCAGCCGAGCTCGGAGTGCCCCGCAGAGATATATGGGGGATAATGCGCTGGGGGCAGGTCCTGAGCCAGACCCCAGCCCAGTGGTGGGAGGGAAGGCAGTAGGCAGGCTTGCCTCCCCCTGCCCCACCCGCGTGCCTTATCCTCAGATGCCTCAATTAGGCGCTGGCGGCCGTGCCCAGGCAGGTGACAAGTAGTTGCACCTGGCCCCTGTGACATCTCACGCTGGAGAGAGGAGCTGACAAAGGGCCCTTGTCACCGCAGTTTATCTCAGTGCCGCAGGCAGGCAGGAAGCAGCTCTCTCTTACATAAACTATTGGCATTGGACCTGCATGCTGACCCCACACCCCTGCCAAAGACAACGCCTGTAACTGGGAGCACCTGGCTGCGGGTCGAAGCCACAGATGTGAACGGGATCTACTTCTCCAGCAGTCCCCCCAGGCCAGGGGACAGCTGCACAGAGCAGAGGGCAGGGCTGCCAGGCCAGACCTGAATGGCTGCTGTTCCCCGCACACCTTACGGGGCTGCTTGGCAACCCTCTCCTCGGCTGCTGCCTACGGGGCAGCAAAAGGGGGTGAAGCATCTACCACAGCCGTGTTTGTAAGGACCACGAACCCTCTTCCTGGACATTTAGTTCACATGGGGGCCATCACCTGGAGGCATTGTCGCGCTCCAGGACATGGCCAGGAGCAGGCTGCTCTGCACAGCGACTCCCAGTGCACCATCACACCACCAGCGCACTACTATGAGCCAGCCAGCAGCTCCCCGTGAGGTCTGCCCTGCCAGGCAATGTCCCGTGGCATCCCCTGGAGCCCACATTGTAGGCACAGGGGCCAATCTGCTCACTGGGATTGGAGGGAGACACCCCCCCCATGCTCCTCCGTACCAAGCACACTATGTGTTGTGGCTCAGCAGCACACAACAATCAACAGAAACCTACTTTCATGGAAAAACCAGGTCAATTTTTGGCTTTCGGGTTGCAGAGATTGCACAAGCTCTGACGGTGATGCAACTGCCATCTACCCGAGCTTTCTGGGAGGCAGAGCAGCGACAGGGCTGCACCCCTGCCCGCAGGCACCCCCAGCCTGCGGGGAGCTTGGGGACACAGCAGGGCAGCAGCAGTGCCGCTCCCCAGCAGCAGCTGTGCTGCGGACGAAGGCAGACCGGTGAGAGGGGAACCAGCGGAGGAAGGACAGAAGGCCCTTGCAAACAGCGGAGAAAACCAAGTAACGGGCAGCAACAGCAGGCAGAGGACATCCAGAGGGACCAAATCAATAACGAAATGTTTACCTAGAGCACAGCAACCCACTCTGGCCCCCATGCCTGTGCTGGCACAGGGCGAGCCCGCAGCCCCTCCACTGTGCTGCAGATGCATTTCCTCAGCCCCCCCTCCCATGCCCTGTCCCAAAGCTCAGACTGCAGTCCCTTTTCACTGGAGTCTCTCCAGCCCCTCTCCTCCCCTGCCCTCCCCCTCCTCTTCCCTCCCTGCAGGACTCTACTGGCAGACTCCTGGGAAGACCGCGGTGCCCCCGGAGCCGGGACTGCCGTGGCCCAGTCGGGAGCTGCGCTCCCTAGGGTTCCACCAGCTCCAGAAGCTCTGTTCATAGCCACGCTCCCAGACACAACATCTCACTGTGGTCACACTCTGGGGACTCAAGGCCCAGCCTGAACACCCTGACCTTGCCCTGCGGTATGGCTGCAGGCACAAACAGCAGTGGTTCTGTAACTTTATCTGTCTCTGACTGTCAACAGCAGCTGTAATGCTGCCAAGGTATCGACCCACAGCACTGCCCCTGCCCTGGGCTGCGCTGCGTCGCACCCTGCCGTTGCCTGTCCCCCTACAACAGCAGCTGTGCAGCTGCAGGGACACCCTTGCCTGGCCCAAGCACTGTAAGGTGCCTGCGGCACTTGGGGAGGCCCACACCAGTGACACGCACAGGAACACAAGTACATGTGTGCAGGAAACACCAGGGCAGAGAGTCCACACGTGGCCCTTCAGTTTCCCTGTGGGATGCGCGCGGGTGCTTACAGATACAGACACACAAAGCTAGCCCAAAGCCTGGCAGGCACAGTGTTTCACCAGCAAGCTGGCAGAGTGCTGAGGAGCAGAGTGGCCTGTGCTGGGTGCTGGCCTCACTCCCACCATCGGCTGCCAGCCTCACACAGCCTTGCACCACCCTGGGAAGAGGTGGCTCAGCCCCACAAAGTGCCCCCTGCCCCTGCCACAGCCCAGCTGCCAACTGCCATACCGCTGCAGGGCCAACACATCAGGAGCTGCGGCGCTGGGGAGAGGGGGCTGGGGCTGCCCTCAGCCACACCAGCTCTTGGCAGCCCATCTGCTGCGTCCCCAGGGGATCTGGTAAGGGCAGCTGCAAAGCCATGACAGCCCCGCACACCCTGCGCCACGATGGGCACCACAGGGCCCTGCCGGGGGCGACCTCAGGGCTGGGTCCCCCATGGCTGTGCTCAGGCAGTGCGGCATTTGGTTTCTTCGGCTTGGCTGTGTCTTTCAAGTGTACACAGGGCAGTGAAGACATGTCGCAGGCTGAGGGCCACTTCTCCAATGCCTGTGGTCACAGAACCGAGCCAGGCTGTCAAAACATTTCCCTGTTTGCCAAGGTCTTTAGTTTTGCTTCACCTGAACGGGACATTACGTGCTTTGTGTGCAACTCCCAAGCTTCCCTTAAATTGGTGTGTCTAATTGTTTTACCAAGTCATATGTTGAAGCTTGCTCCTTGCCATGGTGGCACAGGACTCGTTAGGTGGGAACACACTGTGATAACCCTCAAGATTAATATCTCATCAGATGAACAAATGCAGAGCAGGAGCTCTAATTGTCCTCTGGGCATAAGGGCTAGAAACAGTCGAACAAGCTCGTGCTTATCCCTGGGCAAGGCTGGGGAGGACCATCAGTTGCTATAGGATTATAAAACTACTAATGCCTTGGCTGCAAAGGCAAACCACAAGCTACAGGGCACCAAGGGAGCCCTGCAGCACTGGGGTCCAACCACACACCCCATCCCTCCTCCCTGCCCCACTCTAGCAGGGCTGTCCCAGCTGTTGCAAGGACACACTGAAGGAGGGGGGCCCTGCAGAGAGCCCACAGCTCCGCCTGGGGCTCAGCAGTGGAAGCAGGGTCGTCTGAGAGAGTTCCTAGAGGGTGCTTCAGGGAGAGCCTTCCCCCAGTGCCACAGCAAGAACAGAGCCTGGGATGGCCAGCGACTGCGAGGGGCTGGGTCCACCCACCCCACCATGCCTGGGGCATCCACCGCCCGCCTGCAGCCCGGCAGGATCGCAGTTACCTGACTGGATCTGCCCAGCTCTGTCCTGCAGAGGTGCCAGGGTGAGAGGAGAGTCCCCCAGGAGGGAGCCTGCCTTTGTGCCAGCCTCAGGACCTCTGTGGCCGCCGCTGGAACCCTCCATCCCAGCAGAGCTGGGCCCAGACCAGGTGCAGTACTGCTGCTGAGAATCGGGTCTGCTCTCCCCAAGACCAGTTGAATTAGATCCTCCCAGGAGGACATCTTCCAACCCGAAACCAATGACACTGAAAGGAAAATAATTCCCTGCACTGCCTTTGGGATCATGCTCCAGCACTGACCCACCGACTGGAAAGCACACTTGTTTTGGGATTTCCTGGCTGCCCACCCATGGCACTGGCCTTGTCCGACACGGCCTCCGCTGTGTGGTCACGAGGGCACCTGCCCCGGTAAGGGCCGGGCTGGCACTCAGAAGCGCTGGGTTAAAGCATGGCTCTGGCCTCTCTCCTTCCCAAGTCCCCCTGCCGCAGGGTGCTGCAGGCCGATTCCCGCAAGCAGACTTAGCGGAAGATAAAACCTCTTCCTTTCTTTTGAGAAGGCGGCACAGGATGGCAGACGTGGCTGCGGTGGTTTGTGACATAGTTCTGCCCAACTTCAAGAGAAGTCTTATCTTCTGTGGCTGGATGCCAGAGAAGGGGCAACTTGTGCAAGCCAATCACTCCCAGCTCTGCCCTTGACTTTCCTGTGAAACCTCGTACCCCTCAGGGGCTGCTGACGTGTGTTGATGCGGCCAGCACCTGGCTGCTTACAGAAAACCTCTCACGCCTGCCACAAAGCAGTCATGACCCCCGCCCTTCCTGACACACATGCCACCACCACCATCACCTCACCAGCACCACTGGGAAGCCCAGGAGATCCCCCAGCCCCATGCTGCAGCATGGCAGGAGGGTCCTGCTGCACCAGGAGCAGCCCTGCCTCCTGGCACCGGCCATCCCAAGGGCTGTGGTGGGACACGTGGCTGCGCAGGGGCCACTAGTCCTTGCTCCCTGGGGATGGGGAGCCAGGCGGCAGCACTGGGGCTTGGTGGGGCCAGCTGTCAGTGGGCAGAGCAGGAGGGCTGGGGCTCGGCTCTGGCTGCAGAGGCAGCAGCCATGACTGCCCAGCTCCAGCTCTGCCCCGAGAGCAGCAGCACGGGCAGCGGGAGCAGTGCAGACCTACCAGCAGCTCTGCCACCAGGCACCGCTCCCACACTGAGGGAGCATTGGTTTTCCCAGGCTGTGCTAGGAGGAATTTGGCAACCCTGCCAAATGCAGGACGTGTCCCACAGCCTGGAAAGGCCTGGCAGGAGTTACAGTGATGGTGCCACCAAGACGTTGAGCACTTGCTGTCCAGGTGGCCATACCAGCAGTGGCTGGTTCAGCCTCCAAGGTTTATCACTTCCACCTCAGCCATTTAGGTGGGAAAAGACCCTTAAGATCATCAAGTCCAACTGTGAACCTATCGCTGCCAAGTCCACCACTAAACCATGTCCCTAAGCACCACATCTACACGTCTTTTAAATACATCCAGGGATGGTGACTCAACCACTGCCCTCAGCAGCCTGTTCTGATGCCTGACAACCCTTTTGGTGAAGAAATTTTTCCTAATATCTGATCTAAACCTCCCCTGGCCAATCTGAGGCCATTTTCTCTTGTCCTAACACTTGTTACTTGGGAGAGGAGACCAACCCCCACCTTGCTACAGCCTCCTTTCAGGCAGTTGCAGAGAGTGATAAGTTCTCCCCTCAGCCCCCTCTTCTCCAGGCTAAACCCCACCAGCTCCCCCAGCCGCTCCCCAGCACACTTGTGCTTCAGACCCTGCCCCAGCCCCGCTGCCCTTCTCTGGACACGCTCCAGCCCCTCAAGGCCCTTCTTGTCCCGAGGGGCCCAAACCTGAGCCCAGCATTCGAGGTGGGGCCTCCCCAGGGCCGAGCACAGGGGCCCCATCCCTGCCCGGCTCCTGCTGGCCACCCCAGTGCTGACACAAGCCCGGGGGCTGGTGGCCTCCTTGGCCACCTGGGCACACTGCTGGCTCATGCCCAGCCGGCTGTCAGCCAGCACCCCCGGGGCCTTCTCTGCCAGGCAGCTTTCCAGCCATTCTTCCCCAAGCCTGGAGCGTTGCCTGGGGTTGGTGTGACCCAGGCGCAGGACCCGGCACTTGGCCTTGTTAAACCCCATACAACTGACCTCAGCCCATCGATCCAGTCTGTCCAGATACCTCTGCAGAGCCTTCCTTACCCTCAAGCAGATCAGCACTCCTGCCCACCTCAGTGACACCTGCAAACTTGCTGAGGGCGCGCTCGATACCTTCATCCAGATCATTGATGAAGACATTGAACAGAACTGGCCCCAACACTGAGCCCTGGGGAACCCCGCTTGTGACCAGCTGCCAACTGGATTTAGCTCCATCACCACAACTCTCTGGGCCTGGCCATCCAGCCAGTGTTTTACCCGGCCAAGAGTACACATCTCCAAGCCATGAGCAGCCAGCTTCTCTAGGGAACGCCGTGAGAGACAGTATCAAAAGCTTTACTAAAGTCCAGGGAGATAACATGCACAGCCTTTCCCGCATCCACTAGGCGGGTCACCTGGTCATAGGAGGAGATCAGGTTGGTCAGGCAGGACCTGCTTTTCATCAAGCCATGCTGGCTGGGCCTGATCCCCTGCTTGTCCTGTATGTGCTGTGTGATGGCACGCAGGATAAGCTGCTCCATAGCCTTTCCTGGCACCGAGGTCAGGCTGATAGGCCTGTGGTTCCCTGGATCCTCCTTCCAGCCCTTCTTGTAGATGGGCATCACATTTGCTAATCTCCAGTCAGCTGGGAGCTACCCAGTTAGCCAAGATTGCTGGTAAAGGATGGCAAGTGGCTTGGTGAGCAGTCCCGTCAGCTCCCTCAGTACCCTTGGGTGGATCTCATCTGGCCCCATAGACACGTGTGTCTAGGTGGTGTAGTGGGTTGCTAACCATTTCCCCTTGGATTATGTGGGCTCTGTTTTGCTCCCTGTCTTCCAGCTCAGGATGCCAGGTACGCCAGGAACAACTGGTCTTACTATTAAAGACTGAGGCAAAGGCAGCATTTAGTACCTCAGCCTTTCCTCAGCCGTTGTCACTATGTTTCCCCCTGCTCCCAACAAAGGCTGGAGAGTCTCCTTAGCCCTCCTTTTGCTGCTAACCTATTTCTAGAAGTATTTTTTAATTGTCTTCTATGGCAGTAGCCAGCTTAAGCTCCAGGTGGGCTTTGGCCCTTCTAATTTTCTCCCTGCATAACCTCGCTACACCTTTGTAGTCCTCCTGAGTTGCCTGCCCCTTCTTCCAAAGGTCATAAAGGTCATAAACTCCTTTTTTTTTCTTCTCTTTTTTCCCCCCTGAGTTCCAGCCAAAGCTCCCTGTTCAGCCTGGCCAGTCTTTTTCCCCCGCTGGCTCATCTTTCGGCACATGGGAATGGCCTGCTGTTCCGCCTTTAAGGCTCCCTCCTTGAAGAATGTCCAGCCTTCCTGGACTCCTTTGCCCTTCAGAAGTGCCTCCCAAGGGACTCTGTCGATCAGTCTCCTAAACAGGCCAAAGTGTGCCCTCTGGAAGTCCAAGGTGGCAGTTCTGCTGACCCCCACTCCTTACTTGTCTGAGAATCTAAAACTCTGTCATTTCATGATTGCTAAGCCCAAGATGATCTCCAACATCACCCACAAGTCCTTCTCCATTCATGAACAACAGGCCCAGCGGGGTGCCTTCCTTAGCTGGTCCCCCACCAGCTGTGTCAGGAAGTTATGGTCCGCACACTCCAGAAACCTCCTAGTCTGTTTCCTTTCCACTGTGTTCTATTTCCAGCAGACATCTGGTAAGATTAAGTCCCCCACAAGGACAAGGGCTAGCAATTGCAAGGCTTCTCCCAGCTCCTTATAGAAGATTTTGTCTACCTCTTCATCCTGCTTGGGCAGCCTGTAACAGACTCCTACCATGATATCTGTCTTGTCGGCCTTCCCCGATTCTTACCCATAAACACTCAACCTTATTGTCGCCATCATTAAGCTCTAAACAATCCAAACCCTCCCTAACATACATACGTCTTTGCTGCCACATGGATCTCCATCCCCCAACTCTACTGAGATGGCAGACCGAAGGACCTCACTAGCACACCATCCCTCAAACATCAGTGTGCCACCCCCAGGCTTATCTGTAGCAAGCCTGTTTTTGTCCTTTTCCCCGTTCGAATCTAGTTTAAGGCTCTTTCAATGAGCCCTGATACCTCCTGTGCAAGATCCTTTTCCCCCTTTGAGACAGGTATACCCCGTCTGTCACCAGCAGGCCTGGTGTTGTGTAGACTGACCCATGATCAAAAACCCCAAATTCTGCCAGTGATGGCAGGCTCAGAGCCAGGTATTGATCTGCTGGGTCTTCCTATGTCTTCCCTCATCATACCCTGCAACTGGAAGGATAGAAAAGAACACTGCCTGTGCTCCTGATCCCTTAATGAGCCGTTCCAAGGCCCTGAAGTGTCTCTTGATCGCTCTCAGACTTCTAGCTGCAACTTCATCACTGCCTACCTGAAAAATCAGTAATGGATAATAATCTGAGGGCCGTACCAGGGTAGGGAGTTTTCTCTTCACATCTTTAACCTGGGCACCAGGGAGGCAGCAGACTTCCCTAAGAAGTGGGTCCAGTTGGCATACTGGGCTTTCTCTTCCCTTCAGAAGGGAGTCTCCTATGACAATGACCCATCTTTTTTTCTTTATGGAAGCAGTTTTGATGCAGGGCAAAGGCCAATTTAGCCTTGGCAACACCTCCAACCTAGATGAACCATCATCCTGGCTATTGCTCAGTTCCACTTGCAGAACCTTGTGCCTATTGTACAAGGGCACCCAGGAAGGTGGGGGAGTCACAGAGATGTCCCTGCTGCGCCAGGCAGTGACTTGTCGCCATTTCCCCCTTCCCCTTAAGTCACCGCATTCAGCCAGGCGGGGAGAGGACAGGGGATCCTCCATGTTGTGTCCTGTCTGCCTGTTGGGCCTGTCCCAGGGACAGTAGGGTGTGATTCCAGCAGTCTTTCTCTCACTCCCTAATACTCCTCAACCTCCTCACCTCCTCCCAGAGCTCTGTCACTGAGTGGAGGAGTTCCCCTACCTGGGTGTACCTCCCACCGGTGTGCTCACTGCTGCTGTCCCCTACGGGCTGCACCCTGCAGCCTGGCATCCGGGCAGGGCGGCAGCATGCTCCCACCCAAGCCCTGTCTGGAAAGCTGCGGCAGTCGTGGTGGGCACAGAGCTTAGAGAGGCTACGGCTTTCTGCTGGGTGGATACCTTTGCTCCCTGGTCGAGCTGGCAGATATTCAGCACCCTCTCTGCACACCCTTCCAGCAGGCTGCAGTGCCAGCCCTGCTCACCGGGCCTGTTCGCGGCACTCCCGGTCACCAGCGCTCCCCAGGGGTTTCTCTAGTACATGTGCAGGGCTCTGCTGCCGTTGCTCCTGGCCCTGCCCAGGTCTGCTTGGAACACTGTGGTGGGAGCTGCAGGCTCCTGGCAGGTCCCTCGGCTTCCCCAGTCTGGGAAACCCCTCATTTGGAGGGGAACACTGCCACCAAGGATAAGGAAAAGGCTGAGGAACTTAATGCATTCTTTGCTTCAGTCTTTAACAGTCAGACCAGGTACCCCCAAGGTATTCATCCCCTGGAGCTGGAAGGCAGGGACGGAGAGCAGCACAAACCCCCCCATAATCCAGGAGGAAGCAGTTTACGACCTGCTGCTCCACCTGGACACTCACAAGTCTACGGGGCCGGACGGGATCCACCCGAGAGTGCTGAGGGAGCTGGTGGAGGAGCGCGCCAAGCCACTCTCCAGCACCCGGCCAAGGACGGGGCTCTAAAGCCAGCGCCTCCGGCCGCCGCGGCAGCGGTGAGAGGCGGCCAGAGGCCCCTGGCGCATCGCGGCCCAGGCGGGGGCTGGAGCCGGGCTGCTCCGGCCGGCCAGCAGGAACCCTGCCCCGCTGCTGCCCCGGCCCGGCCCCGCCGCCCGGCGGGACCCAGCGCTGGCCGGCGCCTCGACTCAACGGCGGAAAAACCGCAGCGGTGCGTGTGGGAACGGAACCTCCCCGGGCCGGGGCGGGAGCCCGGAGCGACCGGGCGGCACCGACCCGCACCCCAGACCGGCTGCCTCAGCGCCCAACCGCGGGGCGGACCACCCCCGCCGCCATTCCCGCGCCGGGACCGACCCTCTCCCGCCCCGCCCGCACCGGGCCCCGCCTGGAGCCCCGGAGCTGCCACCGCCCCCGGCACCGCCCCGGAAGTGACCCCACACCGAGCACCACTCGATCACCCGCCGCAGGCCCCTGGCGGGTTCCGCTTCCGGCGGAAGTGGGGGCGCCGTTGCAGTTCCGGGTGAGCGGCTCCGCGGAGTCGTTGTCAGAGGCCTCTGCTCGGTCCCGGTCCCGGTCCCGGTCCCGCCGCCACCATGTCGGTCCCCAGCGCCCTCATGAAACAGCCGCCGATCCAGTCCACGGCGGGCGCCGTGCCCGTCCGCAATGAGAAGGGTGAGTGGGGGGGCAGCGGGCGCGGCCTGCCCAGCCGCGGCGGCGGGGGACCGCGGACCCGGGGTCCCCGGTGACGGCCCGGCGTCCGCCCGCAGGCGAGCTCTCCATGGAGAAGGTGAAGGTGAAGCGGTATGTGTCGGGGAAGCGGCCCGACTACGCGCCCATGGAGTCCTCGGAGGAGGAGGATGAGGAGTTCCAGTTCATCAAGAAGGCGAAGGAGCAGGAGGTGGAGCCCGAGGAGCAGGAGGAGGAGCTCGCTAACGACCCCCGGCTCCGGCGCCTTCAGAACCGCATCGCTGAAGATGTGGAGGAGCGGTGGGTGCTGGGGTCCGCGCGGATCCGTGTCCCTGCCCACCCCAGCCGTGCTCCCCGGCAGGTCTGCCCTTACAGGGGGCCAGGGAGTCCAAACCCCGCTCTGCCATGCCATGGCAAGGGATTGCAGGAGCGCTGGGCAGAGGCTGGGAGCATTCTCCAGGCAGCGTGGGAGAGTGTCTGACGCCTCGTGTCTGTGCAGCCCCATGCCTTGGGCTGCGGCCCCGCCACGAGCAGCCCTTCCAGAAACCAGGAGTCACTGTTTCCCAGGGCACAGCCCCACGTCTGGGTACTGTTGGGTGGGTGCAGGTGAAAACAGGCCCCAAAATAAAAATCAACACAGTGTGCCAAGGCTCAGGGCAGTGGGAAGGGACAGTGTCGCATGAAGTACACTCCCGGCAGGGAGTAACCCAGTTGTGTTTGCCTCCTCCTGTGGAGCTGCTGCCGCTCTTGGTTTCAGTAACGGGGAGGCGTCTCACTGCAAGCTTCATTCCTACTTGGAGCATGGACAGGGAAGAGCTGCCAGTGCCCAGCCACTCTGTCCTCCTGGGAAAGAACATGTGGGGTCTGCCCATGCTCGGCAGCTCCAGCATTTACCATGGCATCGTTAGGATCAATTAATGAATAGTTAACTTCTTGCAGCGTCTTTACATTCAAAATGCCGTCATTTAATTGGGGTCTGTTGCAGGCTGGCAAGACACCGTAAAATCGTGGAGCCTGAAGTGGTTGGAGAAAGCGATTCAGAGGTGGAAGGGGAAGCTTGGCGCCTGGAGAGAGAGGACACCAGTGAAGAGGAAGAGGAAGAGATCGATGATGAGGTGCACTTGCAGAGTCGAATAACAGGCCTAGGGAAGCCCCTGAACAGCACAGGCTGGAACTGCCTTTTGCATGGATGCACAGGCTGTCGGGTGGAGCTGGACAAGTGTCACGGTTGCCTGTGACTTAACTTGTGGGTTACTGTCCTCTCGTGTGGGACGGGATGCTGGGAGAGGCCACTCTGTGTTTGGAGGGGTGGGTGTCTCGTCTCATAACCAACATTCCAGACATTGCACATTTTGGACAGAAGCGTGAGAGGAGGTGGTAGCGGGGCTGGTTTTCTGACTCCTCTGTGTTTGTCTCCGTTAGGAGATCGAGCGTCGGCGCGGAATGATGCGTCAGCGAGCACAGGAGAGGAAAACCGAGGAGATGGAAGTGATGGAGTTGGAAGATGAGGGTCGTTCTGGAGAAGAGTCTGAGTCAGAGTCTGAGTACGAGGAGTACACGGACAGTGAGGATGAAATGGAGCCACGTCTCAAACCTGTCTTCATCCGCAAGTGGGTGACGTGGCCGCGTGGGTCAGCCCTGGGGGAGGACATGGGAGTCGGGAGCTGGGCATCGCTGCTGTGTTATCCTGTTCCTTGCCGTGGGGCGGCGTTTCACCTCCCCAGGGCAGGAGCAAGGGGCCATCCCTGCACTGACAGCCCCTCATCAGCTGTGCCAGTCGCTGCGGGATCAGGCTGTGGGTCAAAGTTGCAGCAGGGTCTGACCGGAGCCCTTGGGCAAGTGCTGTACAATGGCAAAGGGAAGCTGTTGGCAGGCTGTGGCCCACGGCTGATGGCTCGGTCTCCTGTCACTCATGTGCATGCCTGCAGCTGCAGGGGAATGGTGATAGCCCCAGTGTGGGCAGGAGCAGGGAGAAGTCTGTGAGGAGCCAAGTGGCTGCGTAGGCTCATGGAAGGACTGAAGGCTGTTGTGGTTCCTACCTGCAGGAAGGACCGAATCACAGTTCAGGAGCGAGAAGCAGAAGCCTTGAAGCAGAAGGAGCTGGAACAGGAGGCAAAGAGGCTGGCAGAGGAGAGGCGCAAGTACACGCTCAAGGTGCCAAGGGGCGGGCTGGGGGTCACACAGGGGGGCAGCAGTCACCACAGCAAGCTTAGCTTGCTCCTTGCTGCAGATAGTAGAAGAGGAAGCAAAGAAGGAGCTGGAGGAGAACAAGCGCTCCCTGGCAGCACTGGATGCGCTTGATACGGATGATGAGAATGACGAGGAGGAGTACGAGGCCTGGAAAGTACGTGAGCTGAAGCGTATCAAACGGGACCGTGAAGAACGAGAAGCGTAAGTATCACCTCTGTAGACACGAGGCTGAGATCCTGCAGACCCAGGCTCCACAGGCCCGTGGGCAGTTGAGGCGTGTCTTCCTCAGGCTTCCCTTTGGCAGTGGGGTGGTAGCTAGACCAAGCATCCAAAGCCTGTCCTGCCTGTCCTCAGGCTAGCTTTGCCCCCATATAGTCAGTAAATGTATGGGATGGCAGCTGGTGACAGCCGCTGTCCCGGGAGGGTGCTGTGGAGGTGCAGGGTCTCAGGGGTTTCTCTCCTACCCAGCATGGAGAAGGAGAAGGCAGAGATTGAGCGCATGCGGAACCTGACGGAGGAGGAGCGCCGGGCTGAGCTTCGGGCCAACGGCAAGGTCATCACCAACAAGGCGGTGAAGGGCAAATACAAGTTCCTACAGAAGTACTACCACCGTGGCGCCTTCTTCATGGTGAGTGGTGCTACGAGGGCTTGGGCACAGCTGTGCTGGCAGCAGGGGCTGGGCCTGCGCACCGGAGGGGCTGTGTGAGACCACAGGGAAATCTTCCTGTGGGGAGCCTTCACAGTGCCCTTGGATAAGAGCTGGCCCTCAGAGGCAGCACAGGGCTGAAGTGACTGAGGTGACGTGAACTCAGCCCGCTCTTGTGGCAGAGTGCAAGTAGTGATGCCAACGCGGTCAGGAGAACATGAGCTGCCCTTGGAGCCTGAGTGGGACAGGCGTGGAGCCAGCCTGTGCTGCATCACCAGAGCTCATTAGTTTGGGGGTTCCTGAGACAGAGCCAGAGCAGCAGCGCTGTCCCTGTGCTGCTGTTTGGGCTGATGGACCGTGCCAGAACTGAGCCAGCTCCACCTGGGCTCTGGAGAAGTGGCCTGAGGGATGCATGAGGGTGGCTGCCAGGGGCAGCCTTGGGGGACAACATTTGTGTCCCCCACCTTCAGCAGTAGGTTAATGTGACTGCAAGCACCATGGCAGCCCCTGGCAGAGCAGCAATATGGGCTGCTGGTGGCTGGCCCCCATGTCTGCTGGCTGCTGGCTCTTGCTGGAAGTGTGCAGGCTGAGCAGCTGCATCTTTCTGCAGGATGAAGATGAGGAAGTGTACAAGAGGGACTTTAGCGCCCCGACCCTTGAGGACCACTTCAACAAGACCATCCTGCCCAAAGTCATGCAGGTGGGTGTGCTGGCCAGAGGGCACCTGGCCTGCATGCTGCGCTGAGGGGTCACGGTTCCACAGCGGGGGCAGGAGCTCGCGCACTGGGCAGGGAAGGGCCACTGGTTGGGTCCCTCTGTCACTCCTGCATGGTTGCTAATGAGCTCTTCTATTCCCCAGGTCAAGAACTTTGGGCGCTCAGGGCGGACAAAGTACACACACTTGGTGGACCAGGACACCACCTCCTTCGACTCTGCCTGGGGCCAGGAAAGCGCACAGAACACCAAGTTCTTTAAGCAGAAAGCAGCGGGTGTACGAGACGTCTTTGAGAGACCCTCAGCCAAGAAGCGAAAAACCACTTAAGGGAGCGGGCAGGAGGGCACTTCTCTGCCAGCTGCTGGGAGCCTGGGCAGGGACAGAAGGGACACAGTGCTGTGCCAGGACTCATGTAGCGACAAACCCTCCCACTGTGCCCCTGTGCCACGCCTGCCCTGTTGATGCACTGTCCCACTCCTCACGCTGCGGAGACCTGGTGGGCTCCCTGCCTGGGTGCTGTGGAGGATGACAGCCTGTCTGTGCGGGCCAGGCCTGCGGCCATGCTGCCTGACCACTGGCAGCCGCCCTGAGAGCCTCGGCAGCATCTGACAGGACTGTGTGGGAGTACAGCAACATCCCCAGCTCCAGCACACCCACTTTTGGAGGAATTAACAGACTTTTATACCTGCCCAGTCCACAGCATCTCCCTGTTTGTGTACTTCCACTGTTACCAGTTTGGGCCCTTTTTTGGTGTGGAACAGTGGTGACTCCATCTCCTCACCCTGTTTCTGCAGGGCTTGGCTTTTCTACCTATGTGGGGTGGGCAGGGGGGCTGGTTTGATTAAAGCCGTCATTTTGTTAATACGTTCTGGCTGTGTGGAATGCAGCTGTCTTGTTCTGTCTGCTCCTGCAAGCCAGGACGGGCAGGTGCGGCCCACGAGGCACCAGCCTGGGCAGGGTGTGTGAGGGTGGCCGTCACCATGTCTGCTGTAACTGCGTCTGCCGTCACCGCCACTCCCTCACCCTCGTGCCTGGGGCTGCAGCTCCCCCCGGTGCAAGCTATGCTCCCCAAGAACAGGAGACGTGAGGTTACCACCATGGTTAAAAGTGAGAAGAGCAGCAGGTTGCCTTGTCCTACTCTGGGCATGGGGGTGCCACACATCCTACCGCAGGCCGGACCCCACGCATCAGCACTGGGGCTGCGCGGACCACAGTGACAGCCCACTCCCACCAGTGCCTTTATTGGTAAGGTAACACACCGCGTGTCCAGCCAACCCTGTGTCCGGCGAGGGAGCGTCCATCCAGCGGGCCTGGTGCTCAGTTGGTGAGGGTGATGAGTGCCTCCACCACGTTCCCCATGTGCTCCCGCAGGCTGCGCTCCGCTGCTGCCCGCGAGATCTCCATCTCGGTCATCTGCAGGTAAACGGCCGCAGAACCGTGTCGTGGGGGGTCAGCAGTGGGGGCTGCCCAGCCCCGTGCACCGGCCTCTTCCAGTGTGGTTCCGGTGACCGGGCGCTGGCTGCACCCGAGGTCTGGGACATGCTGCCACCCACCCAGCGTCCCGGCCCTACTCACAATCAGCTCCAAGTCCTCCTTCTTGATGGTCACTTTTGCCAGTTCCTTCTCCCTATGGCAAGAGACAGACAAACCTCTGGTGACCGACAGGCCCCGCCGCTCCCTCGGACGCAGAGCTGTACTCCGGGAGGGGGCCGGGCGCCTGCTGCGGCTCCCGGGGAAGGGGCGGGCTGGTGCCCAGTGCCCGGGCCGTGCTCCGAAGGGTGGGACGGGCACGGACCGAGACGCTCCCCAGAGCCCCGAGCGAGCGCGGGCAGTTACCTCTCCTGCTTGGCTTTCTGCTCCCGGGATCTCCGGTCTCCGATCACCGACATGGCCTGCCGGGACGAGCGCAGTCACCGGGTCGGTCAGCGCCGCGCCGCGCGCCGGCGGGACGGGCACCGGGAGCCGGACGCCGCGGCGCGGTGCTCAGGGCCCGCCCCGTCCCCCCCACCCCGTCCCGGTGCCTCCCCGGTCCCGTCCCGCCCCACCGCACCGTCTCCAGGTTGGAGCTCTGGATCTCCTTCTCCTCCGCGTAGTCCGTGACGCGCTCCAGGTCCGCCGCGCCGCTGTCGTGCTTCCGCGGCTTCTCGGCCGCGCGCCCGCCCGCCCCCTCGCCGCCGCCGCCAGAGCCGTTGGGCTCCGTCTCCAGCTCCAGCTCCACGTCGCCCTCCGCCGCCATCCCGCCGCTGCTTGTGCCCCGCTTCCGGTCACGTGCCGCCGCCGGAACCAGCGAGCGGCGCTCGCCGACGGGCCAGAGCGGTGGCGGGGGGCGGCCCCCGCCCCGGCCCCGCCTTCCCCCGGCCGCACTGTCGCCGCCAGCGGGCGCTGCGGACCCCGGCGGGCTGACCGGCTGCCGCGGGGCCTGCGGGGGGCGGGGGCGGGCGCAGGCACCGGGGCTCGGTAGTGGGACTCGGTGCCGGCGGCTCGGTGCCGGCGGCTGGCGGGCGCTGCCGCCGCCGCGCCGGGGAGGGGAGGGCGCAGCCCTGCCCGCCGTCCCCGGGTCGCCCGCCGGCCGGGCAGGCGCTAAGCCGGGTAAGAGGGTTAGGGATCCTGATTTGGCTCCCGCCGCAGTCACACGTGATGGAAGGGCGGGAGCGGCGCCGCTCGCCGCGGCCCTGGCCGAGCTGCCTGCCCCGCAGCGCCGCCCCGGGATCCCTGCGGCCCCGGGATCCCGGCAGCGATGGCGCTTGGCTGCCGCGGGGCGCAGGCCGAGCAGAGCCAGGTCTGCCGCTGCCGCTTCCCTTCCGTGCTGCGCGTCTCCCACCGCTCCCCGGCGGGGTCACGGCGGCCCCTCGGGACAGGCGGCTCCCCAGGCTCCGTGGGGCACCAGGTGGCTCAGGGTGCGGTGGGGCGAGGAGCCCGTCCCACGCAGACACCCACGCTGCTCTGAGCGGCTGCCTCAGCTCCCAGGGCAGGAGCCGAGGGATGGCCGCCCGACGGCAAAAGCACGGGCAGACCCAGGTGCATGGCAGAGGGATATGTCCCTGCTGGGGGCGGCTGTGGAGCGGTTGGTGCTCAGACGGGCCCGGGGGGCCACACAGGTCTACCGGCGCTGGGATTGGTCCCCCCTGCACGGCCGTGCAGCTGCCAGGGCCACCTCAGCAGCCAGCCAGCCCCGGTGCCATCTGGATGCTGCTGGGGGCCCATGGTGCTAGGGGCCAAACCAAGGTGACAGCTCCATGCCTGCTCTGCCCGCTCAGCAGGGCCGGAGCTGTGGGGCCTGCAGACCCTGGGGGAAGTGTCACAGGCACAGCGCTCCTCAGCCGCTGCCCCGATCCGCAGAGCACCCCCATGGGACTGCAGGCACCCCGTCTCCCTGCTGGGCAGAGCGGCCACCCTGGCTCTGTGGCCTCAGCCCTCGCACTGCTTCACCCTTGCAGTGTGCTGAGCCCAGGGAATCTTGACAAGACCCTGGCACTGCTGACCAGGGTGGCACGGTGCACTGCTCTGGCCCCTCTCCACTGACCCCTGAGGACAGCACTGGGCTCTGCCCGTGGCGCTGGCTCCACCGCGCACACGGCTGACCTGGGAGCAGGGCAGGCGACCGCAGGTTGTCTGACGCATTGGCCTTGCCAGGCAGCTGGGGACCGTGCACCGCTTGCCACTTGGCTCTGCCATCGGCCAGCCACACTGCTGGAGGCTGACGCTGCTTCCAGCTCTCCAGGTTGGCACCGGGGCCTCACACCAGCCCCGTGGCACCTCCCGCCCTGTCCTCATGGTACCTGGGGCTGTGTGGGCCATGCCATGCTGGCCTGGCAGACCTGCCACGGAGTCAGAAACCTGCCCCTGAGAGCGGCCCCCTGTGCCAGACTCAGGCTTGTGTCTGTTGGACCCATGCCAGCTCCTCCGCCTCTGGCACCTGCTGCACCACATGCTGCACCCATCTCTGTGACAGCCTCCAGGGCCCTTTCCCCGCCCAGCTCCCAGCCTCTTCTAGTGCAGGGATGTGTGCGTGAAAATGAGCCAGCATGGAATCTCCCTGGGGTCCCAGGGGGCTGTGTTGGGCTGATCCCAGGCAGCAGCTGAGCACCCACACAGCCACTGGCTCCCCCCTGCAGTGGGATGGGGAGAAAATAGGAAGAGGAAAAGCAAAAAAAAACCTGTGAGTTGAGATAAAGACACTTTAACCTGTAAAGGAAAGAGGAAAAAAATAAAAAAAAAAAAGCCCAGACCACAGCACAGTCACTCATCGCCTCCCACCAGCAGCCGGGTGCCCAGCCAGTCTCCAAGCAACAGCCAGGCTGGGAGCCAAAACCCTTCCTCTGCCTCTAGGCTCACTGTGAGGATGATGCTGTATCATGGATACAGCTGCTTTGGCTGCTGGGGTCAGCTGTCCCAGCTCTGCCCCATCGCAGCCTCCTGCCCACCCCAGCCTCCCCACTGTGGGGGAGAGTGGGAAGAAGGGGGAGCCTTGATGCTGGGTGAGCCCTGTGCACTGGCAGCCCAAATACCAGCGTCTTGTCAAGGCTGTTCCAGAACAAAGCCAGAGCAGCTGAGGAAGAGCTGAAGGAGGGTGATGCCAGTCCAGCCAGATACAGCACAGGGCCTCTGGGGCAGCTGGCAGCCACCCCCCTCCCCCCCACATCCCTCCAGCTTGTCCCCAGCTCCTGACCGCTCTGGGAAGATCCCGCTACCCAGTGGGATGTGCTCATTGCCAACCTCCTGCCTGCGCAGCCCCTTACCCCTGCAGGGGCATTCTTGGGTGCCCCTGTGCCCATGAGTGTCATTGCATCTCTCCAGCCCTTTGCCCCCCACCCCCCAGCCACACCACACAGCACCACGGCACCACTCTGGGACCAGCCATCACCACACAGGTGACAGCACCCCACAGACCACACATCCCCTCCCATGCTGGTCCATGCCCAAACTGGCTCCCAGGGCCTCATCCTGCCCAGTGAGGGCCCAGGGTCCCAGGCAGGGGTCCCCATGGCCAGGGGTCACTGGTGGATCCTGGACAGGCTCCCAGCAGAGCGCATCGACGGTGGCAGCAAGCAGATGGTGGGGCGGGCCGAGCCGAGCCGACAATCCCCCTAATCCCATCAGGGCAGCAGAGGCTGAGTGGAGCCAAGCTGGGCCATGGCGGGCACACGGGCGCACGGGCGTCTCCTGCACTCGCTGCTCTGCCAGGTGGGACTGAGGGGCCCATCGCAGCTGGGGAGGGGGGCTGGAACAGGGCAGGGGTGCCAGGCCAGGCTCGGGGCAGCTCTGTTCCAGTGAGGTCCCTGCTGACCATGATCTCCTCCAGCTGTGCTGCGGTTGTGGGGGCAGCTCCTGCTGTGGGCTCCGCGTGTCCACAGGCACCCGGATCCTCTACACGCTCTTGCATGTCCTGGCCTCTGCCGTGTGCTGCCTCATGCTGTCCCGCACTGTGGCCCAGGCTGTCAGGGAGAAGGTGATGGCGGGGAGCTGGGACAGCCAGAGTGCTGGGGGTGCTGGAGGTCCCAGGGGCACCGGGGGTGCTGGGGTGCCAGACATCTTGGGGGCACTTAGGGGTCCCAGGAGCACTGGGGCTCCCAGGAGTACTGGGATGCTAGGGATGCTGGAAGTGCCAAGGTTGCTGGAGGTGCCAAGGGGGGGAAGGGGTACCAAAGATGCAGGGCTTGCCCAGCGCACTGAGGGTGCCAGGGGTGCTGGGGCTTCTAGGGGTACCAGGGATGGAGAAGGTATTGGGAGTGCTGGGGGTGACAGGAGTCCAGGGCTGCCTGGTGCCAAGGAGTGCTAGGCATACCAGAAGCCCTTTCCTGTTGCTCACTGTGCCTGCAGGTGCCCTTCTCAGCGGTGCTGTGCAAACACATGCCTGGGGGCATGGACTGCGAGCGGCTGGTGGGCTCTTCGGCCGTGTACCGGGTCTGCTTTGGCACCTCCTGCTTCCACCTGGCACAGGCTGCCCTGCTCCTCAATGTGCGCTCCAGTGCTGACTGCCGTGCGCAGCTCCACAACGGGTATGGGGATGGGGCGTGGGGGTGGGTCAGGCTGCTGGGGGCTGCCAGGGGCTGGGGGTTGCCGGGGGCCCTGTCTCCCAGATGCTCGGCTACCCCACAGGTTCTGGCTCCTGAAGCTGCTGGTACTGGTGGGGCTCTGTGCTGCCAGCTTCTTCATCCCTGAGGATGGCTTCATCCAAGGTGTGCCCCCTCCCAAGCCAGCACACTGCCTGCAGCTCCTGTGTGCCCCCAGGGCTAGCCTCACCTCTGCCCTCTCCCTCCAGCCTGGCACTACACAGGAGTCTGTGGGGGCTTCGCCTTTATCCTCATCCAGCTGGTGCTCATCACCGCCTTTGCGCACACCTGGAACAAGAATTGGTGAGTGCCAGGGCACCAGGTGGGTGCCTGCATGCTGCCGGCTCTCATCCGCTCTCCCTGCAGGCTGACGGGCGCCTCACAGGACAAGCGCTGGTACCTGGCTGTGCTGCTGGCCACGGCTGCCTTCTACACCCTTGCTTCTGCCGCCTTCTCCTTCCTCTACAAGTACTACACGCACCCAGCCGCCTGCCACCTCAACAAGGCACTGCTCACGTTCAATGGCAGCCTCTGCGGCATCATGTCCTTCATCTCCATCACACCCTGTGTGCGGCTCAGTGAGTACCACACAGCATGGCACAGCACGGCACAGCATGGCATGGCGCTGCAGGGGCTGCTGCATTGTAGGGCTGGCTGTGTCCTGGGGCTGGGTGGGGGGTGGCTGTGGGCTCCCAGCTCAGGGAAAGGACTTGGGTGCCTGGGGAGCACCCAGCTCCCCATGGCTCCTGCTGGCCCCTCCTGTTCCTTGGCACAGGGCATTGGGCAGGAAAGTGGTGGGAGGGGGCTGCCCAGGGCCCACGTGGAGCCCATCCACCAGCTCATGGCGCTCCTGGGGCTCCGGCAACACCTCTGACCCCATCCTTGCAGAGCAGCCACGGTCAGGGCTGCTGCAGTCCTCAATCATCAGCTGCTACGTGATGTACCTCACCTTCTCTGCACTGTCCAGCCGTCCCCCAGAGAGAGGTGGGTGCTCCTGCCTGCTGCCAGCAGCCCCCCCCAGCCGGAGCATGCACCCGTCTCACCTCCGCCTCCCCGCAGTGCTCTACAAGGGGCAGAACCTCACCGTCTGCTTCCCAGGCGTCCGGCAGGACGAGCTGCAGACAGAGGACACCACCGTTGCCGTCCTGGGGGCTGCCATCATGTACGCCTGCGTGCTCTTCGCATGGTGCGTGTGCCCATGGTGCAGAGCGGGCAGGGCACCCACAGCACCGTCCCCTCTGGGCACAGCCAGCCTGACAGGCACCACGCAGGGACCCCGTCCCCAGCCTGTGGCATGGCTGGCAGAGCTGAGGGATGTCCCATGGGATGGCAGGGCCAGAGCAGGCTGGGCAGCTGCTGATGGGCAGGGGCAGCGCAGTGAGCCCAGGCACAGCATGGCAGGTCTCCTGCAGCTGTGTCAGATCCATGGGACAGGCTGGGGGCCTGGTACAGAGCAGTGGGTGCCCGTGTTATGCTTTCTGCCTCTCTCCTGGGCACAGTAATGAAGCCTCCTACCTCGCTGAGGTCTTCGGGCCCCTCTGGATGGTCAAAGTTTACAGCTTTGAGTTTAAAGTGAGTATGGATGCTGTCCCACCCCACCCGTGCCCCATGTCATTCTGCCACAGGCACCCCAGACCTGCTGCCCCAAGCCCTCCTGAGCCCCCGTCCCAGCCCTGGGGCAAAGGCAGGTTCATCCAGTGAAGCACGGGGGAGCTTCCCACGGTGCACCCCCACCTGCGCCAGCTCCTCAGAGGCATGCAGCCCCAGTGCCGGGACGGGCCAGATCCTGCAACAGGGCTCAGCCCAGCTGCGGTGGCCATGGGGCTGGGCTGCCCTGCCCCACTAGCAGTTGCCAGTGCACTGCTTTCTCTGCAGAAACCCTCCTGTTGCTTCTGCTGCCCCGAGAAGATGGAGGAGGAGCTGAGAGGTGGGTGCAGGGTGGCTGCAGTAACACACACCCTCGGGTGCCTCTGTCGTAGCCCAGGGGTGCCAGCAAGGAGGGGATGCAGGAGCTGCCATGCCCCTGTGCTCTCCCAGGCACTGAGCAGACATGTGAGCAAGCAGAGGAGACTGCTGGAGGACAGTGCATCATCCAGGATGAGAGAGACCGGGTGGTCTACAGCTACTCAGCCTTCCACTTTGTCTTCTTCCTCGCCTCTCTCTACGTCATGATGACCCTCACCAACTGGTTCAGGTAGGGTCCCATGCTGCTGCCCAGCCCTCCTTGCTCTAACTCCCCTCTTGGTAGTGCAGCTGCCCGGCTGGGACTGCAGCCCTGCCAGCATTGTCACCCCCCCCCAGCGCTGTTGACCCCCCCAGAGTCATCATCCTGCCAGCTCCAACCCACTCCCTGCACAGGCTCGGGCTGCAACATTGCACTCCTCACTGGCCCTCTCTCTGGGCCGTGCCAGCATCACCAAGCTGGTGCCTGCTGGGGAAGCACACAGCTCTGCACCTGCAGACCCACACCGCTTCAACCAACAGCCCCCACCAACGGCAGCCATGAGCTGCAGCAAGACAGGCTGGGGTCTGCAGGGCTGGGGGTCTCCATGGCAGGTGGGACGTGCCCAGGGACACGCAGCTGCTGGGACATGGGGTGACTTGGCGGCTGCAGCTGGCACCAGGAGCCCCTGTGTTGGTGTCCCTTGGACACCCAACACCTGCCCTCTCCCACCAGCTTCGAGAATGCAGTGCTGGAGACCACCTTCACACATGGCAGCTGGTCGACCTTCTGGGTGAAGGTGTCCTCGTGCTGGGCCTGTGTCCTGCTCTACCTGTGGCTGCTGCTGAGCCCACTCTGCCTCTGCGGCTCTCCCCAGCACCGGCGCAGCAGCCCGGCCCTGCGCATCCTGCGGCGACGGCGCGCCTTGCAGCGCATCAGTGTCTCCACGTAGTCCCTGCTGGGATGGACTGTGCCTGGCCCTGTGTGTGGCAGCAGCCGGTGCTGGGGTCTGCCATGTCCTGTGCCTGTGCTTGGGCCCCACTGGTTCCGCTGGCCTCCCCTGACCCCCTGTCCCAGGAGACAGCAGCATCAGAGAGCCTGAGGGGGACCCAGGAGCTGGGTGCTCCCAGGGACATGGGTCCTGTGCTGAGCAGGGGCCAGCCAGAGCAAGCCCAGGTAGCGGGCGCTCGGCCCCGGCTGGTGCCAGCAGTGGGAGGTGGCTCCTGCTGCACACCGGCTGCCAGCCCAGCTGCCCTGGCCTGGGGCTCGCCAGGGGAGCGGGGCCCTGCCCCAGCTGCCTCTGCGTCTCAGCTCACCTGCAAGCAGGGTGCTCATTGTAAATAACTCCTTGAATACATTTCTACATAAAACTCTGAGCTGAGCTTGTGCTATCTGCCCCCACGAAGGCAGCAGCCATGGGGCTGGGCATGGAGGTGCCTGCAGCACCCCAGCACCGGCCCCGTCCATGCAGCAGTCATGGCCATGGGCGCAGTTCTGCTGGAGAGGGGGAACTAACAGAGGGGTGGCAGAACAGGGAACACTGGCCTGGGGCCTGGGGCTCCAGGAGGGTGCTCAGCTCAAGGCTGGTCCCCCAGCATGCTCCCAGCTGAACCCCTGGAGGAGCCCCTCCCCCCAGGACACAGGGATGGCTCCAGCAGGACATAGTGCGAGTGCTGGGTGTACCAGCCCAAAAGGTGCCAGCAAGCCATAAAGGCACCATGCCCCAGATGATGAGCACCTGCCTGAGCAGCAGGGACTATCCTGACCTGCTTGGCCAAGGACCTGCCCCAGGATGCCAGGGACAATGCCAGGCTATGGGGTCCCGTGGGCACCATGCCCACCCCCAGCTCCAGCTGCTCCTGTCCCATCCTGCCCCACCACAGCAGCTGCCCTTCTCCCTGGGGACTGGTCACAGTGCCCCCAGACCTCCCTCCACCCCCTCACCTCTCTGCAGCTGAGAAAAGCCTGGGGGAAGACAGATGGATGGGTGGACAGATGACAGAGCCCCTGGCACCCACCAGTGCCCATTGCCTCAGCAGGCCTGCTAGGAGGGGAGACGGGGGAGCCAGAGGCACTGAGTGCAGGTACTAGTGCGGGTACCAGAATGACCCGGGGCATCGTGCGGGGTGCAGCTGCCCAGGAGGGCACGGTACTGGCACTGCCGGAGGATCACAGGCTGGCCCTGGCCCCACACTCCACCCGTGCAGCAAAGACTTTGGGGTGCCTCCATGGGGCCCGGCAGCACCATGGGGCCATGGCACCAGCTGCGCCTGGCAGGCCCCACTTGGTGACAGTGGTGGCTGGTGTTGGACAGGGACCAACACGTGCAGCCAGGACCCTGCACCCACCAGCCCACCACAGCCAGCAGGACACAGCCCTGCAGGAGGTGACGGCGGCACTGTGGGGCAGGCGGTGCTGGCATCTGGCCTGATCCTGGTCCTGGTGCAGTCAGCGCAGAGTCCCTGCCTGGAGCAGTGGCTGCACTAGGAGCCACAGGGGTGGGGGTGTGCAGTGCCCAGTGCTGGGCTGACCTGGGAGCTGTGGTTTGCACCTCTCCTCCCCAGGAGATGGAGGGACCCCACATGGGGCTCGGGGAGAAGCGCTGGGCAGCTGCAGCATCAACCTGGGGACATTGCCCAGGTAGGGCCAGGATGGGACTGGCTGGGGTCCCTGCAGCCCTGGGCACCCGAGGGCTCCCTGGTGCACTGGGCTGTTCCCCAGCAGGGACCTGTCTCACCCTGCCCAGGAGAATGATCGGCTGCATTGCACCCTGCGCAAGGCTAAGCATGACATGTCCCAGCGGCAGGTGGAGCTGGACCAACTGCGGGTGGACTTCTCCAAGTGGGCCCAGCAGTGCAAGACAGGCATTTTGGGAGAAGGGGACAGTGGGGCTGGCCCCAGCTCTGCAGGAGACCCTGTCTATGTACAGCCCAGCACCAGCCCCGTGCGCTGCTCCAGCAGCCGAGAAGGCGGCACTGCCACCAGGTGCCACGCTGAACCTGGATGCAAGCAGGGGGGCTCTGGCAGACCCTGGGTGCTCCTGCCTACCCTGCTGCCGCAGGGAGGGCCAGACGCCCGTCACAGAAACACTGCCCTGCTCAGCCCCGCAGTGAGCACAGGCAGCTGGGAAGCCTGCCCAGAGCTGCTGGCACATCCCTCCAGGCCTGTTGTTGGCAGGCCCTGTGACACTAGTTGTCCTTGGGGCTCCCTGGCTGTCCCAGCACCTCCATGGGCACCTCTGCCTCCCTGGGCAGGGGGTGCCTGCTGGGGTGGGGCTGTAAGGCCTGGTGCAGCGCCTGTGCCAGCTGAGGGGGCTGGTGCCCACAGGGGCCCTGCCATGAGGATGCTGCGTCCTTGCAGGGAGCAGCTGGCCCTGCAGGAGATGGCGGAGGAGACCTGGCATTGGTGAGCTGTGTCAGGATGCTGCAGTACGCCTGAGCCTGGCCGGGCAGCGGCAGGGGAGCCACCATGGGGGCAGCCAGGGATGTGCTTCTTCTGGGGGGGGTGCCACTGCTGTGGGTACAGCCCTCCCCTGGGTCGGGCCCTGCTAGCCCTGGACCTCAGGCTGCTCCCCCCTGCCAGGATGATCAACAGGAGCCTCTGTGAGAGCAACAGCAGCCTGAGCTCAGCCCTGCTACTCCGCTCACACGTAGACCTGCCAGCAGCGAGCCCTGCAGCCACTGCACCCACACAGGGAGGGGAGGGGAGTGCCAGGACCAGCACCCACCCAGGCAGCAGGGGAGGGCAGGGATGCTGGCCACCCCGACGGGGCTTGGGGGCAGGCTGGCTCAGCTGCCCTCTCTCTCCCTGCCCGCACGCCTGGCCAAGGGGACACAGCACACAGGCTGCTGCCAGCACTCTGGGACCCACATGAGCCCCTGGAGCTGGAGGCCACAGCTCCCCATGGCCAGGGTACTCCCTCCCACGCACACAGGGTGCCTCCATGATAAACACTTTCTCCCCTGCAGCCCCCTCACTGCCTGCCCAGAGGGCACCCGCAGAAGTGAGCGATGGGGGGCAGTGCCGGCTGTAGACGCCCCTCCCTGAGCACTGCCCTCCGGCACAGAAGCAGGAGAAACAACTGCCTGCAACGCCTGCTCCCTGCTGCGACCTCCTGGGCAGCCAGAGACCTGGGCCACAGCGGTGCCAGCCTCGGGCAGCCGCGGAGCACAGCCTCCAGCACAGGCATAGCCTCCTCGCTCAGCAGCGCAGGTAGCAGCAGCTCAGAGGATGGGCCCTCCCCCAGCCCCTGCTGGGGTACCAAGGTGAGGGACCTGCCCCGGGCCCAGCACCCTGGGCTGGGGAGGGGGGCACAGGTCTGCTTGCCCACAGCTCGTGGCCTCAGGCCCCTCACCATAGCACCCAGCAGGCACCTGGCCCTCCCACAGGCAAGGCAGAGGGACCCCGCTGCTCCGCTGGGCACTTCAGCAAGAGGAAGCTTCCTGCCTTCGCACCGGAGGTAACCGGCAACTCCCCATCCGGTGAAGGGCCAGGCTGGGGGCCAGCCAGAGCACACCCACACGCCATGCCAGCCCCCACTGCCACTTGTCCCACCAGGGGCACACGAGGAGAAAGGAACCTGTGCCCCCCCACCCCACGTACTGGCTGGTGCTGGCAGGGGATGGGAGCACAGGCAAGTCCAGCTTCCTGCTGTGCCTCTGCACGGACGAGTTCAGAGGAAAGATCTCTGGCACCCTCGGTAACACCCCCACAAGTACCCCAGGTGCCTGGGCTGGGGCAGAGGCACAGCAGCAGCACTTGACTGTCTCTCCCAGCAGGGGTAGATTTCCAGATAAAGCAGCTGCTGGTGGATGGAGAGCAAACCACATTACAGATCTGGGACACCGCTGGGCAGGAGAGGTGAGAGCACAGGGGCTGGGGCTCCTGCCTGCCATGCCAGGCTGGCCAGAGCCAGGTCCTGCTCTGGCAGCAGCCCCACAGGCTGGCAGTCACCGCACCAGCAGCAAGCCCAGCCTGACCCCACAGCAGTGACACCCCCGGCCCCAGGTACGAGAGCATCGCCCAGTCCTACTTCCACAAAGCCCACAGCATGCTGCTCTTTGACATCAGCTCCCCAAGCAGCTTCCTCAGCATCTGCCAGTGGATTGATATCAGGGTAGGGGAAGGGTCTGGCAGGTCCCCAGCCCCCACAGAGAGGAGCAGCAACCTTGGGGCTTCCTCAGGGAGAGCTGGGCCATGTCAGCCCAAGGCAGTCCTGGGAGAGCAGGAAGACGACAAGAGCTGGGCTGCTCAGGAAGCAAGGTGCAGGGCCAGCCCCTGGGAGCACAGGGAGTGCTTCCCCCAACTACTCCCTTCTGCTGGTGTTTGTGTCAGGTCTGGAAGCATGCTCTGCTCCCACGTATGGCACAGGTGTGACAGGAGGCAGCTGGTGTGTGCAGCAGAGCTCTGTGGCTCCCAGAGACAGTGGCCACAGCAGCAGCTGCGGCTGGAGGCTGCCAGCCCCACAGAGCCCTGAGACACCTATCCCTCCCAAAGGCCACTGAGAGGCTGTTGCCACTCAAGCTGGTGGGGGACAAGATGGACTCACGGCCCAGCCTGCTGGAGGCAGCGGGGGTTCACACAGCCCACGGGCAGCAGCTGGCCACTGTGAGCAGGTGCACCTCAGGGCAGCAGGGACCCCACTGACACCCACCGCTCCCCCCAGGCCCATGGCTCCCTGTTCTGCAAGACCAGCACCAAGGATGGCACCAATGTGGCAGAGGCTGTGCTGCACCTCACCCAGCAAGGAGTCCTGCCTGCCACAGCACACATCTCCAGGCTGTACAGGGCCTGCGGCAGCTGCCCAGCAACATCCTGCCAGGGTAGTGGGACTTGCTGACACTCTGCTCCTGGCACTGCAGGGAAGTGAAGAGGCCAATGGGCCAGAGCAAAGGCCACAGCACTGGACTGGACCTCAGCATCCCTCTAAGGGCAGCTCCACAGTGCTGCTGGACCTAGTGCAGGAGGTGGCCGGCTGTAGCTTCACATCCTCTCCACGGAGAACCCCCAGCTCCGACTGCACACGCAGAGGTGCTGTGGAGCAGGTAGCTCACCTCACTTCAGCTCCTACAGCTGCTTGTCCCTGCAGCAGCAGGAGCAGCTCAGTCTGTGCACAGGGCCAGCCACCACCTCTCCAGCCCCGGCCCCACGTTGCCTCCCTGCAACCAGCCCCATGCTGTCCTTCCTGCCCTCACTACAACGCGACCCTCCCCAGTGCAATCCATCCCTGGTTTCGTTCCTCTGGGTCTCCAGCAGTCCCGTCAGCCCCAGGGGGTTTACCCCTCGCCTCCCTCTGCCCACAGTGCACCTCCGAAGCTCCTTATTCACCCGCGGCTGTTCTCGGTGTCCTGCTGGCTGCTCTGAGCTCCCAGGCGATGCCCACAGAGACCTCACAGGCCAAGCCCCACCTTTGTTCCTCACCGTGAAGATGTGGCTGCTCCACACCACAGCAGCCGTGCTTGTTCCATCACTCCTCTTCACCAGCACGGAATACGGCCACGAACGCTCCCTCCCGGCCGGGGTGGGACGCGGCGGCGGCGCCCCGGCGCCCCCCCGCTCCCCAGGCAGCCCCAGCCCCCCCGCCCGGGCGCACGGAGGGAGAACACAGGGCCTGCAGGGCTCCACAAGCTACTTTAATAGGAGACGGACCCGAGGCGAGTGCAGGGCGCTGCCGGTGTCCCCGGCGGGGCGGCCCGGCCCCGGGGCTGCACTGGGCATCCTGCCGGCGGGCGGCCCGGCCCCGGGGCGGCGGCGGCGGCCCGGCCGCGGGCTACTTGGCGCCCTCCTTCTTCTCGTCGGCCTTCTTCTGCTTCTGCTGCATGATCTCCGAGTCCCTGCAGGGAAACCGCGTCGCCGGGCTGGCCACAGCACTGGCACCACCCCCGGGATGGGGACGGGGACCGGGGCCGGGGGGGGCGCCGGCGGTGCCGGCCCGACGCTCACCTCTGCTTGCGGGCGGCGGCCGAGAGCCCGTCGTCCCGCCGCTTGCCCTTGCCCGAGTCACTCTGCTTCTTCAGGTTCTTCTGCCGCGCCAGTTCGCGCTGGTTCCCGCCTGCGACGGCGCGGCCGCCTCAGCGCGGCCCGGCCCGAGGCCCAGCCCCAGGGACCAGACCGCGCCCCAGCCCCCCGCTCCCGGGTCATGGCGCCGGCCCCCCCGCCCAGCCCCAGCCCCAGCCCCAGCCCGCAGGGCGGGTCACGGCACCGCTCCCCCCGGCCGCGGTCCCGGCCCGCACTCACGGGTCATGGCGCCGCTCCCTCCCGCCTCCGCTCCGCCGCCACGTCCCGCACTGCCCCCCCTCGCGCCCCGCCCCGCCCCGCTCTTTAAGGGCGCTGCAAGGCCAATCGCCGCGCTGAGCCCGCCCCCGCCGCCCTCCTATTAGCACATCACTCCTGCTAGTCCCCGCCTGATTGGCCGCGGGCTATGGCTGCCATTCTGCCGGCGGGGGCGAAGAAGCCGGAAGCTGCGGCGCAGACGCCAAGAGCCGCGGGGCCGCACCCACGCGCAAGGGGCGGGGCAGGACGGCGGCCCCACGCCGTAATGACGCGCGGGGCGTGGCTGAGAGTGCTACGCGGGGATGGGGCTTGCGGGGGGCCGGGGCGGGCGCTCCCCTCCTCGGTCCGAGGCGCGGAACCGCTGTCGTCCCCGGGCCGGGCCCCGGCGGCCCTGTAGCCTCTCCTGCACCCGGTGGAGCGCCTCTTCCGGGAGCGCTGCGACACTACTCAGGCTGCTCCTTCCGCCGCGGGCGGTGCCGGGGCTCTGCGGAGAGGAACCGCCGTGAGCGCCACCCGCGCCGCCGCGGGCGAGCGGGCCCGGGAGGAGCACCGCCCCCCCGACGGCCCGTGCTCGGGCGGCCCAGTTTACCGGCGCGCCCACGCACCCGGGGCTCGGTGGCGGCGTCGGGCCGTGGTGGGGCTCCTGAGGGGCGGCGCGGGCCGGGGGGCTCCGGTGCTTCACCAGCCGTGAGAGCTCGGTGTGGATCACCTGCGGGAGGCGGGGCGGCTGTGGCAGGCCGGGCTCCCGCGGGACCCCCGACGGTCCCGGTGCCGAGTTCCTGTGGGACCCTGCCCGCCCCAGCGCTCCCCGTGCCCGGCTCCTGCGGGACTCCCGACAGTCCCGGTGCCGGGTTCCCGCGAGACCCGCGCCAGTGTTCCCGGTGCCCGGATCTTGCAGGACCCCCGCCCGCCCCCGCACCCCGGACCTTGCTGGCCGGGTCCAGCTCTAGGGCTCTCTTCAGGACGACCACGGCCTCTGCCTCGCGGCCCTGCTTCGCCAGCAGCTGTGGAGAGAGGAGCGGGCGGTAGCGGGCGGCCGGGCCGGGGTGGGGGCACGAGGAGGGCGCGGGGCTGACCTGTCCCCGCCGGAGCAGCGCCTGGCCGTTGTCCGGGCTGATGCGCAGGGCCGCCTCGCAGGCCGCCAGCGCCTCGCCCACCCGCTGCAGCTTCAGCTCGGCGGCCGCGCAGTTGTTGAAGCACTTGACGCGCTGCTCCCGCAGCTCCTCTTCCTCCTGCGGCCCAGGAGGGGCTGCGGGGCGAGAGCAGCCTCAGCACTCCGGGGCCCCGCAGCCCCGCAGCCCCCTCCCCCGCCCGGTCTCACCGGCGGTGGGGCCGTCGAGGACACGCAGGGCCAGGCGGTAGGAGCGCAGTGCCGCCGCGAAGTCGCCTCGCGCGAAGTGGAAGTTGCCCCGCTCCCTCCGCTGCGCGCCCAGGCGCAGGCGGGCGGGGGGCGGCAGCTGCTGCGGGTCGGGGCCGTCCCGCACCTCCAGCAGCGTCACCTCGAACAGCAGCGGTGCCTCGGGCGGCACGTCGGGCTCCCTGCGGGCACAGCGCCGGCTGCCCCTGCCCCCCCAGCCCTGCCCGGCCCCTGCCCGCCCGGGTCCCCCCTGCCCTTGCCCGCCCGCCCTACCTGCCCGGGCGGCCGTAGCCGTAGGGGAAGGCGGCAAGGAAGAAGGACATCTCCCCGGGCTGCATGGTGGGGACGCCCAGCTCCAGGGCCTGCGGATGCGGGCACGGCGGGGCTGGCCGGGCGTGGCACCGGGCGGCGCTCAGCCCGCACCGCGCCCCTGCCCGGCGCTGACCTGCACGACGTCGCCGTGGCCTGGGACGAAGGTGAGCCGCGGATCCCGCTCCACCAGCCCGCCGTCCTCTAGGGCGCCCAGCACCTTCACCGACACCTCCTGACCCGGCCGCGGCCGTGGCCCGCCCTGCCCGTCCCGCACCACGCGCTTCCGCAGCAGCCGGTCCTCTGCGGGCGGGAGCGGCCCTGAGAGCCGGCACCCTCGGGGCCCGGCACCCCCGGGGCCGCCCGCCGGCACTCACCTGTCAGGTCGCTCCAGCCGTCGGCCGTGAAGAGCGGCCCGTAGCCGCCGGGGCCCGGGACCGCCAGTGCCTCCAGCCGCCGGTAGAACAGCCGCTCCTCCTCGCGCACCGACGGCAGCGCGATAGCGGTGTGGGGCAGGCGGAACCGCACCCGCCTGCCCCGGCCGGGCCCCCGCGGCTGCCCTCCGGTCCCCGCCTCCCCCTCCGGGGAGCTGCCGGGGGAGGGTCCCGGCATGCCCGCCCCCGGCCCGCCTCGCCGCTACCAGCTGGCCTCGGTCCGGGCCCCCCCGGGGCTCGGCGGCGGGCGCCCGCCGTTCCTAGCCCGCACCGGGCGCGTCGCCGCCGGCCCCGTCGCGCCGCGACTGCCCGGGGCCGCCGCCGGGTGCATCACGCCGCGCCGTTACCTAACGCCGGGAAGCCGCTCAGGGGATTAGTACGGGGCCGCGGCAAAAATAGCCGGCTCAGGCCGAGCCTCGCCACGGGGCTCCCGCCGCTGCCCCGGCCCGCCTCTGGCCCCCGGGAGCGGCCCGGGACCGCCCGCCGCCGTCCCGTGCTCAGGGCCTTGCCGCAGCTCCCGGCGGCGGCGCGGGCGGCTCCGGTACCGGGGCCGTGGGCCGAGGCACCGGGTCAGCCGCCTGTACATGCGGCTCCCGGCGGCGGCGCCGCGGGCGCTGCTCGGCTACGGGCGGCGGCAGGTGGGGCCGGGGAAACCGGGCGGAGGCGGGACCCGTCGGTGCCCGCGGTTGTTGGAGAGGGGCCGGGGCCGGTGGTCGCCTTCCAGGGCAGCCGGGGGTGAGTGGGGGAACCGGGAAGCCCGGGCCGGCCACGGCGTGGGGGACCGGGGGTGAGTGCATCGGGGGACCAGGGAGACCAGAGGGCCGGGCCAGGTCCCCGCGGCCGGGCCGGTGAGAGAGGCGGCGGGGGGCGGCGCGTGGTGGATCCGCCGTGCCCCGGGGGACGGGGAGGCTCAGGGCGGCCGCGGCCCTGACGGCCCGTCCCACTCACAGTGCCTGGCGGTGCCGGGAGGCCCCCGGGAACCCCCCGCGGTTCTTCTCCCTATCCCGTGGCAGCCGGGACGAGCCGCAGGGCCGCTTCGAGTGCTCACATCGGGCCGTGCCCCGGTGAGCCTGCCGGCCCCCGCCGGCCCCCCAGTCCCTCTGTGCTCAGGACTGTGCCGGCGGCACCACCTCGGGGTCAGCCCCAGCCCTGCTCCCAGGGTGCTGGCTCTCACCGGTTGGGCTCTCTCCCACTCTCCTTGCCGTCCCTGATGGCCCCAGCTGAGCAGCCTGGTGCTTTGCGGGTCTAAAAGTCCCTGATGCCCTCCCCAAGCTCACGGCATCCTGAGCTTCCGGTCCCCGTAGGGGCATCCAGGGTGCTGGGGCAGCAGCAGCCACGGAGACTGGGCCTTTGGAGAGAGCCTGGGGACTGACTTCCTCCTCCCTCGCTTGCTCGTGGTGCCCACCTTGCAGGGCCTTCTATGGGCATTTCATGGGGCCAGGGGGAGCCAGCTGGGATCAGCTGGCAGGAGGTGTTGACTTCTCCCATGCTAGGCTAGAGCTGGCTGGACAGCCTGGGCAGCATCCGGGAGAAAATCTTGGTCTGTGCCTGGCAGAGCACCTGCCCACCCCTGCAGGAGTGTGTGTCCCCAGCAAAGGAGCCCTGCAGCAGAGCAGTTGTTGAGCCTGATCTGGCTGTGCATTGCTGTGGTTAGCGGGGTGCTGCACATGGCACTGGCCTGAGCAACAGTGGGTGCTGAACCTCCACTCCCTGCCAGGCTGGGGTCTGATGGCTGGGGGGGCCCTGCTGTTCCCCTGGACAACAGTGCTGCCTCCTCCGGGACCAGCTGGCCCCGGGATGCAGCAGCTGCTGCTTGCCATGGCCAGGCGGCAGCTTTGCACATCTGGGAGTCTCAGGCCTCCACCAGTACAGCACTGGGAGAGCTGTACAGTGTTCCTGTCCTGTCAGCTGTGGGGGAGCAGCCATAGCAGGCTGGGGGCACAGCAGGGCTATGTGCTGGCACTGATGGGGGTGGGAGCAGAACCTAGTGTGGTTCTCCCCAGGGGCTGACCATGTTTTGTCCTGATGTGTCCAGAGGCAAAGGTGTCACAGCTCCTGAAAAGGTCGGTGTGGCTGCTCTGCTGGGGAAGGGCTCTGCCTGCCACATCCACTTCCCTGCAACAGCCAGCCCCGGGGCTTCTGTTCAGCCCCAGGCCCTGTGGCCCCGTCACAAACACAAGCTCCTGCAGCAGCTAGAGGGGATGCTGGTGGGCACAGAGGCCAAGGCAAACACGGGGACAGTGTAAGCCTGGGTGAATTGCACAGCCTCGTGGCCTGGGGCCATCTCTGCTGCAGCTGTGTAGCCAAGCAGGGCAGACCCTGCACACCACTGTAGCCTGGGGCTCCCTGAAATGCCCCAGGGAATCTGCCCAGTGGGCCAGGGGCTCTATGCCCAACAGGGCCGTGCAACTGCAAACTCAGCTTTGGAGAAGGGGCCTTCCAACAATCCCATAGGTTCTGGCCAAGGTGCTTCAGAAAAGCTTTAACCCTCATGATCTGCTCAATGCCAGGTCCCAGGCTCACAGCACCTCCTTTGCAGAGATCCCAGATTACTTGTGGTAAGAGAGCTCGGCATTCCCTGCCACAGGGCTCCCTGCTGCTTATTGTAATTTGGCCCAGCCCCACAACATCAGGCAAGCTGAGACGAGCTACCTGCCTCACCTCTGACAGCAGCAGAAAGGGCTGCTAGCCACGCACCGCAGTCACAGCCCTGCACACTCACTGCCCCTCGTGCCAAGGGCCCCAGCAAGAGGACACAGCACTGCCAGCCCCCCACAGCACCACGAGCAAGTGCTCTGCTGCACAGGTCTTGCATGCCCAGGGAGAACAAAGCTTCTCCTGCTCAGAGCAGGAAACACTGTACCATGGGCACAGCAGAGCAGCACAGAGCTTATGAGGCAGCGTTTAGTGCAGACTACGTGAAGTACCACTATCTGCACATTCGCACTGGAACCGTGAGCCAGACGTTCATTCAACTGGGAGCCAAAATGAAGATGTGGAAACAAGGAACAGAGGAATACAAGGCAAGTGGGACACCTGGGGCATGATGGCACGACATGGCCATGCTCGAGTTCTGCTCACCTGCTTCTTGTGCGTTCCAGGCACTTGAAGCTACAATTTTGCATGAGTACAGCCACTCCAAGAAAGTGAGGTTGGATGCAGGGCAAGGACTGGGCTCCCTCCTAGAGCCGATAAATATATATTTTGGTCTTTTCCCCCACAGACTTATCCTAGCTACCAGTACCAGCTAGAAGCAGTGCTGTGAATACCTCACATCAAAAGCCTGATTCTACAAGTCTGAAGGAAGTGGGAGCTCCTAGGCAAACCACCGCTGCAATTCTTTTCTTGCTTATCAGGACCTGTCCCTGAAGTGGTAGAGGACGCAGATCACTGAGGGTGCATTATATTAAGGGCAAGGTTCAGGAACGACCCATAGCCATTGGCACATCCTTCCTCAGATGTCTGTTTCTCCTCAACTGAAGCCACATTAGCTTCAGTTTAATTGTGGCACACAGTAGCAGGTACCTGGGCAGCTACCAGCACTTCCCAGCACAACACTCCCTCACACCCTTTGTCCCTTTCGCCAGAAAGCTTCACTGCTTCGACCAAGCCTGTGCTTACTTCACCCGTTGGTCTGGGCACTGGCACTGATGCTTACTGAGACAGGCTCTGGGCCAAACCCACTGAAGAACATAACCCATGCATAGTGCCCAGCTCCCACCAGGTCTGAAGTCACATACCAGGGAGCAGAGCGAGGGTCAGAAAAGCTTCTCCTGGCTCTCCCGTGACTGATGCAGGCAGTACCCTGGCCATTAGAGAAGCAGTGCCCATTTGGTTTTACAGAAGGTAGTTGTCAGCAGCCAGTAGAGCCTGTAGTATTCCTCTGGTCCTTCCACCAGCACCTGAAGTCTGCACCCAGCTACAGGGGTCCTGCCAGCTTGAGCTGCGAGGACCGCTCTGTCACATGCATGCTCCCTCTGCCCTCTAGGTGCCTTGGTGTCTGTTCTGGGAGACCAAGCACCTGACAGCCAGCCACAGAGTACAGAAGTGGTTCAAGATATGGATGTAGCTGGGCAAGAAATTCTTGTACTGCACAGATGATGTAGACAGGTAACCATGCAGTAAGCATTGTGTGATATATTTTACCTGCAGAATTCCAGAAGCAATAAATAACTGGTACGCAGCCTTTGGAGCTGTGGGGGAGGATTCCACAGAGAAAGCAAGCGCTGGCTCTTACCATGGTAACTGCTGCAATACAGCAGTGCCTTGAGTCTGCTAATCCTCACTTCAATTCACATGCAGCCGAGAAACTCGGAAAGCCAGGGCAACAGCCCATCTCTCTTCACCCACGGTCTCACTCCTGACCTTCCTCGTCAGCACATTCTGGGCTAAAGGTAGGACTGCCTGTACCCCGAGATGGTCGGTCACAGCCCACACCATCTGACAGCAGCATAGGATCCTATTCCTCTCTCTCCTGAAGGGAAAGCCACAGCTACCAACCTGCTTTCTACCAGGAGAAGTAATGATCTTACAATTAACTGGTCTGAACCACATACAAGCCAGACAAGCCTACTGGCTGTGAGAAACACCCTCAGCGCTGGCCCCACCTCTGTTTGGGAGGAGTATGTAGTTAGTAGCACTCCTCCCCTACCACTTCACTACTTTTGCACCAAGAGTCTTCTAAACGCTCACTGAAGGAAACTAGGCTCACAGTAGGAAGTTGCTGCCTACAAAGAGCAGGATTCTGGTGTTAGGTTTGACAGGTCTCCATAAGACAGGGACATTTGGTCTTAAGGGGGTCATTTTATTGTTTCACTTCTCCAAATGTACAAAAAAAAAAATTAGAAAATAACCCTACCCCCCACCCCCTCCCAAACCACAAAACAAACCAGTCTGGGGAGCCCCACAACAGTGCAGCTAAGAGATGGCAGGAAATTAAACAGGACTAGATACAGCAGCTGGGTCCCCTCAGCCCTCATGGTCACTGGCTCTCCACAACCCAGAACTGGCCCCAGTCTGCCCAGTGCTTCCCCAATTCACACAGAGCTCATCCTGACAAGATGGTGAGTGGGTGCTTTACAAATCTTCCTTCACCTTCTTCTTGGATTTCTTGGTTTTATCTTCCTCCTGCAGCACAGGAGTGTTGGTTGCCTCCCGCTTCAAGTAGCTAATGAAGTCACTCACTTCTCTGCCACCCTGCAGAAAGCACATGACAATAAGGCAGTGCCTGTACTCCCTGTGGGATTCCCCTTCACTAGAGGGGGAGTTCAAGTGCCAGGCAGACCACAGTGACTGCAAGCACAGCTCTCCCCCATGGGTCTGCAGGGTGCAGCAGAGCATTTCCAGCAGATGCCACTGGGTGCGTTCCCAGGGTAACAAACGGAACAGAGCACAGAGCTCCACCCCCAACTCCAGAGAGGCTCGGCATTATTTGGACATCTGGATACTACTTCACTTCTTTACAAAGCAGCAAGAACAGCAAAACACTCACCTCATACTTCTTTGGACTCTGCTTCTTGCCAGCTGGAGCAAAATAGATGGTGGGGAAGCTGGGGAGAGGAGAGAGACATCTAAGCTCCTAACATGTTCCATTTTCTTTCAGACCAGCCCTCACTGAAAGGACTCAACACCCTGCATTCCTCTGGTTCAACATGGTAACAGCTTCAGCAGCTCTTAAACCAGCAGGTGTGGCCTCCAAAAGCCTGGCCACGTCCAGAGTTGACTGAGCTCACCTATGTCCAAGTTTGCTAGCTAAACTGTTTTCAGAAAAGCGAGCCCAGCACTGTTTTCACACTGCCAAGAACAGAATCACAGCAGATTCAAAAGCAGAGGAAGGGGTTCCGCAGCACAGGCCTCCAGGCGCAGTCAGGACACCAGAATCCCAGAGAAGCAAGGCAGATGAACATCCCTGGTTTTCACTCTCACTTTCTTCACTCTAAGCAAATGCCTAGCAATCACATGCCAATTGCCCCTGCCCATCCTCCCTGGGAGATTCTTTCAGCTCTTCCATTGTGGTTGCTGGTCAGAGACAGAAGCCTGAACTCATCTACTGACACGGTGGTGTGACAACGGTTAAGACTTACCCTCTGACTTCATATGGAGAAGGCACATCATTGGCTGTAGCATCCATTTTGGCAATGACGATATTGGGGTCTTTACTAAGCTGTTGGTAGAAAGAGCTTATTAGTAACCAATCCAGAGCAGTTAACACCATCAACATCATCTAAGATAGTGATGTCAGAGGACTGCACACAGTATGCTAAAAGGTGAGGCAGAATAAAACTGCTCAGAAGAAATCTGCTCAAGAGGGGCACAAGGAACAACGTCCCTCCTCAGTCAGCTGTATGCAGCACACATCTCCCAGTGGTAACTGCTGCACTGGTCTGGTGTAACTTCTGGAGAACGCTTACCCCAGCGCAGCTGCTTACCTTCAGCCCTAGGAAGGGAACTGTGAGGATAAGCAGTGCTCAAGAAGGGGTGCCTGGCAGCCAAATAGCAAAAGGCTGTTCAGATCTGGGAGAACAATTTATTTACTCCACTTGTAAAAGAGTGCAGGGCAGTGTTATCCTTGACCAGATGGGAGACTATAATCATGCAGAGGTAAAAGACCCAAAAAGGAACTTTGCCATTTGAGGCCAGACATTGAATCAGGGGATATTTATGTGCCACAGCAGAGGGCCTATTGGTGTGGTTGCTACCACACTCCAGATCCTGCTAACGTACTCCTGCGTTCACAGGAGATGCCAAAACTCATAGTCCTCAGGAAAGCACAATTATGCCCTGTTACCATTCCGGCTAGACAGAACCTGCAGGATTGTTTAGTGCTGCAAAATTCTAGTTTGCGTTTGCAACACAGTCCCAGACCTACCTTCTCCCCCAATTCTTTGTATTTGGGCTCCAGATTCTTGCAATGGCCACACCAGGGTGCATAAAACTCTATCAGGACATCTTTGTCTTCTGCATTAACAATTTCATCAAAATTCTCAGCAACCACCACCTGATAATGTTTGATCACACAAGTTAGTTTTAACTCAGTCAAAAGCGAGGCTGTAACACAACATGCTCAATACACTCTGCCCAAGAAAGCCTGGCACTCCCACAGGAAGAGTGACACTGCACCTGCACAGCAAGCAGCAAAATGATCAAACACACAACTCTTCACCAAGCTATAACATCCTCAACTTGCAGGTAAAAATCTGTCATAAGGTACCAGCACTACCTGCAAGTGAGGTTTGCATCTGTTATCCTCATAGGAGGAGGACAAAATAATTCTTTTTAATCCCAGCAAGTTCCAGGCTGAGGAATCAGTTTAGCAAGACTGGCTAAGGCCATCCCCATAGACACACAAATGACCAGTGACTTCCACTGCCTTATAGGCCCTCATCATAAAGCCAGGCCATGGAAAGCTTTCGTTCAAGGCAGAATTTACTGGGAGGGATGAAAGGTAGGAGTTCTACCACCCCCCACAGTGATGAGATGAACATATAACACCTTAAAAATGGTGCAGTCACAACCAACTTGAAAGCCATGCCAGGTGGGAGCGCATGCCAACACCGCAGGCATTCGCATAATCCCAGTAAATTTGGACGATACTGAACTTGTAGAGTGCATCACGAGTGTGTTCAAGCAGCAGTTACTATACTGAGAGAACAAAGTGGAATCAGAGCTGCAAGCTGCACTTATCCCTTGGCTCAAAAAACTGCACTACAACAAGGGAGTGAATTCTTCTTCCACCTATCACACCAGAGGGTTCTTGACATGCCACAATGCAGCACTTGCAGCATGAGACACTGGCCTATGAGTAGAAGCTGCTGCTGAACAGCATTTCTTCATCCACTGGTAGGAGCTGCTGCTACATTTGATACAGCACTCACCTTCACAGGGCCATCGTTGCTTTCAGGTACAGGCTCCGATTTCAGATACTTTTTCAAGTTTCCATCAAAGTAATCTTGCAGGAATCTCTCCAGAGCCTTTCCATCACGGCTGAAAGTGAAGTGACGTTTTAAAGCCATCATCATACATACAAGATGAGAGGGAAAAACTTTCATGGCTCATTTAAGCTCCTTCCACCCACAGAACAGATGCCAAATGCATCTCCCACAGTGCCAGTCTGCGGCTGGCTTAGAAGATCCCAGAACGAGTGCAAAGATGCCCTCAAAAGTTTTGAGAGGAGGCTGGATGCACATCCCATTCTAAGTTTTAGGCCATCCAGCACTGTTTAAGTTTCTTTTTTTCAAGAAGAAAGGTACAACTATGTCCTGTGCTCTTTAATGCATCTTAGTTCCTAACCAGACACTTAAATATCTTGAATTTTATTCTCTACCTTTATATAACAGGAGGGGCTGCAAACTCTCTAGAGGGCAGGAAAACACAGGAGTAGGAGCCATTTTGACCCATCAGTCATTTCTTCTAGCTGGAACATCCAGCCTTCCTGTTTCCTCCAAGCTGACAAAGTATGATCTGGTCAGAGACCCCCAGACCAAAGTCTACCGAGACGCAACTCTGCTAAGTTCAAAAACTTACGAAAATTCTTCCTGCATGACATATTTATCTCCTTTGGCAGTTCTGATGGCAACAACCGGAGCCTCACCCACGCTGCTGTCCAGGCCATACTCTGAAAGCTCGTGGCCAAAGGTTTTCCGACTAGCAACAGCAAAAGACAGTTTGTGGCCAGCGTCTAAGAACTTCTTTGCAATCATCATAACTCTGATGAGAAAACAAAACAAAACACACAAAACATGATTCCTTTGAACATTATCTTCCATGTGACATAGCAACCTTCAAGTTGAAGCACACACTGGACAAGGAATTCAACAGCATGATGTGTTCTGCACAGGCATATCCTGTAGAAATGGTGTGGAGAAGCAGAGGAGTAAGCTCGTGTCTACTGTGAATGAGGCCTGTGCAAATGTCGCGTGCATTCATCCTCCACCCATCAGCATGACCACCAGAGTCTCAAGCACCAGGGAAAAGGATAGAATACCGCACAGCACTAGTAAGGAAGTTTGTGATTAAGGTCTAAGGAATAGGGATCCAAAAGCAAGCCCGTGGGGTTTCAAAGGATACACAGTGCATGCTTTGGGCTCTGCAGGCAGCAGCCACCCCAGTAGTTCTGATTAGAAACTCAGCTGGCAGCTTTCTGGGAGAGAAGAATTCATATATGGACCGTAGAAGAAACTTGGGCAACTGAGCTGTGGCACAGCACGGATGCAGGGAACAAGTGACAGAAGCCGACTGACCCCCCGCCATTGTGTACCTGTTGCGCCAGTAGTTGGAGCCCTTTGCGTTCTTCTCATAGTCCACATCATAGTATGCCACCAACAAGTCCTTCCCCTGTATCAAGTCTTTGTTGTCTTCAGTCATGTGTGGACAGATGCCAAAGCTATCAACGAGACAGATGTTAGCGGCTTCAGTTTCGCCACCGAGAACATGTCACCTCCCAGGAACAGGCTTGATGCAGCACACTCTTGTTTCCCACCCAAGAACATTAAATGCCAGTAATCAATAAGACCTAAGGAACTCACATGTTCTCCTGGATAAATTTCTTGATCTTTCCACTGGTGATTTTGTCTTCTGTATACTTCACAGAGCTGTCCTCGAACTTGTTTGTCAGGCGTGGTGGACGGAATAAGACTATACCCCTGAGGGGAAGCAGGTATTGTGAATTAGTTTAAACCATCCCTGCGTTTCCAAAGATGGCAGCTAGACGAGGTAAGAACCCAATCTCCAGTGACTACCCCCATTCACTGTTCATAGTTTCAACAAGGCTGTCTAGTTTCTTGGTGGCACTACTCTACTAGACCTACCTGTCAGACCCTTCTCCCATATGCAGACAGGCCATGAGAAACAAAAACCCCACCATAACAAGCAACGGGGAAGAAAAACACCTCTGTTGAGATACTTTCCATCCAGAGGCAGACACTAACCCTCCAGAGCCTGCAACCTTTTCTACCTTTCTATCTTGGTTCCAGAGAGATAAAAAGATATGCCACTGGCAGCTGGGGAAGAGACAAGACCTTAAGCTGTGTTCAGAAAGTAAATCCAGTTAACAGCTGAAACCCATGAATTTGTTCCAGGTGTCTTAATAACAAGAAATCCTTGTGTTAAACAACTTACTCTCCATCTTCCTCATACTTCTGCACCAGTTGGTCCTCACTGGTATGTGCAAAACGGTAGTTATCTCTTAGGTTGTTGGCGGCTTTCATGAATTCTGAGTAAGCATCCCCAGATGCATCTCCAAAGAAGCCTGCAGCAGAAAGACAGATGGTGACCCCAAACCGACTCAGCAGCAGTCCCTGTGCAGCCCTCATCATTTATCTCTACATGGCACTGAAAGATCACTTCTGAATTAAGTCCTCCAGTACATGTTCTGGCCTTCCACCTTTGACAGCTTCTCTCCCATTTTTATTGGAATCTTTCTACATTCCCTCACCTCCACGAGCAGAAAGTTACTCAAGAGTCTGCCCAGCTTAGCCATTCGGCCAAAAGGCAGTTGGCCTCTGAGCACCAAGATATCCATTTGCAACCATCTGACACCACTAATGGCAACAGCTGCCAATGGTACTTAACACAAACAAGTTTGGGAATGTTGATCGATACTTGTCCAGTTACACTTGTAAGATGGCACCTGATCTGCACAAAGGAAAGCTGCTATTACTGCTTGTAAACCATGATCCAGTCATACGACACTGACAGCCTACCAGTGTCACAAGACACACCCAAAGGTACTTTCTAGCAATCCAAAGATACCTGTTGTCAGCCAGCCAGAAGAGCAACAAACTTTAAAAAATACACACTATGGTGCCAGCAGGTCTGACAGACAGTCAAAGAATCACAGAAGAGAAAAAAAAAAAAGGGAAAAAAGAAAGGTTGGAAGGAATCCCCAGAGGTCATTGAGTCCAACCTCCTGCTCAAAGCACGATCAGCTTCAAAGGCAGATCAGGTTGCTCAGGGCTTTGTCCAACTCAGTTTTGAAAATCTCCCAGACTGAATGTTTCGAAATCCCTCTGGGCACACGTTCCACTGCTTTATTATGAAAAACTTTTTTGCTCATGTCCATCTGGAATTTCTCTTGCTACAGCTTGTGATACTGCCTCTTATCCTTTCACAATGTGTTCCTCAAGACATCTCCCAGAGCCAAGCATATGATCATTTCAGTGCTGCACTGCATCTACTCACCCACTACAGAAGCATCTTTATCACCGATGAATTTCTCAAAATCAGCCACAGAATTGAGAGCCACCGAAGCAGGTCCTGCCTGTTTCTTGAGATGACTGACAATCCCATCTTAAAAGAAAAGTCAAATGATTAAAGGCATCAATACAGAGTTCCCCAACAGATTTTTCAACCTTCCTAAACCAAAATTTGTTTCTGCAGAATCCGTACACTTCTCCCATACAATAAACACAGTGTGAATTGAAGGAGCACTATCATCAACTTCACAGAGGAATTTTCAAGCATTTTCCAAATACTGCACATTGAGGGTAGTAGGTGTTAAAAGATAACATGGAAACCTTCACCTTCAAAAGACAGCTTTAAGGGATACTGAACATCCAGGGTTCTGCTAACACAAAGAGATCTGGAAAGGGCAAGGAGGGGGTGGGTGTGTGGGTGGAAACCTTCTTTGTATCCCTCAACACGTGTAAAATCCCTGACACAAGTCTATTACACATGGGTCTGCCTTCCAGCATCATTTTGGCAAACCAGGTGCTTGACAACAAGCTCTCACCTGCTGTCCTGGGCCCATCATAGGTTCCTGCCTCTTCTCCATCTCGAAAAATCTTTAGGGTGGGATATCCACTGACTCCATACTTATTACAGGTGTTTGAGTTTGCTGTACAGTCAACCTGAAGGAAGAGGAACATTGCTACTCTGTGACCTAGCCACCCGTATGCACAAAAGAAAATGGCTTTGCCACTGCCCACATTATCACATATAAAGTGTAGAGGGTCTGAAAGCTCTCAGGTGTCTTTAACCAACGCTGGATTCCTTTCACAAAAAGCATAAGGATCTGCAAAGCATCTACAAGACCAAAACTGAAGAGTCAAGACTGAGTAAGGAGGTAGCATAGGTGCAACGGCAGGCCTAGAAAAACATTTGAGGAAATACTGGAAAGATTAAGCACTTGCAAGTTTGGCCAGACTACACACAGAAAAATACTACAAAGGCTAGATTCTTGTAATCAATGACAGGCTTAATGGGAATCAACTGTTCTCAACACCTTATCAGTCCTAAAGTTCCTATAACACCTGAAGAAAACAGGTTCACCTCAAGTGAGGAGGTGGCCATGGTGTCAAGAATCCATGCCACATCCCAGAAAAAAAGAGGGAGACCCTGGTTTGAGAAAACCATACAATTTTTCTGATGAAAAAGAAAGCTCTTGCACAGCAACCCTTACTTCATAAGCCAAGGAACAATACCATGAAGTATCGGGCACAGAACAGCACTACACTATTTCTCAGACTGGACTACACAGCTCACATAAGGCTCTTCCTCCCAGCCGGGGCAAGCCCTCTTTTACACACTAGTACACACCCACTTTATGCTCTGCACACCCTCTGAGTGACAGCAGCCCTCGCACGGTTCACCTTCCAGATAGTTCCCTGGCATCTAAATCTTGAGGAAAACGAAGCCCCTCCGAGCTCTACAGAGCCTCGCCAAGGCCCCAGGCGCACGCCGGCGGGCGTTTTTAGCGGGCTGCAACTGCAAGCCTCTCATTTGGCCAAAGTCTACCCGCAAGCCGCCCCCGGGACAGCACCGCCCCCTGGACGCGCTGCCGCAGCAAACCCTCACCTTCACCAGCGGCACGATCCCCTTCAGCCGGGTCGCCGCCGCCTCGTACTCCGGCGCCAGCCGCTTGCAGTGACCGCACCTGGAAGGACGGGGGAGTCAGGCCGGCCTGGAACACCCCGGCCCGCCCCTGCCCCTTCCCCGGCCCGGCCTCGTCCCGTCCCCCCGTCCCCGCACAGCCCCGCTCCACCACCCCCGCCCGCCGCCGGCGGCCCCTCACCAAGGCGCGAAGAACTCCACAAGCACCAGCCCCGGGCGCTCGGCCAGGCCACTCTCGAAGTCGGCATCGCTGAGCTCCACCACGTCAGAGGCGCGGGCGGTGAGGGCGAGGAGGAGCGGGAGGAGCAGCAGCGCGGCGGGCCGGGGCCGGGGCGCGGACATGGCGGGCTGGGCTGCGCGGCGCGGGCCTCCCTCCTCGGCGGCGGCGGCGGCTGAACAGGCGCCGGGGGCCGCAGGCCGGAAGTCCCGCCTACCCAGCCGGATCTGCCGTGTGGCACATCTCCGTTGGGCGCCGCGACGCGCGTCACGCCCGCCCCGGCCAATGGGCTGCCGACATCCTGCCCCGGCCGCCGTGTCTCGGCGCCCCTCGGGCCGCGGCGGGGCGGGACCGGACCCGACCGGCGGCCCCGGGTCCCGCCCACCGCCCGCCCACCGCCCGCCCACCGCTCGGGGGGCCGCGGCCCCGAGCCACCGTGTCGCCCGGGGCTTCCTCCCTCCCTGCCGGCGCCGTCCCGGCGCTCAGCCCCGGTCCCCGCCGCAGCGGGTAGCCCTGTCCCCCCGGGCCTGGGCGCCGTGGCGGGGGGCGCAGCCGCAGCGGTCGCCGCCCCCCCGGGGACTTCATTTGCGTAATCACTGTCCGTTGTAGAAACCCTGCGGCGGCCGCCGTGCCCGCAGGCGCGCCGCTGGCCGGGACGCAGCAGGAGCCGTGGTGCCGAGGGGGTTGTTCCAGGCCGGCGCGCCCGGGCCGGTGTCCCGCAGAGCTTGCCCAGCACGGGCGCGGGCTGCAGGATGTGCCACAGCTCCGCTCCCGCGCGTCCCGCGTCCGCCGGCCCGCAGCCTCCCGCAAGAGCACCGCTCCTGCCTCACGGAGGAGACCGGCGTTTTCCTGCCTTCCAGCGCTTGCGTGCTCCCGGCCGAACCGGGATCGGGTCTTCCCCGCTTAACCACATCAGTCTGCATTTGCAACTTTCGCTGCGTGGCTGCACGGTCAGAAATACCCACTCCGCCGTTCAGAACACCTGCTGAATTGCTCGATGTCATGGGCCAGCTCTGAGCAGGCGCACCCTGCCTCCATGTCGCTGCCACCGTGCCCTGGTAGCACCACGGTCCTGTGCCGTCCCCGTACGAGGAACACAACCTAAGAGCCGCATGTATCTGCCTCCACAGGCAGCCTGATGACAGCAGGCTTGCGGGAGCATCTGCCATGCACCAGCACCAGCTGTGGGACACAGGCTCCTTCCAGGCGTGGGGGAGGCCAAGCTCTGGGAATGGGGTGGATCAGAATGGATTTCTGCCAGGACACAGGTTTCGTGTACTGGCAGCCTGGACAGTCTTTGTTCAGGGTGGGACGAGCAGGGACTGTAAGAACGAATTAGTGCAGAAAGGCTGAAGCACTGGGGCCCAGGGTCTCCTGGGACTCCTTTCTCAGGTGGGCAGCTGTTCCCTAACAGCTTTTCATGGTGGTCACTTTGCAGCTTCTTCAGTGCTTTAGGTGTCACTTGTCACTCGGCTGTTTCTGGCAT